>NC_059333.1:55224000-55526000 GCF_018350155.1 Leopardus geoffroyi
AAAATATCTTCTTGTTTGGCAGACTCGTTCATATCCTAAGAAAGGAAAGATATCACAAGATTGAGAGTTTATAAAAAGAAATGGTAAAATTTTGAGGCATTTTAGCAGGACTGCACAATTTATATCAAGTATGGTAGTGTTAAAATTACAGTGACAGAAGAAGTTCTTATCTGTCCTCCCATCCATGTTGAAAGAAAACAATGCTCAAACCTGGTAGAATAACAAAATAAGTATTTTCAAAAAGAAGCAAATATAGGATTCAACCATTTTGACAAAAAACAATGCTTTTGAAATATCAGAGTGAACTCAACAGGAATATTGTCAAATCAACAAGCCATTTAGGTATGTTAATTGGTAACAGTAAAGGAGATACAAACATTCACACATTTGATAAGAAAACATTGTCTCAGTTTGAATTTTTTTTAAGTTTATTTATTCTGAGAGAAAGAGAGAGAGAGAGAGAGAGAGAGCAAGCAGCAGAAGCAGGGGAGGGGCAGAGAGAGGTAGAGAGAAAAAATCCCAAGCAGGCTCCGTGCACTATGAACACAGAGCCAGATGCTGTGCTAGACCCCACGAACCATGAGATCATGACCTGAGCTGAAATCAACAGTCAGAGCGCTTAACTAACTGAGCCACCCTGGCACACTGAATTTTCCATACTGAAATATAAACGCCAAATCTGAAAGACAAAAAAGATAAGATCCCAGAAGCCAAGAGGCCATTACTTAGACATTTTTTATTCATAATTTAAGTGATATTTTGGTTAGGTCAAACTATAATGTAGTTTAAAAATGTAACTTAATATAGATCTACTTGAACTCCAATAGGGTGGGGCCACATTTTTGCATTTGGTTTCTGCTGTTGAGTGATAAAATCAATTCATGTCTGTTTTTGAATTACAAAAGGAAAACTTTTTTTTTTTCATTTTCCTAGGCTTTCACATGTCAGCATTAAGTATGTATAGATCTGAAAACATAAAGAATGTACAAATTAATGATTTAAAGATAAAGCCTGGGGTGCCTGGGTGGCTCAGTCTATTAGGTGACCAACTCTTGATTTTGACTCAGGTCATGATCTCACGGTTCATGGGATGATTGAGCCTCGCTTCTGGCTCCTGAACTGACAGCGAGGAGCCTGCTTGGGATTCTCTCTCTCCTCTCCCTCTGCCCCTTCCCTGCTGTCACGTGCAAAGATAAAGCCTAACACATTAGTTTTGGTAGCAACTTTTCCTTTAAGCTTCCTTGATAAATTGTAAGAAAATGTAATGAAAACATAAAAAAATTTATTACCATACGAAAAAAAGCGATCCGAAGACATAAACAGCCAAATACAATGTATAAACCTTATATGGATTCTAGTTTGAACAATCTACGAAAAGATGTTTTTGAGACAATCAGGGAAATCTGAATGTGGAAGAGTATTAGAGGATATAAGGAATTATTACAAATTTTATAGGTATTATAATAGCATGATGGTTATGTTTAAAAACAAGGCCCTATAAATAGAGATAAATGCTGAACTATGTATAGGTAAGTGGACATGATGTCTGAAACTTACTTAAGATACTTTTGATACTTACTAAGGGCAAAGGAAAAAAGTCGGGCCTCTGGAGGAATCATGGCTGACAAACTATTAACTGCTGAAGCTGGGTAATGTTACATAAGAGTTCACTATTTTGCACTTCTGTGTATGTTTGAAATTTCTCATAATGCAAAACTTAAAAGTAAAAGATTATATAAATAACCTCATGGTGAAATTACATTCTCAATGTGAATTTATGTCACTTAAAGACATTTCTTAAAATGAAAGCTCATTAGACAAGTCTTTCCAATCCAGTCTAACACTAAGTATAAGAATAACCTTATATCAGGATTTGTATTTTGGTGGGAGATTGAGGTCTTTAGGGGCTTTAAAGTCCCGACTGAGTCTCTAGAGCACTGTTGGTATAAGAAAGTCTCTCTCCTACCTCCTAGTTCATGTTAGCAAGTCCTGAACAGATTCAGAGTCTTAAAAGGAGCATATATTGCTTTTTGTCCAGAAATTCAGGGGGGCTATATAGTTCTAACCACACAATTAGAGGATGGATAACTAGTATATGCTTTTACATTTTACAATATATAATCTGAATTTATTCAAGTACATTCTACTTTAAAAAAAAACAGAAGTATAAAAAAATATTAGCATTAGTTTAAGTAAAATGTGAAAACTAAGTGAAAAATGTTCAAGATTCTGTTTTAAATATTAAAGTACTCCCTTTAATATAGAAACATTGTATTACTTTGAGTACTAGCAGAATGCTACCACAGTATTCACAAAGCAGACATGTGAACTTTTCTGAGACATGTGTGACAGCAGAAGAGACACGGAGTCTCCCAGTTGAAACCTAAAGCCATGGGGAAAGCTCTCCATCATGTAACTCCACCCTGGCACCCACAGCATGCACATAGACTTGGAGGAGCCGGGGGCTTGCTCACTCACTGGCCTACCCCAGTACCTGTACCTGGCTCTAGGTGGCCCAATTCTGACTGGCTCCTTTTCTGGGTAGACGGATGGGAATGGGGGTGGGATGCGGTGGGCGGATGTGTGCACTGCCAGTGTGCGTGAGCCCTGACGTTTGGGGTGTACGTGTGGTATATACACAGGCTCACTCTTGCCAGGGCTATGGGGCCCCGCATCCCATTCCCACTGAACCAGGGTGGGCCAAAGGGGCATGACCTCTCAGCAGCAGTGTTGTAGGATTCGTAATAGAAGGTAGCTGTTCTGATCACTGATTTAAAAATAAGATTGCTTTATGGAACCACCATTTGGGTGATCTGAAGCTGGGTAGTCCTGATTAAACCCCAGAGCCAGTGCTCCTCAACCCCATCCCTCATTTCCCCTCGGTCTTCCCTTCCCTATAGGAGGGTGAAGTCGGTGGAGTCCAGAATCACCAAACAAGGCTGGAGAAGGTACCCATCCACAGCCCCACTTTCTTCAAGCCTGAACTCAGAGGATTGTTCAAGTTGTCCATAACATACTCAAAAATTTTCCTCAAGGAAGGGCACATGTTTCTCATTTTCCCCAAGGCAAATGGGTCAGCAATGGCCCTGTCTGACTCAAACTAGAATCTAAGAGTTAGTAAGATACAGGGGTACACTTACAAACATTGCATTAAGGCATCCCAGTGCATAAACTACTACTTGCTTTATATTGGGTCCTTTAGTAAGTTGCATTTATTCTTCCTAAGTTATTATTTGGTTCCCTTAAGCAATGATTTGCAAACTCCTACTTCCAAAATCCTAAAATGGTTTAATATAGCAGCTCAAATGTCTTCACTGCCTCCTAGGCCACAGTTAATATATTGGGGGGAAATGGCCTAGTTACTAAATGAAGAAAGGGCAAAAAGAGAACATTAGGCTTGGTAGAGCGGCATTAACTTAATCAAACTATACAGTCTCCTTCTATTTCCATATTTGCACATCTGTTTCATAACCTCGTTCCTCAGTCACATTTTCCTAATGCCTAATAAGTGGATACATTAACTGAGCAAGGCCTACATATGAAGTAGAAATCATTTTAAAACTATTCCATGCCTTGGTTAATAACTTGAGAAAACCTTTCCTTTCCAATTGTACCTCCATTTAACAAATGGTATTTTATGTGGAGATATTAGTAAAAAGAGAAATAAACTGCCGTTTTCATTTAATCAAAAATTTATATCATCATGACAAAGTCCCAGTCCCTGTCTGAAACAACACTAAGATAAAACATACCTCTTGGGAAATTGCATTTTCTAGTTAATGCTGAAGAAACAATTAAAAGCTCAATGAGACACAGGCTACCCAGAAGTCTCATTTATAATTAATTAATTTACCAATAAGCCATTTGTAAAGCTCCTACAACATGCAAGGTAAGAATCCAGGTACTGTGTTTGGCGTAGAAAGATAAAAGGATTTAATCCCTGCCTGCAAAGAGTTTATAGCCTGCTAGCGAGAATCTCAGGCTAGTTTATGGAGGCAATAAATGGTCCTGAGGGAAAGAAAAACTTATGAAAACTGATCCTAAGACTGTCAATGGAAGAATTGAAGATAACAGTCTAAACCATCCTATAACATAAACTTGGGCTCCAACAGTGGGCATATCACCAAAGTCAGTTCAAGGATCAAACATGCAATGTTAAAAGCCTGCTCAGAATTCTGTTCCAAGAAGTAATCTCTCCTTCAGGTAATATAATGGGATGGTTAAGCATCTGAAAAACACTATATTCTGTATATCTGTTTATATATGTAAACACATAAAATTGGATGTGTGTGTGTGTGTGTGTGTATATATATATACACACATAATTTTATATGTATGAATGTATATATATACATAATTATATATACATATGTATATATAATTGGCTGTGGTTAGTCTTAATGGTTACAGGGGTAGGTAGAATAAGGGAAAGCCTCACGTATCAGTGAAGGAGGCTAAATAAATAAAGCCCTTTGCAGCCTGAGCTGCTGGATAACCTATGTAGTGCTGCAAAGCTGTTCTGTGACACTAGGTTCAGTGGAATACAAAACTTGATATACCTTCAAAATATCTTCACCTCTTAATTAACCCTGGGGACTCCAGGTAGACCATGACTACCAACATCGGAAGTAATGAACCTGAAACTAACAGAGGGGGACTGGCCCATTAACAAGTCTTAATAGAGAAAATGTTACAGGTGATGCAGTAGAAGCACTGATTGCATTTTTGGTATAATCTGATGAATTACCATCTTGAGCAAGGAACTTAAAAAAAAATCTCTTTGGGGTAAAACTATTTCTAATATGTAGTGTATGCTCATTATTGGAAAGCCCTATAGAAGAAAGGGGGCTAAACATTACTGGAAAAAGCAATGTTGACGAGGGCTTCCTGACACCAGCAATATATATTCTTTTGATCTCTGCTATAGTAACAAAAATCTGGTACTATAGGATCTTTTTGATCGCAAGGGTTCAAATTAGGTTGGGCAGTTAGCTCTAGTTAAGACATTCCACTGGGAATGAAGAAGGAAGAAAGCTATGAGTAGGGTAGAGTTTCTAAAACTTGACTAATCATGGATACCCTACAATACTTCCTCTAATCATTGACTAAAGAACACCTTGTCTGCTAAAGGGAACATATATGGCTCATCGAAAGACCCAAGAGTGAAGCTCAAGACTCAGGCATCCATGAGAATTTGTTTCCTTGGGAATGGAGACCCTGCATCAGAAGTTATAGAGAGATCATAAGTTCAGATGACAGCTTGGCCAACCTAGATCGTGAAGGCCTGGGCAGAAACTGGATCCATAGACTTCCAGGTGAAAATGGGAGATAAAAGGAGGGTCAGAAGATCCTAACACTGATCTAATGAAGCAAGACAGCAAATGGAGGCACTTGAATCTTCAATTACCAAGCCCGAACCCCTACCTCTTATAAGAATGAGGCACCACCATCAGACTGGATACTGGAGACTGATAAATGCTGACATTTACTGACTGTAATTTAATATTTTCATGATGTCCTTTATTGTATTAATTCTGTAATACAATCATTCTCTAGGGGTCTGAGGAAACTGGATATGACTGATCCTACATCAAATGACCCCAGATGGCTATAATTTTTGCATTCTTATGTCTGCTTTTAAAGTTCTCCTGCAGCCTCTCTTGTTATCAAGATGCCAGTGATCACCTCTGGCTGTCTGCCTGATTGCCTGTAGCAACTCCTCCTCCTCCTCAACTTCTGGAGGCTTAGAAACCTAGCATCCAAACATGCTGGAGTCTAGGCAAAATAAGAATACAAGGGAAATACGTGAGAACTGGTGAGGGCGGTGGTAGTGGTGGTGAGGTTGGGACTCTTCATACATTTTTTTTTTTTTTTTTCAAATGGAGGTGGTTATACTTATTTTGGTTCCTCAGAGGGCTTTTTTCCAACCTTCCTAATTTGATGCTTTGGTTCAGATAGGAAATAGGATAGGTGGCCAACAAGCTAAGTGCTAAATATAATATTTATTATACATTACTATGTATTAAGCAAGGTTTCTCCTAAGGGTATTTAGTGTCCCTCTTTCTTTCTTTTTAAGTTTTTTAAAATGTTTATTTACTCTTTGAGAGAGAGAGAGACAGAGCATGAGCAGGCAAGGAGCAGAGAGACAGGGAGACACAGAATCCGAAGCAGGCTCCAGGCTCTGAGCTGTCAGCACAGAGCCCGACACAGGGCTCGAACTCAGGAGCTGTGAGATCATGACCTGAGCCAAAGTGAGATGCTTAACCGACTGAGCCACCCAGGTGCCCCTAGTGTCCCTCTTTCTTTATCATTGATCAATAAAAAGCTAGAGGGATAAATAAGGTATCTCAATCAAGAAGTGTTCCCTTGAAATCCAGTGATTTTAACAAATCATATTTAAAGCACAGAGCTAAAACCTTTCATGTGCCTACAAGTCAATTCTTCTTCATGATTAAAGAAGCATAAATCATGAGTCTGATTCACTATTTTCTTTTCAAATTAGGTTTTAAATGATTTAGCACTATATTACTATGAAGAAAAATGTTTAATACCATACAAAAAGTATTTTCAGATTTTTTCTGAATAACTAAATTAAACCTTGGCTGTAATCCATCAAAAGAAATAGAGAGATGGTAGCCTCTGTCTTTAAATATACGAAGTTCATAAAAGTTTTCAATTCAATTTTGAGACTATCAAAAGAAATTTTATTCTGTTATCATGTGAACTAAAATTTGAATAAATTATGCTCACAAATCAAAAAAAGTTTAAAAAGCTCCCTAAATTAAAAAAAATCAATTTAACTTACTAATAAGAAATCTGAAATTATTTTTGAATGAGAATACAACTTCCAGTATTATTTCTGTTTAATATCTCAAACACCTGTCTTTGCTACTACTTTAGCTAATTTAATGTCCATTAAGTGCTAAGGTAAAATCAGTCCTGATTTTTTATTTTCTCAAGATAAAACTGAAAGAAAGTACCCTAACAAGCATGTATGGAAAAACTACCATAGACATTATAGTTGGTGTTATAGAGTATGCCAAAGTAAGTTTAATTCTTTATGTAATGAATTTCTATAAGGCTTCTTTTCTCTGAGATGGCAACCTAATACATTTGAAGAGCTCAATTCATACATCTACTGAGAGGGACATGAAAGTCTAATTAACTGTCAAGATTAAAGAGTCTCAAGACTCAAGGAAAAGAAAACTAAAATGTCTTGAGAATTGCCACAGTATGGTGTAAATGTCAAGAGGATGGGTCTGGAATCCCATCTCTGCTCAAATCCTACCTCCACTGCTTCTTAGGTATTGGTCAAGTTATAAAACCTCTATAAATCTCAGGGTTCTCATCGGTAAGATGAGGATAATAGTACCCTTCTCATTGGAAGGGTTGTTGTGATGATTAAATTATACATTTTAAAAGGTTTGCACAGTGCCTGGCACACAGTAAGCCTCAATATATTTTAGCAGTTACTATTACTATTATTAATGCCAAGCATGGTTCTCAATGCTTTCACCTATGTTAAATGCCCAATAATAGCACCATGAATCAAGGGAGTCTTATTCCCACTTTTGCAAATAAGAAAGGTAAGGTATAGAGCAGTTAGCTAATTTTCCCAACGTCACATCATTAGTAGAGTGGCAGGGCCCAGGGAATGTTACTATAGAACACAAACTCTTAGATACCTTACCAAATGCCTATCAATCCTTGTGTCATACAGGTTACAACTATGTTTCCCCAGTTTATCACTTGTCTTTTAACTTTATGGTGCTCCCCATCCCACTCTTTCATATATAGCCTTTAATTTTTATGCATTCAGATTTATTAGTGCTTTTCTTTTATGGTTTTTAGTATTCTTGCCAGGCTTTATTATGTCAATTATAACCCGCGAGTATAACACTTGTCAGTCATGTTCTTGTTTTCATACCTTATCATTTTCTAATGTGTTGATCCATGTGGGGTTTATTTGGGTGTATGATATGAGGAAAGAGCCCAACTTTTTTCACCAGATGCACAGCTTATTATTCTATCACCGGTTAATTAAACAGTCCAGTTTTCTCCCCACGTATTTGCACTGTTTCCTATATTATTAATATCACCATATTATTTGGATTATTTTATGAACACTATACTACTTCATCAATCTATTTCTGGGTCTAATTTTTTTAGACCCACAAATAAATTACACAAATAGTACAAAGAATTCCCATATACCCTTCATCCAGATTCACCAAATACTAGCATCTTACATAACCTCAGGGCAATTATGCATAAAGTGATACAGTATTTATATCTGGGTGATGAGATTTGGGGATGTTTTCAAATTTTTCTTTGCACTTTTTTGTGGCTTCATTCAAAAAAAACAACAACAGGTTTATATTACACTTTTAAAAAGAAGTGTTTTCAATAAAAGCAGGTAAAAATAAGAAGTTTGATTAACTTCCAGAAACTAGCTGGTATAGGTGTAAATGCTTTAGGAATTCGAATGAAAGGGAGAAGTGTGTTTTAATGGAGACGATGAGATCTAAGTTTAACCTTATAAGGATGTATGGAATGCAAATAGGCAGAAAAGAGACAAGCCAAGTGTTTATAGTCAGGAAAAGCATCATAAGCCAAGATACTGAAATAGAAATGCACATGGCTTGTGAACACCACATCAAGAGCGACTGGGGGCTTAGAAAGGCGAATACTGGGGAGCCAAAAAAAGAGTTAAATACTTTGTGAAAGACCTTAGAAGCTAGGGTGAGGAATATGAATTTTGCCTTCTAAGACAGAAGGGAGACCAAGAAGAGTTACAAGCAAGGTAAAACAACTTTATTTAGCCAACAAATCTTTTTTTTATGATTTTTAATAAATGTTTCTTTATTTTGAGAGAGAATGCATGTGTGCACAAGTGCTAGTGGGGGAGAGGCAGAAAGAGAGAGAGAAAGAGAGACAGAGAGAGAGAGAGAGAGAGAATCCCAAGCAGGCTCTGCTGTCAGTGCACAGTCCAACATGGGGCTCAATCTCACAAACTTTGAGATCATGACCTGAGGAGAAGTCAAGAGTCAGATGCTTAACTGACTGAGCCATCCAGGAGACCTGTATCCAACAAATCTTTATTTGGCACCTACTATATGCCAGGTACTATTCTATTTCAGGGACAGTAATAAAATGATAAAAATCCTCATGAAAGAACCTTCTAGAATGTTCGAAATATGTTTTATGAATAGTTATGTGTTGTAGATTTGTGGGCCACAGAATTGAATGGGACTGGGGCAATTGGGAAAGTGTCAGTAAAAAAGACAGAATTTGAGCTGAACTCTGAAGGTTTAAGAGTCAAGTAGAGAAAGGACAAGAAGGTATTTTAGATAGGGGTCAAAGATGAGAGCAGATATGCTCATGAGGTGTTTGAAAACTTATGAGAGGATCCATTTATCTGGAAAAAAGTTACTCCTGCAGAAGAAAATAAGGTTGGCTATATGGACAGTTGTCAAACTGCTAAGAGTCTGGAAATCCAGACCAAAAAATTATTGTTTTATAATCTATATAAATTGACCTATAGGCACTGAAAAGCCATCAAAAGTTACTGAACTCAAAATGACCTGATAAAAGTCATTTTGGTAAGCAAGATAGAAGAGTAGGGTGAAAAATATTTTACAAAAGGGTGAGGGTAGGATTGAAGGGTAAGGATCAAAGACAATTCAGGCCATTATTGTTACATAATCCAGACAGGAGATGAAGAGGACTTGGCCTTGAAAGACAGCTGAAGGGATGCATGTGAGGGAGATTTCAAAGTCAGCATCTGCAGGTCTTAGTGTCCAACTAGATGTCCTGGATTAAAATGAACCATTAGACAAACATCAAAGCACCAACACTGCTAGAGACGGATGGGTGGGGTTTGGTGGATTTAAAGAATATAGTTTATAGAGGACGGAAAAAAGCACACATTCTTGGTACCCATCTAATATACTGAATTACATAATAAATATCTGCTATTGGCATTGATTCAGGAAATATAATCTATCCATTTATAAAATGACAGCTCTCAAATGAACCCTGGAAAATATCCTATTAACTTTTCATCAAATTCCCGAGTCATTTCTGTAGGGGAGACCTTATGTGATAGCAGATTTCGTCTCGTGGGCCTTCAATAAGCATCCATGTGACAGATTATGAAAATAAAGACATGACATCACCAAGGCTTCCCAAATTACATAAAAATGCAAACTTCTTGATAACTTATATCCTATGTAAGCTTCTTACTCAAAAATACTCATGGTAATCTAGAAACTTATTTGTATCGAGAGATGGGGGCTTTTTCTACTCTCCTACAGCACATGAGGATGTTGGTAACATTCCAATCTTTTAGTTCCAACCTCTAGGAAAGGTGAAAAATTATATAAAAGAAGAAATGCATCAAGCTAGTTAGGTTATGTTAATTTCAAAACAACCCTGGGAAGAATTGTGTCACCCCTGCACAGATAAGAAAGCGGAGTCACAGGTTAATTTACTAAGTGTCTAGTGACATGCAGTCAGAATTTTTTTTGGGGGGGGAGCGAGTGAACAAGCAGGGGAGGGGTGGAGGGAGGGAGGGAGGGAGGAAGGGTGGGAGGGGGAGAGAGGGAGAGAGGGAGGGAGAGGGAGAGGGAGGGAGGGAGGAAGGGTGGGAGGGGGAGAGAGGGAGAGAGGGAGGGAGAGGGAGAGGGAGGGAGGGAGGGAGAGGGAGAGGGAGGGAGAGAGAGAGAGAGAGAGAGAGAGAGAGAGAGAGAGAGAGAGAGAGAGAATATGAGAATCTTAGGTAGGCTCCATGCCCAGGGCAGAGCCCAAGGTGGGGCTTGATCTCACGACCCTAAGATCATGACCGGAGCTGAAATCAAGAGTCAGGTGCTCAACTGACATGCAGTCAGAAATTTAGCCAAGGCTTACTCTTCACCATGGAGCCAGTGTTGAAGGTACGGACTCAGATCTGGAAAGGACCTTGAAAAGTCCTTGCTTCCTACTCCTTTTTAGACTCACAATAAAATCAGGATGGAAGGAAGAATCTTTCCTATTCCAAGGGTGGATTCAAAAGCTACACTAAAAGATCAAGCAAAACTCTCTTTTACACCCAGCAAGAACTGCCATTTGAGCTCCTTCTGAGCAGTGTGGAGTACAGCTTCTTTTCTCTAACCTACATTTTCTATTCACCTCCAGATATAAAACTGATGGGGTGGTACAGGTTAGTTACCAGAGAAATAAAAGCATTTACTCAGTCATAAGGCGTTCCATCATGCTCAGACATGTGGTGCTTTAATTGTTTCTCCTGTGAAACACCAACCACAGACTTCTCACAGTCACAACACAGGAGGACAAACACTCAAATGTTTTAGGAAAGGAGAAGAAAAACCATTTTTCTTCAAGCAGGAATCAGAACCAGTGGAAACCCAGGGGG
This sequence comes from Leopardus geoffroyi, assembly GCF_018350155.1. Taxonomy (NCBI): domain Eukaryota; kingdom Metazoa; phylum Chordata; class Mammalia; order Carnivora; family Felidae; genus Leopardus; species Leopardus geoffroyi. The sequence continues at coordinate 55,235,414 of NC_059333.1, forward strand.
CAAGTTATATTTCAGAACAGTGCTTTTCTCCTATGTTACTCAGAAAGGACATTGTGTCAAGGAGTGAAATGTAAATCCAATGTAAAATGAAGAAAATTTAAAGTATTTAAGATATTAACCAAAGTAGATCCATCTTCTTCCCTTTTTGATTACAATATTGTGGGCTTGCCACAATGACACTCAAAAACTGAGATGACATTTTTATTCTAAGCCCAGATTTTTGCTTCCTTACAGCTTTTGCTTTTTAAGCTAAAAATTCTCTCATTCTTGGTACAATGAATTTTTTGCTAAGTAATTAAAAACCAATTGTGTTTAAACCTTTTGAGATAGTTGGTTTTATGCTGTCTAACTCAGAATTTGGTTTCTAAAACCTCAAATTTAGCATCTCAAGGAAGAATGGTATCTATGGCATGTTTGAAAAAATGTTTTGAAATGAAGTGATGGACATTTAAAAATAGAACTCGAGCGCACAGCTTCCCTCCCATCTTTTTTCCACTGGGGGAGGAGAATGACACATCTGTGTTATGCTGCCACAACACTGCTGCTATGACTCCACTGAGCTTCAGAATGGAGGGGAGCAACAAAGACCACTTGTAATTACAGTGTAGCTGCCACAACCGTGCAGGCAGTTTCCAGTTAACATACTCGAGACAGAGCTAGAAATGGCCTAAACACCTGCCTAACACCTTGCCGCCAGGGCCTTCCTTTCCTGCTCCCGCCCCTCACATCTCTGAAATTCTACTGTCCCCCTACCCATCAGGGGCTCTGCCCAACTGTGAGATCTTTAATACAACACCAGTGTCTTCCCCATGACCACCCCTAAGGAGTTTTTGGCTAAATTTTGGATTTCAAGACAATTCAGGAAATCAGAGGGGCAGAGAGAATGTAGAACTTTGTGGGCTAGCCTTGAAGACTAATATTTATATCTTTTTTTCTTCTAAGAAAAGCTATATCAAAATTCAAATAACCTATAAATAAAACCTTGGAAGATATAGCAATCCCTTGCTAATTGTAAAAGTTATTTTCTTGCAAAGTATTATATTTGACAAAGCCATAAGGGGTGTAAGAGAATTAGGGGGGAGAGCACAGAATAAAGTAACTTTAAAACGTACTTTTTAAACCTGAGAGTAAAGAAATGTTCTGAAAAACAAGTGCTTCCAAAACAAACCAGCTTCATCACTGTAAGCATACACCAATGATCAGAGGAACCATTTTCTTAGAACATTTTCAGGGTTTGTGAAACACTACTGCTATGTCATGATCCAAGTAGACACTTCAAAATTTAGTCAGTGGGTACATAGTATCTCTTTACAAATTCTTCTAATTAGCAGCTGCAGGATTTAAATATGTCGTGGTAGTCAGGAAGATGGACCACCAGGTCCCCTCTCAAGGAAAGACATGGCCAGCAGACAGCTTGCTGCTGTCAGCCCCCTCAGGCTGTCTTACCTGCAGAGAGCCATCTCGACCTGGCCGCATGTCCTTCCCAGGGCAGCCTGCCTCCAGTGACGGGGCCAAGCAGGCAGCACTTGGTCCAGAGCTCTTCAGCAAGTTGCCCCAGGTTTTGTCAGGCCTGAATCACAGCTAGGCTTCTCTCCCAGCCCAATTCTTCTCCCTGCCTTTCATAATCAACATCTTGCACCACAAACCCTGTCTCAGTGTCCACTTTCAGAGAACATCATCTGCAACACGTCTTTTCCATTTACATTCTCTCTCGCTCCATTTATCACAAATCTCAAGAAGATGCTGTACAGGCTCATCTTCTTGCATTATCACGATCCTTAAGAGCAAGCACACTTTTTAGTACCTAGGTATCACTTTATTTAGTGAAAAGAAGGGAATATAAGTGGATTTCTCCCTTCATTATCATACCTGGTACATAGAAGAGGAAGTAATTATAGTTGAGCAGTTCTTTTCTCTATGAAGATTAAGCTATACCTTGCCTATAAAATTGTAAATGTAAAACAGCATTCATTTCTGCACATATTCCTTCAAGATTAGTCAGTACTGAGCAGTCTCTACACACCCGGCACAGGTGAAAAAGTAGTAAAGAAAGCTCCCGCTCAGAGGAGAGAGCACTCTAGTGACTGAGATAGACAATAGATAGAAATTAATATGTTGCCAGGGCCTGTAAAGAAAAATAAAGCAAGGTGAGAGAACAGAGAATGATTGGAGAAGCATCTATGTTTTCAAAATCACAGGTAGAGAGGACTGTTATAATCCATAAATGGCTAGAGTGGCACAGTCACATCTACATTTAGTATATCAATTTCCTAGAGAGTACATGTCATTTTTATTCTAGCAAAAAACTCACTGCATGCAACTTTGCTAAAATAATATTTCCTCTGCATTGTGAGTCCACCTGCTGCATGAAACATAAAATCTTAAATCTATGTTACTAACCTATATAGCAGTTCTGTCTTGGGGAAAGAGCAGCCTAAGCCATCATAAGGTAGAGTCAGATACAGCTGTCTCAGGCAGATGGCTTTAGTGGGCAACATCATAAGCATGCCAGATTTTTTTAAATATGAAAGGGTTTTCTGCCTCATTAGAACTTTGTGGCTGACCATCCACAAACACCTGGTGTTCAGACTTCTTCCTCGTGTGAAAATACAACATAGCCTCAGCTTGAAGGGGTTTATGTTATATAATATTTGTCCAAAGAATCTAATACCTAGATAACTTACAAAGGCCTAGGTAGGGGAAAACTTAAATAGCTTAAAGTAAAAACTGAAATCAGGACAAACAGGAACTTAGAGTAGTGATAGAGGCAAATTAAATTACTTAAACCCCTTCTAATTCTCAAACTACTTTATCCAGAGGGAATCCCAGGCGGCCTTTAGAGGTTCTATTTATACTATCAATGGAAGAATGAATAACACAAATGAGTTTCGTTCTGAGAATAATTGTATATCCATCACTTTTGTTTTTTTCCCTCATACTTTAGGAGAACTTCATCATCATCTTCAACACTTAGGAACATCAAGCACCACAGTGTCGTTGTTTAAGGTAGGAATCAAACAAACCATACCCACCTGCTGAACTCTTGTATGGTATAAAGGGAAAAAAGTAATAGACTTGGGAGTTTAGAACAAACAATTCAAATTCAGCTACTGCAATCTTATTAGTTTTTTAAAAGAGTAAACTGTCCAAAGATTATAAATTTCAGTTTTTGTATCTGTACAATGAAGATAACAACATCTACCCAAACCCTTCACAAGGTCAATAAAGGATGTATTCTAAAGTGCAGTTAACCCTTGAACAACGCTGGAGTTAGGGGGGTGCTGACCCCTACATAATCAAAGATCTGGGACGAACTTTTGACTCCCCAAACCCTAACTTCTAATAGCCTACTACTGACTGGAAGCCTTAGTGATAACATAGTCAATTAATACACATTTTGTATGTTATATGCATTATATACTGTATTCTTACAATAAAGACAAAAGAAAATGCTATTGAGAAAAACATAAAGAAAATACATTTATAGTATTGTACTGTATCCATTGTGAAAAAAATCCATGTGTAAGTGCACCTGTGCAGTGCAAACCCGTGTTGTTCAGGGTCAACTGTACTTTGAAAACTATAAAGTACTACCAAAGTACTGTTACAACTGGAGTTTATCTGTTTGAATTTCAATATTAACATATTATTCTGATATACTATGTCAGATTATATTATATTCTCAGTTTTCAATTGAGCAATAAAAATACACTAATTCATTTAAGAATGAATGAATGAATTCATGTATTTGGCATCTTCTGTGTTATGCTATGGAGAATATAAATGTATTAAAAGTCAACTCACACATTCAGGCAAGTTAGCCACAATATTGTACGTTATGTTTTATTGCATCTCAAGGTGGGCAGAAAACACACATATCATTAACAATTATAAATAATGCTGACTAATGATACTAAGGCAGTAAAGTGATAAATGAAGAGATCGTCCTGGGGTGGGATGGCCAAGGAAGTTTCAAACTTGTTTGTAGAATTTAGCCAAGAAAAGTTAAATAAAGGGCAAATAAGAATATTACATTCCAGGAGCACCTGGGTGGCTCAGTCAGGTGAGCGTCCGACTCTTGATTTCAGCTCAGGTTGTGATGTCACAGTTCATGGGATTGAGACCTTCATCGGGCTCCATCCTGACAGCACAGAGACTGCTTGGGATTCTCTCTCTCTCTCTCTCTCTCTCTCTCTGCCCCTACCCTGCTCATGGTCTGTTTCTCTCTTTCTCTCAAAAATAAATACACTTAAAATAAAAGTTAAAACATTAAAACAAAATATTATATTCCATGCATACCTTTTTGAACAATTAAGTATCATTTATTTGAATATATATATAATAAAATACAAAAATCTTACATGTACTTTTGAAATATCTCATTGAGGGGCTCCTGGGTGACTTAGGTGGTTAAGCCTCCGACTTTGGCTCAGGTCATGATCTCTTGGTTCGTGAGTTCAAGCCCCGCATCAGGCTCTGTGCTGACAGCTCAGAGCCTGGAGCCTGCTTCGGACTCTGTGTCTCCCTCTCTCTCTGCCCCTCCCCTGATTGTGCTCTGTCTCTCACTTCTCTCAAAAATAAACATTAAAAATAATTTTTTTAAAAAAAGGAAACATTTCATTGAGTGGGTTCTCATTTATAGACTACATTTATTTCCTAATTAACATAAGCCAACACTGACTTAAAGCAATGTCTGACTACTTTATCCATATACCAGTCTTAAAATAATCCATTTTAATTTCAAAGAATTACCATTTAAGTATTTTCCTATAATCAAGACCATTCAATGCTAGTCAATTAGAATGGAAAATAACTTGAAATCAAATAATGTCTTTCTATAATAAAAATGACAAATGAGTTATTTTCAGTTTATATGAGAAGCAGTATGTGGATTTTCCATGGTACAGATTAGAGGCTGTCTCACTCGACCCTCCAGATTTTTTATTTGCTATAATTATAACATTTTATATATAGAAAACAACTTTTGAGAGCTACTTTTCACATCATGCCCAAAACAATGGCAAACACTGGTTTCTACTTGTTTCAACTTTCAGCAGAACAAGTATACTGATTGCTTGTTGGTCCTGTGTGTATTCCATGTAACTTACCAAGTGATATGTCTGGGCCTTCAAAACGTTGAGATCAATAAAGTTTTCTTCATTGTCTGTCTCCTCTTCCTTAGAAAAATAAGAGTTTTAAAAGTTAATAATTATAAAAAGTTACAATTTAAAAAATGTATTTCCAGTTTTTACATACACAATATACTAAGCTCAATATAAAGACCAATGCAGGAAAGGGTATTTAAAAGCCTGGTAGTGTGTGTAAACTAGGGCATAATGTTATTAACAGGTCATCTGTTTTTAGAGGTTTTAATGGTGCCTTTTAAAACAGGGCCTTTTTATAGTTACTGAAAAAAGAAAAACAAGGAAGAAGGAAGAGCCATTACTATAAAACTAGGGATAAATAAGCATAAGAATAAGAAACAGTGCAGAGTGGTATATATGAAATTGAAAGATAATGGAAGGAGTTAATGTCAATTTTGAGTAACATGACTAAAATGGACAAAAATGAAGTTGACAGACACAGAATATTCTCACCTGCACTGTGGACCAATCCCATTAATTCATATTTTTGACATCTCATCTCTTATATGTTCAAGTTTAATAAATTACTAAGTTTAGTCATTAGTACTCTTTGGCCCATGGGCCCTAGGTCTATTTAAAGATATTAAAATATTAAATCTATTTAAAGATATAAATATATATTTGAGATACTAACCTTGTATCTTAGATATTAACTATCTTAAAGGATAGCTGATGTAGATTCAAAGTTGGTTCTGACCCCTGGGCCAATTGGTGTGGGCAGTAGGGTCAGAAGTGACCCTTTGAGAGGCAATCCCCTCCCCAATATACAGTAAATATGAAGTCTTGAGCAGGTTCTAAAGCATGAAGGTCAAAAAATTAGCTCCCCTTTCTCTTCAAATGTCTCTGTGGTGATAAGTGACATAGTGGGTGAAACAAATTTAACAATAACCCAGGCTTAAGGATGTGGTAATACAGAGAATGGAGCTTGGTCCTCAAAGGAAAAAATCATTTGGTGGACACTTCCACACATACAGTTCTACAAAGCTGCAGTGGTAGGTTTCAAAGATAATCCTGATCTTTAAGAATTTAGAAGGATGTAAGACAGTGGTTCTCAAAATGTGGTTCTGAGACCACAGCATCAGCATCACCTGGGAACTTGTTAGGATGCAAATTCTAAGGTCCCATCCCAGATCACTCTGAAACTCTGGGGGGTGGAGCCACTAAGGTAAGTTATGAGAACTATGCTAATTTTGGGGGAACTGGAAAGATTTTTGTAAAAGATGAACCAATGTAAATGCAGAGCATAAATACACTCAAGTGACATTTACTTTTTTATGTTTAGATTTTTTTACATTTACTTTTTTAGGGAGGAGGAGCAGTGGAGCATAGAGGGGTACACAAAATTGATGTAACTGTTTACATCTTAAATCTTAACCATAAATGCAGATGCACACCTCTGAGATGCGGCTCAGTTTATTCTGTGTTTGCACTAATGATGACCTACTTAACAACCAGAGTAAATGACTGAAACGCCAATGACTTGATGCCCATGGGAGAACAGACAAGTTTATTATGCTTTTACAATAACCTAATCAGTACAGTTTACATAGGGGATCAATAAATACTTGTTGAATTAGTACTGGATTAAACACTAACAGGCAAAAGGCTTGAATAGTAGGCAGTCAAAAAAAAGATTTGTTACTAAATATTATTAAGACAGTATTCAAAAGCAATTTGAATATAAACAGACTTACCAAAAAAGCTTTAAAATAAATGGAGTATTCTGATTTTGGTTATTTAGAAGACACTGAACAATTTCCTACTGTTTCTTTGCCTAGTATACACCCTTTTAATTCCCTAACTGCCAGTTACTAAGTATATGATTATATACAGCAGGTGAAAATATTGTTTTGTGACCAATACTTGTTCTACCTTTTTAACAGTTATCAGTGTGTCCTACCTTGATATGACAAGTCTAAAACTGAAGGATTCTAGTTTCTAGATGATTATAGCAGAATTTTACTCTGTCAGAAATTAATCTTTTCCATCCTTGAGCCACCTCAAACTCTGGCAACAAAATAATGTAACATCCCACTGTCCAAATGCTTTTTGGCACTGATCTCCTTAACAAAAGGAATGGGAGAGGTAACTGAGGGCTCCTTAGAATATGATAACAATAAGAAAAAAAGAAAGAAAGAAAGAAAGAAAGAAAGAAAGAAAGAAAGAAAGAAAGAAAGAGAAAGAAAGGGAAAAAGAAAGAAAGAAAAAAGGAAAAAATTCAAGAGACTTGACATAAGGGAACTAACAGCCTCAGGCCTTTGAAGAAGGCCTTCAGTTTGGTCTTATGACAGTAGAAGGACTTTACCTTATAGTTGGGAAGAAATGTGCAAAGAGGCTGCTTTCTAGTTTGTATCTCTAATTTACATACCTAATGATGCTGCTTTGGACTTCAAAGGGTTCTCAGAAAAAAATCGGCTATAATTTCTACAAGTTACACAGCAATTTACTGACAGCTGATTTGGTAGTCAAATATTTAATGAACATCCACTTTGCACCAAGCACTGTACAATAACGTAGAGGTACAAAAAAAGTGTAAAATTGGTTTCCACCTTCAGAGCTTTCTTTCTGGCTAGTAGGTTTTTGTACCTTTTTTTTTTTTCCCTGACTGGCAGGTTTCAGTTATGTCTCTGAAGCTAAAATTAATGAAGTGAACAATTGGCAATATGTGAGAACTTAACATTCTCTGGGCCTGAATGAAAAGATCTATTACACAAGAAAAAAGTCTAAACTCCTTAAAAATGGTGAAAATGATCTGGACTTGGTCTATCTTCCTTGTTAATCTTATCACACACACACACACACACACACACACACACACACACACACACACACAACCCCGCCTCATTTAGGAGATCTGGCCCCAGTAGTCTTTTCTCAGATCCTTGATCAAGCTAAGCTCCTTCCTGCCTCAGAGCCTTTGTACATACAGTTCCACCAGCGTCTTGCCCAATAGGTACTCAATAAAACACATGCAGAATGAATATACATTTACCTTAATTTTTTAAATGTGTCATATTTAAAAAGATATCTATTAAATTCATTAGGTTTACAATGGTCTTTTTCCTTCTGTAAATAACAGAATGATCTTTTTTATATTTACAGTTTAAAATATTTATGCTCTGATAAGACACATTAAAAACTTTGATAATACAAAGAAGCACAGAAAAGAAAATAATCATCCATAATCTTTCTATCCATATGTAACTAATGTTGACATATTGTTATTTTTTCTTTTTTTGTATATTTTACATACTTGAATTTATGCATACAGCATAAGTTATCATCCCTATGTCAATAACATTTCTTTGTAAACAATCTTAATGGCTATACAATATTCTACTATTTGGATATAGTCTAATTTATTTAATGGTTATTTTCAGCATTTGCTATAAAATGATGCAGTGATTAATATCTTTGTAGTATATAATCACATAATAAATTAAGCTGAAATATAGAATATACTTATTATCTACTTATTTAAAAATTCACCTTGAAAATGTAATTGGTTTATGACAGTAAAGTACACTTTAAAAAAGGGTTTTTTCCTGCTATTTCAATTTCAGATCACATTATACTTCCTAAAACACCATGGTCAATCCATCTCTGGTTATGAGAAAGTGTTCTTTGTCTCTACCATGTTAGTTGTCTAATCTGTTATAGACTTGATTATTTAGTTTCAGAATATAAATAGAATGTTAAGAATGGTAAAGGCCAAGATACTGCCCAACAATTTAAATAATGTTGGTATTTATAAGTATTTTTAAAAATTCCTAAAGGGTGGTACTTATTTTAATTTTAGAAGCATACAGAAGTCCCTGAGAAATGAATACTGTTCTTATGAAGCAGAATATATTAATCCTAAATACTACTGTTCTTTTTAAGTTCTTTATTATTTATAGCCCATTTAAAATCAAGAATGGTTGCTAATAAAATGGTTACTCATATAACTAGCAGTTCACTATTTCCTGTCTATAGTTTAAGAACCTTGACTATAATTCAGACCTCAGTCATTAGAAACCATGAGCATTAACTTAACCAAAAGTCTCAACAACTGATACTGGGTACACTATTTAAAAGCTTTTCTTCTCTAGAAACAATGAAACAAAATATATTCCTGAAAATGGAAATCTGGGGGAATTAAGGGAAAGAAATCCAAAACAAAAACAAAAACAAAAAGTTCAGCAACACACATACCACAAATTCTTCATCCACTTTATTTAATGTTAATTCTGCATCATCTTCTGGGACAGTTTCTTCTTCTAATTCTTCCACTGGGTATGTTGGTCTAAAATAATAAAGCTTAGTATGAGAGGAGAGTTAAAAACAAAACATTTTAGCATGACAAAAAGGTATAATGTGAATATTAAGAATCCCTTCTACACCAGATATTATCCTTTTCTACCTGCCTTCCATAATCACCATTACATGTTTGATGTACTCTTTCTGAAACTTTCTACGTAAAGAAGCAAAAATGTTTCTCTCCAAATTTAAAGAATAAATTTACACAATTAGGATGGTAACATGCATATAGTTACCCAATATACTTTTTTCACTTACTAATATACCACATTTAAGTACATATACATTTTTCTCCCCCCCCTCCGCCCCCCGGCACTGTATTCCATTGAACTGTTAAAGAGTACCATAACTAATTTAATTAGCAACTACGGATGAACATTGAGGTGCTTTCTGGTTTTTTTTTACTAAACAATTTTACAAAGATCATCCTTGTACATTTATCTTTACGTCTATCAATTACAATAAATGTATACCAGTAGAACGAATAGCTGGGTCAACAACTTTGTACATTGTATTGTTTTGATGTATATCACCAAAAACCAACTTCCAAAATGTTACCCTACTTCACATTCCCAAAAACAGTGATTCCATTTCCACATGTTCACCAATATTGTAAATAAATGTTAATCTTTGCCAATCATATACATGAAAAATCTCTCTTGTTTTATTGCATTTCTTTCACAGAAGAATGATTGAACACTTTTTCAGGGTTTAATCAGTTATTGGTGTTTCTTTTCCAGTGAAATGTCTATTTATGCCCTTTGCCTTTTTGTATATTAAGAAAATGGGTGCTTTGCTTAACTTGTGTTAAAACTATTTTTTCCAGTCTATTACTTATATAATCTTGGCCATTCAGGATTTTTACAATTCTTGTTACATAGACTTGGCAACCTCTTCTTGCATGGATCCTAGCTTTTCCCTCACATGACACATCTCAACCACCTTTGACTTTTTAGTACTCCTACAGTTTCATTTTTCACATTTACACCTTTGATCAATCTGAAATTTATTTTGATGGAATAAGAAAGGCTCCAGCTTATTTCCAAAATCTAATCAGTGGTCCTAATACTAAGTATTGAACAATCATTTCTCCATCAAGATTAGTGACATGTATTTCCCATATTAAAAATACCCAAAAGTATTTAGGTTTATTTCTGGAAACTTATTTTAAAAATCTATACCTCAGACAGGTTAACAAAATATAAAAATCAACATTTAAAAAATAAATTTCCTATTTTTTTATTAATTAGAATTAGATAATGTCTAAAAGGCAATGTTCTTCTAGGATTTGTTTCGACATATTTAGTAAGTAAAATAGTCATCTATAAATATGTAACTTCTATGTAAATTATACATTACATAGCTGACATATTCTCTGATGCCTATTTTCAATATTTTCCCCTCTTTTCCCTCCCCATATATTTAGAGTCCTTATAAATTATCAAAATCACAATACGTGGCTAAGAATTAGATATGCCTACAAATAAAGTAAGTACAAAACTGAATAATGGTTGAGAAACGGATCACTTCAGGTGAATTTAGAACACATTGGACAATAAAATTAATAATATTTAAAAATGCCAAATGGAGTATCACATCTCATAACTTTTCTTGGAGTCCAATAAAGAAGTAATCTGAATGATATAGTTACTCCTTATACCGCACTAACTCATAATATTTAGGTTGAAGCATAAAATTGCCATTTTTTAGTTCATTAGATGAATATTAGTAATTTCATATGGTTTAAAATGATGTGAGCATCTGTGATATACAACGTGCTATGCTAACTGCTATACAATATATATGAAGAGTTCATAGTTTCTGGCAAGAAAGCCTGACCTGAAAACAAATGAGTTTAAAACCAAGGGATAAATATGATCATAGAAATATAAACAACACATCACTGTCAAGTCAGAGAAAGAAGCAATAAACAAGATCTAAGAGAGTGTCAGGTGGCTTCTTCAGATGGCTATTATTCTTGGCCAGTATCTATAAAAAAAAGGGAAAATCCCATTTTAAAGTACTATATTAATTTCCATTTTTTCCTTAAATCTACAGCTATCAGTTACCACCATGTATATTCCATCTTTGTGTATATAAATAAAGAGACCTTGAAAAAATTTCCTACATTGATAAAGATATTCATTTACAGTTGAACCTTTAATAATTATTTAAATTTGAATTGGGCAAGAGCATGATAAATCAGATATTCCAGTTTTGCCTATACACATTTTTAATCACTTGTGGCATTTTCAGTTTAGAATAGTCAAGAGGAAGTACTCCCTGTCAGTTCAATTAAACAGCTCTGAACCCACAGAGGAAAAAGCTATCCACATAAAATTACCATTGTCAGGTTGGGTAATTTTTACCTTTTCCAGGTGAAACCAATATATTTTAATGCTTCTTCAGCTAGACAGTCAAGAACATAGCATATATGTTCTCCAAATCCTGACTTTAATTTTGAAGGAGGAAAATCTGCAGTTCTACCCTGAAATACAAAAGATATACAGTGTCTTGTTATTTATATTCCATATGTCAAAATATTTTAAGCAAAGTACTCCTGAAACAGTGTATTACTTCTCTATTTCTCAAATATGGTTTAAAATAATGAACTATATTGCTTCTTAGAAGTCCATCTTTTCTATCCATTGATACATACACTAAAGGAAAATGAGGATGTTTTATTGTCAAAGGTATCAAATTGAAAGGCAATAACCCCATGACAGAACAAGTAACTGATCCTATTAGGGTGAAAAAAACAAAAAAAACAGTAAAGCTACTAGCTTGGTATCCTATCATTAAACAACCATAGGAAGGACAGAATGAATCACTTGTCAAAAGTTAATAACATGTATACCAAAAGTTCTTACTGAATGCCCCCCAGGAAAAGTCAGAAATGAAAAGTACAACCAACCGCTATCATGGTCTATTAAATCAAAGTTCCCTTTCAAAACACAATGTTTCAGCTTCCTACTAGCATTTTTTAGAAGGAGAACTAAGTATCCATAAATTTACCTCTGAGACATAACAAGATTAAGAAAAATATTATTACTTTGGGCTACAAAGAGTACACTGAACATTTTTAGAAGTGGCATTAATATTATAATACCAACCATTCTGAGGTTTTATCTGAAAAAATCCAAATATAATTTTACATATGTATGTATTGGGTGTGTATAGATATTGTTATTCATAGACAATTCATCTAAAAGGGTAGCATCTGTGTTGTTGAAATACCAATATTAAAATTCATAACTTGACAACATTCTGAAAGAAGACAGTTATTTACACTTACAAATGATCGAAGCTCAGATAGTATGTTAGATATAGTTGCATTAGGGTCATCATATTCTTGAGGTTGCTCAAAGGGGCGTCCTGCTTTGTTAATCAACCAAGCAGCAAGAGTGCAAAACATGTAGAACTGTTCACCAGGGTTGGTAGGCAGTGCAAAATAGTGTCTGTTTCAAAACAAGGGGGGAGGATGGAATATGAAATATTTTTTAATGGCTTTAATTTTACTTTAACATTTTTCAATTTAAAAAAAATCTGCAATTCACCCTTTGAAGTTCCCAGTAATCCACAACACTCATATTAAAGTTTTTAATCAACAGGACTAGGGTAATTACTACTGTACACAAAATATTAGATCAAAGAACTTACACTCAAGTAAATGCAGGGCATGTTAAAAAACTGATCATGTACAACTTTTGCCAAAATCATTTATGTCAGGAATAATTAATAAGAGAGTACCTCTTGAAAATGGTAATTTGGAATTAAAGAGAATTTCAGAGTTTAACAAAAGACCTTAATGATTATTCGCTATGCATTTTTACATTTTTTACAATGTCCCTGGTATCTTTACATACTGTTCCTAACCTATCGGGTATGTTAAACAGTTGTTCTCATATTGGCTGTATAGCTGAATCCCCTGAGGAGCTCCTCAAACTATAGCTACTGGACCAAGCATTGCTTATTTCCTCATGAATTAAATCAGAACTTCTGGGAGTAGAGCCCCAGTACAAGTATGTTCCAAAAGCTTCGTATATGGTTTTGAGATGCAGCCAGCCTCAATAACCACTAAGCAGCATATCCACAGTCTAACAAACATTTATTGACTTTTGCTAAATCCCTTAGCCTACTAAAAACAGTCCTATGAAGGTCAATATGATTTATACTTAAATGGGTTAAGAATAAAACTTGCTAACAACATTTGAGTCAGCTGATCAAAGATCTAATTTTGCCCTTTTAGGTGCAGGTATTGCCATTATGTTCATAACTGTATTTATAGCTATTATAACTATTTTAAATAAGAATCAGCAGTCTACTCTTTCATGTTTTCCAAAGTTTATCTTGCAGGGTAAGTGTAAATGTTTTAAAAGGTAAGAGATGGCTGGGAAGAAAAAGGTAATGAAGTTCTTCCAGGTATATGTTCACAACCCCTTCAAAGTACACACTGCTAAAAATTCATCTTTTCCTTACTGGCTGATGTCAACTCCATGACACAGGACTGGATACTGAAAGATCCTCCAGACCTAGTAGAGCGGTTTGCAAACTTTAGCATGCATCAGAATCACCTGAAAAGCTTGTTAAACACAGACTTCTAGGCTCCACCCCTAAAATTTCTGATACAGTAGACCAGGGAAAGGGCCTGTGGAACTGCATTTCTGATAAGTTCCCAAGTGATACTGCTTTTGGTCTGATGACCACACTCTTGAGAACCATTAAATTAGGATATTGCCACTCAAATCCATGACTCAAAATATCCTGCTGAACTCCTGAGGAAATAGTACTGAGGTTATATCACTAGAGCCTTAAAGCCATTTTCTTTTAGTTTGAAAAATATACTTGGGGGCAAAAATGCATTTTTATCATAGAAAATGTTGGTTATTTATATTATCCTGTTTAATTCATTTATGTAATAACTCTCAATCTCACAATTTCTATCATGGATCAAGCAACACTACTTTTTCCTCTAACTTTTATTATAGACCGACTTAGCAATATGGGCAGTTTACATAGAGCCTACATATCTTAAAATTCAAGTTATTGGAAGAGATCGACTAATGAGATCAAAACTGTCATGGGAAATTATTTTAGCCAAGCTATACCCATTCAAAGAAATCACTACAGATTTTTAATCTAAATTGCACTTTACACAATAAACAAATCTAAGTATTAGCTTATTTATCTATCACTAAGCTACACTAACTGGAAGAGAAAGTGCTAGCTGTGCATTACCCTCAACAACTAATGGCATTGACTTCACGATATGATGGACTGTTCCCCACCAGAACAAGGGCAGAATTTTAGGTTGTATGATAGACACAGTTCCAGTAGCTGTCGTTTCATTTGTCTTTTCCACTTCTTAGTTTCTGAGAGTACTGTTACTGCAAAGGCAGGAGTCTTTTAAACCATAACAATTAATCAACAAGTTTACTTACTGCATATAAAGTCGAGCAAGGTCCTAGGTACCCGCAGTTAACCACTTGTAGAGACAAATTATCTCAGAGGAAAACAAAAACTAGAAGCAGCTAAAATGATATTCATCTTTGGGAATAAGATTATGGGTGATTTCAGTATTTTTTTTCTACACCCTTTCTTGTGTTTTTGAGTCCTCTACAATAGGTTCTTTTACAACTTTTATAATCAGAAAAAACAGTTTGCGTTTTGTGGAGATGCGTGGGTGCTTTAAAGTCTAGGAAAGCCGTCTTCCAGTCTTTTCTGCGTTTCTGAAACTTTACTCTCTCTAAAAAACACCAAGTCTAAACTCTGTGAACTCCGTGGCCTCTGTCGCCAAGTTCGGGGGGGAAGTGCCCCTTCCTGCCTGGGAAGATGGAGGCAAGTGCAACTCGCGTTCAAGGTTCCCCAGAAGGCGGAGGAGGCATCTCCCCGGGCCTGGCCAGCTCCCAGGCGCTGGAGAACGAGGGCACCCACCTGGACGGGGGCTTCAGGTTGTTCTTCCGGAGGAGTTCCTCCTCGTAGTGGAGTAGCTTCAGCTTCTCCACCAGGTCCTCCATCACCACGAACATGTGGTAGGCCGCACCAGGCCCCCGCTCCACGACCACCTCCCCGGCCCCTTCGCCGCGGGACCGAGACACCCCATCCTCCAAACCTGAGGGCGTGACCACTGCCGTCGCAGCCGCCATCACAGACCAGGCAGAAAGAGCCCCGCGTGGGCTTCGGCCCACAGACCTCGGCCGCCTGAGCCGCCTGCGTTGCCGCAGACGGGACCGCCGCGACCGGTTACCAAGCGACCGCCGAGCAACCCGTCTCCAGGGAAACTAGACTCCGCCTCCTTCCCGCCCTGTTTTCTTCTAAATTCCCTCCAACCAGGGCGGGCTTTCTGGATGACGTCACGCCGGGACAGCGCCCCGAGCCTCTGGGGAGGAGATGGCTGAGAGGCAGTCCCGCCCCTCGTGGGGGCGCGGCGTTCACCCCCCCTCCCCCCCGCCCCCGTCGGGTGCAAGGCTCCTGGCAAAGGAGGGGCGGAGCGCATTTCTCTGAGATCTCCCTGTAGCTCTTAGCTGGCTGGGAGCTGGTTGGGCTTGCTGGTTACGGACCGCTGCCCCGCGGGCGTCTGAGTTAGCCGCGGGTAGCCTTGAAAAAAATCAAACAGAAAGGAAGACGTGCACTGTTGAAGGCTAAGGTAGCCCACGACTATGATTTCCTTTTTCTTCTCAAAATTGGAAGTTTTCGAAGTTGCAACAATAGTGTAGGTTTCCCTTCATCTCAGGAACTTTCCAACGAGAGGTTTCTGTATTTGCTGCATTTAACAGTACAGTATATTATAAACCTTGAAATACTACAATTCCCGGTTGTTACTCTGGCGCTAGGAAAAGGAAGGGGTGGGGGAAAAGAAGGGCAGGAGATGAGCAAAAAGGAGGCGTTGCGAAGGATTTGTTCTACCTCCGAAACATGAATTCTAAGTTCACATCCCGTTGATTAATCTGTTTCAAGCCCATTACATGTAGCATAAAGTTTTGAGGTTCCTTGTTAAAAATCATCAAGATAAAGGGGATTGTCTTGAATTTCTCTGTGCCACAGCTCTGTGTTGCTAAAGTTACTACTGTACTCTGCAGCTATTAGAAAGACATAGCTGACCACAGCTTTACAGTTTTCAAAAAAGGCTTGTGTATCAAGCAGTTTTCCAAAAAGCTGCATAGAAAATGAGGTAGATGGTGGATGTGTGGAGATTTCGTGGGAGAAGAAGATGTGTAGGAGGAGGCTGAAAATGTGTTTGTGTTTATAATGTGATTTGGGAAAGATCTCTGATGTATTATACCTGCTACTGGAGAATATGGAAGACTCACATTTTTTGACATAACTGAAGTTTGAAATTTATCTGTAATATATTTTTGTTCTTGTTAGAAAATGGGTGGAGGAATACTTTTCATTTTAATATCAGTCTAGACCTAACTTCTCTCTGATGCTAATAACGTGAAAAATCAGGCAAATAAATACTTTTTTCCATTTACCAGAGAAAGGAAATACATACAATAATTTAGAAATAACTCAAAGAGCCACAGATAACTTTTATTTTTTATTATTTTTTAATTTTTTTTGAGAGGGAGAGAATGCATGTGTGTGCACATGTGGGGGTGAAGAGGAGGGGCAGAGAGAGAGGGAGAGAGAGAATCTTAAGCAGGCTCCATGCCCAACCCAGAGCCCTTGGGACTCACTCTCATATCTGTGAGATCATAATCAGAGCTGAAATCAAGAGTCAGATGCTCACTGGACTGAGCCACCCCGGTGCCCCAAGTCTTGCTTTTTAAATGAATAACATTTTACTGGCCTACTGTAAGTCATTAACCAGTTGATTTTAATAAAGATAGGTTGGAGGGGCCCCTGGGTGGCTGTCAGGTAAGGGTCCTACTCTTGACATTGGCTCAGATCATGATCTCACAGTTCGGGAGTTCAAGCCCCACATTGGGCCCTGTGCTGGTAGCCTGGAACCTACTTAGGATTCTGTCTCCCTCTCTCTCTGCCCCTCCCATGCTTGCTCTCTATCTCCCTTTCAAAATAAATAAAAATAAACTTAAAAAAATAAAAATAAAAAAGATAGATTGGAAAGTTGGATTTGACTGTACTCCACTGCAGATTTGATCTTTTTCTTTGCTAACTTGGAAGAGTATTTCTCACTCATACATCCCCACCCCAGCCACCACATATATGGGCGAGGGATGCTATGGTAACTTTTAGTTAACTTTCAGACTGCAAGATAGATGTTATGATTGGAGAAAAAAATGGAAGTTCAGGTCCATGCCTGTGGCTGTTTAAATGACACTCAAAAAGGCTATAGCTAAATTAGTTACACCCAGGGAGATAGATGTTTACTCAAGGCATGCTGCCTGCATAAGATGTTTTGACATTTTCAGAAAGTTAAATATAGCACTCAAAATGAAATAGCCAAACATTGTTTTTTGGCTAAGAAACTCTCCAATAACATATGTATTTTGACTGAAGGGGAAAAAATCCCACCTGTCCCAGAACTTAGCCATTTTCTTCTCAGGTACAATACTGACGCATCCTGGCTCAAAAGCAGTATGAAGAATTATTTTTCCCCTTCATTGTTGTGAAGAAGAAAAAAAGACTAAATTATAAAGTGTCCCCCAGTAAGTGTGGCCCAGAAAGAATGAAAGAAACAAAAAAGCCAACTGTACAACATTGTGTGTTTTCCCACAGAAAAAAAAGGTGGGAAACAACACCGAAATGTCATTACATTTTTATAAGGCCCAGGGATTATTTTTGCTGACTCTTTATTTGCCCACAATAGTTGATAACACTTCTCTTTCCCTGGCGGAAGTAGTTTCCTTCACACATGTGAGATGCACACTTAAATCCTCATCTGGCTGTTTCAGCCACTTAGAAACTTTGGATTACATTTTTGTTAGCAGTTTTGCAAGAGTAGCTCATATGTTGACCAGGGAATTAGAGAAGAGCTTGAAGAGAAAGGAATGTTGATGCATATTCCTACTTCCTTTTAAGAATCTTAAGAGATTTATCCCTGGCTCTATGTGTTGACTACAATTTTGGCCAGGCTTCTGACTTTGATTTTTATCTCTTGCAAACTGTGAAATGATTGGAGGTAATTTTTAAAGCCCTTAAGGCCTTTTTGTGAGTGAGTTAGCTGATCTCTGGAAACTGAACAGTATCTCTATCAAAGGTGATTTAAACTAAATGGATTTCCCTGAAAGATGCTGAGCAAGGCTGGGGGTGAATAGGAGTCAGGTTCAAAGATGGAGGAAAGCTTTCTAGCTACATCTCCAAATATAAGAACGAGTCCTTCAAGAAGACTGGGCATGCTTAAAGAACAACCCTCTTTCTGTTACAATTGGCTTAGTACCACCCATTCAAGATGTTAAAAACTTAGAAAGGCACTAATTGAATAAAACTTTCATAGTCTGACAGAAAGTATCTGCCAAAAATCTAAAAAGAAAAGAGTCATGTTTAAATGTGAATCATTAAAGGCAATGCCTTTAAAGTCAAGAACAAGATGAAGACACCCACTCTTCTAAACTGTACTAGAAATCAGAGCCAGTACATTGGAAAAAGATTAGTAAGTATTGTAGAAGAAGAAACTATTGCAGGTGATATGATTAAGTAAAAACTCCAAGAGACTCTACAGACAAGCTATTAAGGCAGCTCAGCAAGTTTGCCTTATACAAGATCTAAACGAAGAAAATAGTTACTAGAAAACCAAAAACCATGTATAGCACCCAGCAATAAGTCTATCATTATCATTATGGGGGAAATTATTAAACTTCGTTGAAAGTCATGGGAAAATCCAAATAGGGATACAATGTTCATGCATAAGAAAAATTAGGTATCTTTAACCCCATCTTTAAACTCAATGCGTTTTTGAATAAAATTACAAGAGGGCTGACACTGAAAATCATACATAAGAGTAAATTTAAAGAAGACTGGGGAAGGAATCATGATATCAGATAGTAGGTTTCCTAATCAAAGTGTAATTTAAATTAATGACATCACAGGAGTAAAAAGAAAATAGAAAATCTGGAAATAGGTGGGAGTTTATTTGGAAAGTCAATATACAACAAAGTTGGTGTTACCAATTAGTGGAGAAAGATGGACTATTCAGTAAATGCTATTGAAGCTATGGGTTATCCATGTAGAAACAAAATTACATCTCTGAATTCTAACACATAAATTCCAGATGGATTGAAGACATAAATGTGAAATACTCACAGGATGTTTAGAAGGGAACAATGTAGGGAAGGATTTCTCGAAGGAAATAAAGAACAAATTTTAAAGGGAAGAGAAACTCATTAAAATTTAAGAACTTAGATACAAAAGAAGACTATACAAACAATGAAGAAAAGAGATATTTGCGACCCCTATAATGTCAATGGATTAGTCTCCAAAATACACAAAGGTTATCGCAAGGCCTCTGTGCCATGTTGGAGGATTTTAGATGTTTTCTTAGAGGTCAGGATTTCTTAGCCTTTAACACTGTTGACATTTTAGGCTGGATAACTCTTTGTTGTTGGGTGCTGTTATGCACATTGTAGGATGTTTAACAGCATCCCTGGCCTCTATGCACTAGATGCCAGTAGTATCCATCCATAGTTGTAACAAAAATGTCTCCAGACTTTGCCACCTGGGCCTTGGGGAACAATATCACCCCTTGTTGAGAACCACTCCTCTAGATGCATGAGTTGAAATAGGAAATTCCTTTATAAGGACCAGGCATATAAAGGGGAATGAGTAACTAAGCAATGTGGCTGGGGGGAAGGGGAGGAGCAGGGAGTGAGAGAAAGACTGGTGAACTAGAAAACTCATGCACCATCTCAAGGAGGGGGCATTTTTGTCATGTAGGAATTTGACCTAATTTTGTCATGGTTTATGATTTTGCAACAGTCTAAATCTGGATTTGTATGTCAATATGAGGTCCTAATTAATACTCTCTTCATACAAAATATTATTTCAGGGGCTACTTTAGTTGTTAAAGATACTTATTAATGCACTGAAGTTCAAAATTGAGAAGCCTTGTTCTTACCTTTTATTTTGATAGTCAAATCTTACTCCATTTGTAAATGTAGGAAATTTGTTATAGTCAAGTTTAAGGAGGGGATTTACAACTTAAATTTCTATAGAACTTTTAAAACTTTTCATAAACTTATCACATTTGTTTTAATATTGTCTGACAAACCATTCCGGATGCTGTTAAATTTCCTGAATTTAAATTTTAA
The DNA here is from genome assembly GCF_018350155.1 of Leopardus geoffroyi. NCBI lineage: Eukaryota > Metazoa > Chordata > Mammalia > Carnivora > Felidae > Leopardus > Leopardus geoffroyi. The sequence continues at coordinate 55,256,067 of NC_059333.1, forward strand.
AAAGTGGTGGGAGGGAAGGGGAATATATTCTGTAAGTATTCCAATATTATTTGTAAACAAACTGCAATGTAAAACCAAGTCTAAATCAGTTACACGATTACATATTATAAACTGGAGTCACAGTCAGTCTATTTCTGTAATGGGCCAAATTTTCAAATATTAGATACTTAAGTATCAAAGATGCACAAATTATTCTTTAGCATTATTATTACTATTCGGGGTTTGACTTTCATCGTTAGTGTATTTAGTGTTGCAGTTTTCCAGGTTTAAACTATACTCACCCGCCTGAGAACCAATCATCATCCCAACCTGAAACTGAGAAGTTTCCCATGCAATGTATCAAGAGATTCCTGGCCCAGAAGGTAGAAGAGATTCTTGCCCACCAAGAACATCAGTGGGACATACTAAGTCCTAACTTGCCATAACAAACTCCCTAATTTACAAGGGGAATTGTTTTTGTCACCCATTCCCCTAGGTTTACTTCATTTTCTAGTTCTTCTCTACTAATCGAAGTCTTCTAACTCAATTTAAGATTATAATTAACTGCTTTAGCTAACTTTGGTTCTCAAGGTAGATAAATGTAACCCAATTATATTGTACATCTCTCAAGGTTTTGCTTTGCCTCATGGTCTCATTTTCTTTGGAGAGAAGCAATACATTTGTGAACTGAGTTCAGTTTACTGCCTCTGTGTAAGTGATGGAGATAGTTAATGAAAGGTGTAAGTAGGGGTGTGTGTGTTAGAGGAGGGGGAGTGAAAGACGATTATATTTGCATTGTTGGAGTGTTCCAGCAATATTGTAGAGAAGCGACTATAGGAAGGTGGATGTTGATTCTGAAGGCTGTTTGTGTAGTCAGGTGAGAGATGGTCCTGAAGTGAGTGGCAATTGGAGTAGTGAAAAAGTGATACTGAGATATTAGGAGAGAGATTCAACAGAACTTTGTAATAGGCATCATGAGGTGTTCTCTAGGGCATGAATGGCACTACAAAGATGCCCCACTTTAAGGCAAGAAAACTGGCCTTTATATCCATGTCTCACTGGTTCATTGGCTATGGGCTGTCCCAGACATCTCTGAGTGAGATGGCTTCTATCGGCCAAGGGTAATTTTCTGGAGAAGGATGCAGCTGTGAATACCAAGTGGCCAATATTTATAATAACTGGGGAAGGGGAAAATCAGTCTGGTAAAAAGAAATCTGGGGAGGCATCAGCAGCTTTTACTACAATAGTTTACATTAAAATGCAACACTTCTGAATTTCTTTATGTGGGATATGAACTGAAATAGCGAAGATGGTCTTGAGCTAACATTTTCAAAAAAGTAAGCCTGCGAAAGCTATAACCTATTGATCAGCTATAGTGTAAACTGTCAGGAAAATAGCAGATAAGTAACTGAAAACAATACAATAGTCTAGTTTTTTTTGGTAAGAGTTCTATTCCATATGTGATAGCAACACTTTGATTTGATACATACTGGCTACTAACAAGAATGATTGATCTGATTTTTCAGAGTTTTGAAGATTAAATAGAAATAGATTTATTCTTTAGGGCCAGATTAAGAAAATTCACTTTATTTTACAGGCAGGGATGGGATTCTTTCCCCCAAGGAAAAATTAAATTCAAGCAGAGTAAACAACACGCTTTCTTAATCAGGCTTTCTAGAGCCTAAGAAAAGCAAAATCTGCTAGATGCTACACCTTCATGGTACAACTCTGCATCTCAATGCATAGTACGCCAGCCTTTCTGATGACCAGTTTCTCAAATGGTTATTGGCACCTTGTTGTGGGTGGAACCTGGTGCCCAAACCATTACATGATAATAAAACATTGAATCCAATTGCCTTATTTTTGTTCCTAGCTATTTAGTAGAGATGATTTCTACTCCATATCTACATATTTTGCTTCATGAATATAAGAAGTAATACATTCTGTCTTTACATTTAGTGAGATTTTGATAATGAGATAACATTTTTTCCTTTCTTTCTGAAGGTGTGAATGTGAAAGCGCAAACTAATAGATCCAGAGATCACTGTTTTGCTTTTGACAGCCACGGAGAGTATTTTCTAGATTTTTTTTTTTTTTTTTTTTTTTTTTTTTTTTTGCACAGCAAATATTTGCATACATATAATGTGTTAGGCACTATGTGTGGGCATAGCGATACACAGGCTTATAAGCCTGGTGTCTGTGCTGAAATATCACATGCACTAATGCAGGATATACCTGTCAATTGGCAAGTGCAACCTATGATACAGGGAAGTAGGGTGTGCTTCGGAAAAAGGCTTTCCAGCCTTCTTTCTTCCTGCTCCTTAACGGGACAGAGATAGGTGGGCCTCCTCTATATTCCTCATAGTCTATTATACATTCTATGTCTCTAGTATCATTTTTTCCTAGGCTCTGAAAGGTTGGGAAGAATTAGTGAGGGGACACCAGTAGGAGAACCAATATGACTGCAGTAGATCTCTGGTCTGAGGAGTCAAACTTCAGAGCAAAGTTGATGGCTCTTCTCCTTTGTGTCTAACATGGGGGCTGATGCCCTTTAGACTTTTGTTTAAGTGTGCAAGGGCATGAGCTAACTCTTTGCCTAGGGATTTTAGCAAGGGGTCTGCTATATATAATCAGATATTTTCAGAATCTGGAGAAGAATATGCACCTATAGCCCATTTGCTAAGAATTGAAATTGGAATGTGGTTAAGTAAATCCCAAAGAACTCATCCCCAAAATAGTCCTGAATCAAGAGTGTATAATTAAAAACTCTTCCTATGACTTTCTAACAACTTTTCATTTTCAATAAGTCTTTGTGCTTGATCTACATGGCCAGTGTATGTATACGTGTGTGTGTGTGTGTGTGTGTGTGTGTGTGTGTGTGTGTGTATTTAAATTGTAACTGCAGAATTCGCAGGAATACTCATAAACTTAGTGTAAAACTTTTTTTCCTTTTCCCCAGTACCCCAAGTCAGAGTATGAATTTTTCATAGTAACTTTCTGAGGAAGTTACTGAGGAAGAGTAGACAATTAATGGTACATAGACTGTGTGGTTGTCTTCCCCTAAAAGGGGAGATTTTCCCCCATAGTTCCCCCACAGAATGGAGTTGATGGTTTCCTCTTCACCCCATACTGCTGTGAAAAAATGACTAACCATCTACCAGCCCATTTTTTTACCTATTAATGTGACATGTTTATACTTCTTTAGTCCATTTCCAGACTCCACACTTTGAACAGACTTCTCTTTGCTTTTTCTTATGCCTCTAAAACTGTTTTTGTTTTCATGGCTTTAAAATAAAGTTTACTCTCTGGTAGAACAACCCACCTTTCTCAATCTTGATTATCATATTTTTATTCTTCCAGATGAACTCTAAACTTGTTTAATATTAAAATGTGTGCTCTTAGGGTATTTTTTTTAATAATATTGAGTTTACCATCCAAGGATTTGGCACATACTTTATTTGAATCTCTTATTGGAATAAAAAGGTTTCTGAAAAACTGTTCTATTTTCAAATTTTAAACTGATAGTCAATTTTAAAACACAAATTCTTGCTATTTTCCTTATGCTTGTAATTTAGCACTGTTGAGTATGAAAATTCCATATTTTACTTTCTGAAGGCAAGGACAGATTGTTACATTGCAAAAGATTTGAATCTCCTCAGCTTCTTGGAGGAAGAATAATGCTTCTGAAATGGGAGGCAGAAGCTTTTATAAGTAAAATTAGAAATGCCCTAGAGGATCTTGTTCTTTCAAAGGCAACACCAAGTCCTTTTATGAAATAAAAAGAAAAAGGTCTTTATTCTTGCTTGGAATACAATGATGGCTTCCTTATAGTTGTCTCTGCAGACCTGGTCCTTTTTCACAGTTTTGTCTACATTGTTCTCAGAGTAATCTTTCTAAAATGCAAATACGGACGTGTCACTGTCTTACCGGACATTCATATATAGATCACCGTTTGCAACAATATCCAAAATTTCTCAGCCTGCTATACAAGTTTCCTGGGACAGATCCAGGCTTTATGGGTCCTGAAGCTTATGCAATTTATGGGAAGTGGGGATCCCTTTTAATTAAAAAATATGAAATTTTGAATTCAAAATCAGCAACAGGACCTTAAAGGAGGCAATGCATAAATTTCACTCATTTCCTGGAATATCTGCCTCTAGTAAGAGAATTATCTTATCATCTCAAACAAGTTAAGGTTACCGGCTCAAATAAATAATGATCAAAATAACGCATCTAACAAGTTGAAGTTGAAAAAACTTTTTTCTTCTATCCTAGATTCTCTGACTGTGGCCCTACATACTAGACTGACAAAAGAGAATAACAGTTTATTAATGTGCAGTGAGTATACCTGCAGGAGAAACTTAATAAGAATAACTCAAAGAGGTGGTTAAAACTTGGGCTTACATAGCATCCCAACAAGAATAAGTTTGTAGAGAAGTGACATAACAAAGGAAAGGAGTCTCAGGCTTCCAAGGTAAGTATATGGGGGAAATTATTGAAGATAAGGATTATTTTGGTGAAGAGTGTTAAGCAGATTTCCCTCAGTGCTGTCTCTGGGCTCCTAAGAGTCTTTGGTGACTGGGAGTCCAAGTTTGATTTTAGGCAAATATGGGGAGGGCAGAGAGATTTTTTTGGTACCTGCTATTTCTCAGTTGTTTTCAGCTCAAAATAACCCTTATGCCAAAGTTGCATATTTTTGTGTATCATAATATGATCACCTACAGCCTACACATCTCTGACAAAACAAGGTGCCTGTGTGTGGCCAGGATGGTTCTTCCTAACATGAGATAGACATGCTGAGCCCTTTTTATAGTCATCACAAGAAGGAGAATATTAAGCCCGTAGATTTCAGATGAGGTTGTTTACAGTTAGGTTCAGGTTTGTGTCTTAAGTCATTAAATTAAATAAAGTGGATTCAATTACTTACCTGTGCTTTGAGATTGTAACTCTCTACCTCGTAGTAACTAACTTCCTTCACTAATCCTTAACTGCCTGGTTTAAATATCGATTTATCAGTCTTCTTGTCTGGTTGAGCCACAATTCTTAATGACATTTTACTAATGGCTGATTGGATTCTCTGTCTCTGATATCTTTGTCTGGCTTTGTAGTCAATACCACCAAAGTCATTATTAATAATAATACCATTATTAACTCTTCCACACACCAGACAATGGTCTCTCTTTAGTTGAGGGTGGAGAGGGTAGAATGATGAGAAGTGCTACACAGTCTTGTTTTTTATACCCAAAAACCCATCCTACTCTCACACTGTAAATTTGGTTTCCCCCTTTTATTTCCTCTAGAGATTCTTTTAAATTTTTTTAATGTTTTATTTTTTTTTTGACAAAGAGAGACAGAACATGAGCGGGGGAGGGGCAGAGAGAGAGGGAGACACAGAATCCAAAGCAGGCTTCAGGCTCTGAGCTGTCAGCACAGAGCCTGATGCGGGGCTTGAACTCAGACCGAGAGATCATGACCTGAGCCAAAGTTGGTCGCTCAACTGACTGAGCCACCCAGGCACCCTGCTTCCTCTAGAGATTCTTAACAATGGTAATGATTCCTTACTCTTTTTCTTAAAGTTTATTTTGAGAGAGAGAGTGTGTGCATACACGTGTTGGGGAGGGGCAGAGAGAGAGGGAGAAAGAGAGAATCCCAAGCAGGCTCCACACTGTGAGCATGGAACCTGACACAGGGCTTGATCCTACAACCATGAGATCATGACCTGAGCTGAAACCAAGAGTCTGATGCTTAACTGACTGAGCCACCCAGGCGCCCTGATTCCTTATGCTTTAGGTGACTTTTCTCTATAACACTTGTGTTCGTCCAAATCTTCCAAGAGTCACAGGATAAATGGGATTAGACATGACAGAATTTTATTAGGCTATATGCCTGGGATTGAAAATGGGAAGGGAGCTGGGTAAAGACTGGGTCAACAGTCAGCTCTTGGTACAAGATCAATCCCAAGTGAAGAATAATGGGGAGGAACGTTGTGTGGAAGTACTCATTTTATACTACAATGCAATCTAAGGCCCCACTTAAAGCTGGCATCCTTTTGCTGTATTGTTATGCCCAGAATTCGTGATCCCCAAAGACCACCAGGGAGCAGAGTCCGATGCAAAAGCAAAGAGCCTTTATTCGAGCTAGCTCAAGCTCAATCCCCTACCTGCACCAAGGCAGCAGTGAGATACCGGAGAGAGAGAGCAGGTTTCAAAAGCATAAAGGTTATGGGGATCATGGCCCTAGCCGATTGGCTGGGGAAGAGTCGTGGCCTCAGTCGATTGGCTGGGGAAGGATAGAACAATGGCTGCCAAGGTGTGGTCCCAGATCAGCAATTATCAGCATCACCGGGAACTTGTTAAAAATGCAAATGTTGGGCCTGGTGGTCAAAGACCCACTGAATCAGAAACTCTGCGGGTGGGGCTCAGCAATCTGTGTTTGAACAAGTCTTCCAGGAGATTCTGATGCACCTAAAGTTTAAGAATCACTGTGTCTGAGGATCTCTAACATGTTTGGCCTCAGTGTATACAGAACATTTCTCAGTGGTCACCTATTAACCATTGGCTGTCAGCCTTGCTGTGCTATATAAATACCTAGCACCAAACACCATCCCCAGAGACTCTGATTTAATTGGTTTGGGGAGGGGTAAAATGCTTCTAGGTCATTCTAAGCCTGGGCAGGGTTGAGGGCTCCTGCCTCTGGCCCCTACCTGAGAGAAGCCCTCCCTCTTCTACTCACACTTTCCATGCCTCTCACACTCCCCTTCCTCCCACCTAGACTTCGGAAGAATGCATCAATCGGTAGCCTGCTTTCTTAGAAAACATAAATTACTCAACGGGAGGAGGCGTGGTCTGAGGTTTGAGCGGGAACTTCTTTCTGCGGCCATGTCAGGGACATAGTCACTAGTTGGCCGGCCTAGGTCTGCTCTTTCAGTATCACCCTGTAATATGGATGGAATGAATATTCCCAAGTTTGGAATATGTTGCCTCCAGAAGCCAAAGACACCTTCGAAATGCTTTCCTTGCTTCTTTGTGTAACGAATGCAAGATACAGTAATTTGTCTTTTACTTTGGAGCATGTCCCAGCATGCCCCTGATCACTAGGTTCTCAAAACTTCACTGAAAAGACTGGCACCTGAATCTTTGCTCCTTCATTCTCTAGAATGAATGCATCTTACAAAGGTCTCCAACATCCTAATCATCTCTTACTCCTGTTTAATGGGCATCAAATCATGGATGTAATAGATAGGCGTGATGTTCTGTGGGGTTTCCTGAAGGTCTAGATCTCTCTGGACTATGATCGAGGGCAGGAGAGTGAACATAGCCCTGAAGGAAAATTTTGAAGGAATATTATGTCCATCCATGTGAATACAAACTGTTTCTGATCCTCTTTCCCGATGGGATTGAATAGAATACATACATTCACTAGATTAATGACTGCATATTGTGTACCTGATGCCATATTGACTTTCTCTATCTTCTATACCCTGGCTGGCATAGTAGCTACAAACTAGGATCTTGGTTGGCATTGTGATAGTCTACAGTTATTCTCCAAGATTCATCTGACTTTTCAAGGGGCCTGAGTATCAAATTAAATGGATATCTGATAAGAGCCACTCTTCCTGCATCCTTCAAATATATAATGCTGGTGCTCATCTTTGCCACACCCCTTCATGGGATAGTACAATGTTTTAAATTTACTATAAGGAGGATGATTTCAGAAGTTTCCAAAAAAAAAAAAAAAAAAAAAAAAAAAAGAAGTTTTCATCTGACTATCCTGCTATGATGATAGCTCTTATTTCAGAGGCCAGGGACATAATGTGGGGATTACTCCAACTACCAAATGTATCAATTCAAATAACGCATATAGGCATTGTATTGTCATGGTACCTGCTTACCATGGTGTGGTAGAGTCCTTCCTCCTAGGGACTTATCCCCTTCTTTAGCAAATTGGTTATAAATATGAAAATTCATTCTGATCTGGGAACTGAGCAAGTAATTATGACTTTGTTGGGCAACCACTCGGCATCTCGCTCCTCTGTTCTTATCTTTTTTGGTTGTAATGTTAAGTAACACCCTCGTTAGCTGTCCATCTGTTTTGCCCCTAGAGACACTATGCTCTATTAACCATCTCTACAACTCCCTGTGGGTCAAGCAGCCTTGGCTGCCCCGCGGTCTTGCCAGTCATTATGGTAATTACAGCCTCCCAGCTCCTGATAGACAAGTGCTGCCATCTGGCCTCTATTACTTCAAGACCCCATCATCTCCAGGGATGCTAGCCAGCCCAGTTATGCAACTGTTCCTAGTACCAACATTTCCGGCCTGTAGAGGAAAGCCATCAGAGAATTTCTTAATGGTACTGGTTCTACTCTTACCAGTGCATTACTGATGGCCTTGGTGAATGTTGTGCTATCTGGACCCTCCTGTGAAACATAATCTTCTGATGGGTCTTCTGGCCTTATACATCCACACCACATGCTCACTTCTTTCAGCTACTTAATCCCTTCATTTGCCTTCTGCTAGGGCAATTTGGACATTTCTACTGAGAGTCACCCAAGCTTCTAGGAGCCACCCCAGCTGTGAGTTTACCTATCCTCTGGGTCCTTGGTGGGCTTTTAAATCCTGAGTCTTAATAAAGTATCCCCAAGTCAATGGATTCTGGCTTATTCGGTTGTACACTTTGTCCCCATTGATCAAGAACTTTCAAAATCTACTTCCAGGAGTAATTTCCTGATTCTTACTAGGATATGCCAGCTCATTCATATAATTCGTTAGGGGGATAGTCTCTTTCCTCCTTTGTAAGGCTCAGCACATCTCCAGTTGTGTTAAGCTGAGATTTAACTCTAATTGTTGTCTTAGCAACCATGAAAGATAGCAGGGGTAGCCCGAGTGGCCATCATCTGTTGCCTTGTTAGGGTGAATTGCTTCTGGGAGATGCTGCAGAAATGCTAGTTCGTGCCAGGGAGGGGTGTGTTACCTCTGCAATCCCAGAGTGTCTGGAAGGAGGCAGAAGCAACATCCTGTAGACATTCAGATGTCCCTATTCTGTTTCAGAGTCTCAGGTTTTCCCCACTAGGGCCCTGACCTTCCCATGGCAGACCTTTTCTGCCAGAGAATTAAAATGTCTCAAGAGCTCTGATACTTTAGCAATCAAGTCTTCAGCCTGCTGCTCAACTGGGTCAGCCCCCCAGCAGGAGATGGGCATCTTTGGAAGCTACCTTCCAGAGTCTCTGGCTGTCATATTTAGGTGCTAACTACTTGTTCATAGCCCTCATCACCCATTATCCCTCTGAAGTGTGTCAGTACAATTTAGCAGTGACCAGCCAACTCCCCTATCTCTGCAAGCATTGTTCCCTCCATAGTTTTCAATTGCCAATACCATACCTACCTATCACAGCATTTATCTCCACTTGAATGTTTCTGAAGAGCCCAACATTCACCAAGACCATCAGGAACGCACTGATGAGGAGTGCCTGGGTGGCTAAATTGGTTGAGTGTGACTCTTGATTTCAGCTCAGATCATGATCTCAGGGTTTTGGGATTGAGCCCCATGTCAGGCACTGTGCTAAGCGTGGAGACTGCTGGAGATATTCTCTCTTTTTCTCTCTCTCTCTGTCTCTCCTGCCCTTCTCCCCTTCCTCTTTCTCAGGGGGAAAAAACAAAAAAGGAATGCACTGGTGAAAACTAACTGAAATCTACAACTTAGTTACTACCTTTTGGCAGAAACTGTGTGCTTCACCTCCAAAGAATACAGCATCCTCTATCTGCATGGTGATAGGTGAGCCATTACCAAACCCATGGCTTACTGCCTTTTTGTCTGGGTCCTCTGAGAACTAGACACCAAGACTAGATTAAACATCAAAGGATTTTATTAGGGAAAATGGCTGTATGAGAAAATGATGAGAGAGATGGAAAAGGCTGGAAGAGCTTTCAGACCATGATTGAGTCTGACCTTGAGCGAGGAGGAAATGGAAGGGTGAGTGGAAGCATGTGGTTAATGTCTAAGGAAGGTTCAGCAAGGCCACTGAGGAAGCCCTCAAACCAAGATCAACCATCAACCCTTGTGTCCTCCAGCGCGGTCATTGCCCAGCAGCAGCCCTTGAGAAGCACTGCCTTTGCACAAACAAGATAGTGGTTTTCAGATTCTAGCATTTGGGGCCTCTGCTCAACTCTGCCTGTTCTCATGGCCACCACAGCTTAATTAGTGTTTTGATCACTATTTATGCATAGCAACACACATGAAACAGCAGCTCAAGACACCATTCTATTATGTTTGCAGTCAGTGTTAAAGAAAAACCCAAGTGGAGGTCACAATTTGGATATACCCCTTGACCAAACACTCATAGTCCTGTAACCAAAACTTAAACGGTCCTAATTTTCCTTGAAGTGCTAACTCTGACCTTAAACAAAACTTAAGCTCTCTTCAGCTTCCTGCCAATGAGCTACAAATAAGTAAGGTTATACAGTGTTCCTACCCTAAAAAGAATGTAAGTTTCTAGTAACCAATCATAACAGAAAACAATGTACTTTGTCACTCATGTTTTGTAAACTGAACTGTAACTCTGAGACCCGAGCTTCATACTGTTAAGTTTGGGAGAGTCTGCACAGGCAAAGGTTCACCTGAGGATCCCCCTTGGAATAAAGATGAGCTAGAAGGAAGGTAGCAAGCACAAAGCAGTTTATTAAGGACCATACACTCAAGGTGGGAGAGCAGGCAGGCTCAGAGCTGACAACTGCCTTGAGGTTACTGGGATCCTCCCCTTTTACCTGAGTGGGTCTTAAAACATGGACAGGGTGGTTTCTAATGGATGCTGCTTCCAATCATTCAGGGGACTCCTCCCACAAGTTGGGAGGGGGAGATTTTGACCCTATAAAGTGCGTACCAGAACTGTCCAGGCAGCCTTTCTCTATGGGGTGGGGGAGAGGGGCATAACTGCAATGCAAATGAATTATAATTAGTCTAGGGGTTATCCTGGGACAGAGGTGGAAGAGGAGGGCACGTAGCTCTGCACCTGTGGCTCTTGATCTGTTAATCCCAGGGTCTTGGAAGCTACAAGGTCAGAATTGTGCCCTCAGGCTTCTAAAGTGTAATCTATCGCTGTCCTTCCCTCCAGCTCTTGTCTAACCCACTGCCTACTCTATCATTCTCCCCTCAAGGGCTTGGGAGTCTAATCTTTCAGGTCAAGGAAGAAGTTCCTCAGGGTGTTCCTTCCACTGCTCATATCTAGCTTCTACCTAACAACACCACTTTTGGTTTTCAAGTCTCTGCAAACAGTTCATTTCCTGTTCAATAAAATATTCGTATCAAGCAAAACTCTGAATTTTCTTTTGACAGTAGATTCTATTAGCCAGGAACTTAAATACAGCGTATCAAGCATGGATTGTCTTTGTAATGTTTCGGGACTCAGCTAGGAAGACTCCAAGGTTGGGGTGATTCCATGGTTGGGAGTTGGATTCCCCCAGAGGCTTGTTTGCTCATAGCGGGGCAGCTGGGCTGGGAGGGTGTGAAGATTAGGACTGCCCACTAGAGGGCCTACACATGGCCTCTATGTGACTTGGCTTCCTCACAACTGATGACCTCAGGGTAGTCAGACTTCTTACAGGGTGGCTTAGCGCTCCAAGTGTAAGCGTTCTAGTGAACAAAAAACACTCTTTATGATCCAGCCTCGGCAGTACTGTACTGGTCAAAGTAGTCACAAGTCTGCCCACGGGAAGAGGACAAAGCCACACACCTATCGATGGCAGGAGTGACATAATCTTGTGGACATTTTTTTTAAGCATCAGAAGCAGTCAACAGTTTCCCGTAAGGAAGACTAGAAAACCTGCAGCTTAATTTGTTGCCATTTCTAGCTTCCTGGATTTGTGCTTATCATAATATTCTTCACCTTGTAATGCAATTGCCTGTTTACTTCTGTTTCAGTCTTGTTCCCCTGCATCTGGCACACAGGTGCTTAATAGGCATTCGATGAACTGTTCCTTCCTTAAACCTACTTTGGGAGCAAAACTAACATATAATAGTGTACAATGTAGGACAATAAAATCACAAGTTCATATGGTTCAAGTTGTTCTATAAGAGTTAAGTTTTCCTTGCTCCCTCATCTGAATTAAATCCAGGTTGATAAAAACCAGGAATTATCCAAACAAACTATAGGGAGCTATTTCAGGATTCTTTTATTTCTGAGGTGGTTGATAAACATTTGACTATGGTCTGACATATCATTCCAAAATAATAAAATCCGAACTTGCCTCCTGAAAATGGCTTTTCTAAACTGGGAATTAGGGAACTGATTTCCTATCCAGAAGCAATTACGTGGCCTTAATAAGTAATTAATGACTTTTTAAGGACATCCTCGGTGTATTCAAATGCAGTGTGTTTGCCCCTGTAAGAGAACTGTAAGAGAATTGGGAACAATGGCAGCACTTGGTCCTGAAGGATATTCAGAACAATTCTCTAACTTTTCCCTACTCATATCTCCCTTTAAAAATATTACCAAAAAGTAAATGAAGAATATTAGATAATAAAATTGATTAAAACAGTTAATCTGTATCTACATGATAGTTAAAATACAAAGTATCAGAAGAAGCAAGAGGGAAATGAATGAGACCAAACTGAAATACATTTGATGGCTGTGTGTCAAATTACCCCTGAGTTTTTTTAATCTCTGTGTGATTTATACATGAAGAGCTAGCTAATTTGTGATATTGTTTGGAGAACTCAGAGGTATCAGAGTGAAGGCAGTTTTTCCAAACTAAAATGAGTTGGGAAGATAAGACAATCCACCATTTAAAATAAATTGGTTTAGGGGCTAGCGAAACTCGGTACAAAGCTATATCACAAATGCAAATCGTTATTGGAAACTTAGCTTTGACCTATCAGTAAATACAAAATTCTTATTTCAGTCTTGTGCAGCAGTAGACATAGTTTATTTATAATTTTGATTTTGCCTGTGACAATAGCTTTGCATAGCTTGGTAACTTAAGAAATTTATAGAATTTTGAAGAAAAAACAAAGATACATTGAAATTAGAAAAACGCCCTTCCTACCAATCCACGCATTTCATCGTTGAACAGACTCTAATTATTGGTCTTGGGACTCTCTTTCTTGAAGATCAGTAGGATTTCACTGTTACCTTGTTTGTATTCCCTCTTGGTTTTTGCAGACTAGAATGGAACAAAGTAGGCTCCTTCCTCCATGATTTCTCTGTCTTAATTTAGGTAGGCCTGCTCAGAGAGAATATGTATGTGGAGATGAGAGGTAGCTGTTTAACTCTGCTTTAGCATAACATATTGGGTTGAAAGCGTAAAATAAAAGTTAAAAGTACCATGAATCCAGAAAGATCTGGTTAGGTAACTATATCCTAATTAGAGATCAGTTCTAAGAGTCATGGGGAGCGCTTATATCTGTCAGTTAAGGCTACAGAGCTAAAGAGAAAGTTCTTCTAGTTTGAGAAATTAACTTATTCAAGTCTGAAGAGAACATAGTCATGCAATACACATCAGTAATGCGTGTCTTTTGTGATACCTATTTGTCATTGACAGTTTCTGGCTATAAAGTCAAGGTAATTAACTGAAGATTAATCGTTTTCCATACCAAAGCTAACATTTTATGGGAGTCTTCTTAAATGTGTAAACTTCATGATCCTGCTCTATTAAAAACTAGTTCAGTGAACAGCAGTTAGGCTGCTGATCTGCAGATGCCCATCCCCCAACCAACAAGACATTCTAATTTACTGTGCTTGGATGGAGCCTGTACGTCTATGTGTTTACAATCTACACAGATAAATCTGTGACATTTTGCAATGTGAATTTTCCTTCCTTAGTTATCACTTCACTCCATCCATCTTGGACTTCTTGTTAATAGCGTTCTACCTTATAGCAGAGATGTTTCTCCTTTATGAAGAAGAAATAAAACCAAAAGTAAGCAGTTTTTCCTCCTTTCACTGGATGATTTTTTTTAAAAATCATATTCTTTAAGAAGCAGGGTCTATCCAGTCTTTACTGCTGTCTTCTTTGGCAAACCTAATTTTGAGTGGCTTCCTGATGCAGTCCTTTATTAGTTTTGGTTATACACCTGTTCCATGAATCTATAATCTGAGTTGTAGAATTTATATAAGTCTCCCCTTTTTCTTTCCTCTGTTACCTCCCAAATGATTTGGGTGCCGGAGTTAGTTCGAGGCTCCTATCAGGCCCAAAACCAAATTTCACAATAATAGACTGTCTGGCATTTGACTGCTCTGACTACTTTGAAATAAACCTTCTAATATCTGGCATACTTTTCACAATGTGCTTGACATGCTTTTCTTTGGTTGTAATAGGTTCTGGGGTGTTTTTACTTTCTCCCAAAGTTTCTATTACTTCTACTGCAAAAAGCATTAATTTATGATGGTCAGAGTGAAATTAATTCAAGAAAAGCAAATGCTTTATTCCAGCAAGGCAACTTCTTAAAATTCCTGCTTCATTCTTTTCTGAAGGATTTGGCAGGCAAATCATTTTAAAGAGTATATTCTTTTTCTCAATACCCCCTCTATAGGAAGCATTCCTATATCAATAGTCAACTTAGACGAAGTTTTATTAAATAGAATTTTTCTATTAGTTTCTATAATAGAAAGAAATTGGAATTAACTAACATGTCAATGGTATAGTTAATATTCTACTGTATTCATGGGCTCTAATTTAAGCAACATTGAAAAGATGTTTTAAGATATTTAATAGCATGGAAAAATAGTCATGCAATCACAAAGTAGGTTTGAAAATTATATATAAACAGCATAATATCAGTGTTCTAAAAATAAATGCATATAAAAATAAGATTAATCATCATATTAACAAAGTTATTCTGTAATGATGATTGCATTATCTGTGTTTCTTTTAAAATTTTCCTGTCTCTATAATCATATACTACTTTAAAAATGGGGAAAAGTGGGGCTTAGTCAGTGAAATGTCTGACTCTTGATTTCAGCTCAGGTCATGATCTCACGGTTTCTGAAATTGAGCCCTGTGTGGAGCTCTGTGCTAACAGCATGGAGCCTGCTTGGGAGTCTCTCTCTCTCTTTCTCTGCCACTCCCCCCCCCCCCCCATGCACACATGTGTGCACACTCTCTCTCAAAAATAAATAAGTAAACATTTTTTAAACGAAAAGTTATTGGACCATTTTTTAAAATTTACACACATGTTTTTGTTAATGGATATTTGCTTACTTGGGATTCTATATCCCCTTTATACTTTGTTTTAGATATGTTTAGTAATTACTTATCAAAGTTAATACAGGGGTCATAGAAAACAGTTTCTTGCTAGATAATTGGTTTCGTTCTTTCTACTTCATGATACCTAGCATTTGAGTACTTACTGTGGAAGGCACAGTGCCAAGGGTGTGATATAGATGGTGTTTTATGTATCTAATTTAGATCATCCCTCATGGGAGCCTTTAAAAAAAATCTGGTGTTTAACAGGTGAGGACACATAATGTCAGCTTGTCCAAGGTCACACAGCTCATATGTGGTAAGTTATAATTGATCCAAGGTCTCTAAAGACAAAACTCATAGTCTTTCCACTGAAAGGGAACATTATCATGCTTCTTCCGTGGTATTTTTGTGATATAGCAGCCCCTAACAGAATTGTATGACTATATAATGAAAGTTCTCTTTACCCTGCTTTTCAATTAGATTTCTTGTTATTAAATTAAACTTTATTTTGAGGTAATTGTGGATTCCTATGCAGTTGTAAGAAATAATACAGAAAGATGCTTTGTACCTTATACCTAGAACACTCCATTGGTGACATCTTATATAACTATGGTACAGTATCATCAGCAGGTTATTGACATTGATACAGTCAAGGCACATCACCACAAAAATCCCTCAGGTTGACTGTTTGTAGCCACATCCGTGTCTCTCCCCACCCCATTTAACCTCTCGCAACTACTAAACTGGTCTATGTTTATATAATTTGTCATTTCAAGAATGTTATATAAATAGAATCAAACAGCATGTAACATTTTGGAATTGACTTTTTAAACTCAGCATAATTTTCTGGAGATTCACCCTGGTTGTTGTATGTATCAATAGTTAAGTTTCTTTACTTTTTTTTTTTTTTTTTTTTTTTTTTTTTTGGCTGAGTAGTATTCTGTAGCATTGATGTACCACAGTTTAATCATTCACCCATTGAAGGATATCTGGGCTGTTTTCAACTTTTGACTATTACAAATAAAGTTACTGTGAACATTATTGTACAGGTTTTTGTGTAAATGTTAAGTTTTCATTTCCCTGGGATAAATGCTCAGGGGTATAACTGCTGAGTTGTATGGTAGTTACACATATATTTTTATTAAAAAAATTTTTTTCTAATGTTTATTTATTTATTTTGAGAGAGAGAGGGAAAACAAGGGAGGGGCAGAGAAAGAGGGAGAGGGAAACCCAAGCAGGCTCCATGCTGTAAGTGCAGAGCCAGCCATTCGTGAATGGGGAGATCATAACCTGAGCCAGAATCAAGAGTTGGACTCTAAATCAACTGAGCCACCCAGGTGCCCCACAAGTATATTTTTAAAAGCAACCACCAAACCATTTTTCCGAATTGGCTATCCCATTTGACATTCCAATCAGCAATGTATGTGTAATTCAGTTTCTCCACATTCTCATCAGTGTTGATGTTGTCATTATTATTTTTATAGTTGTCATTATTCATTTTATTTTATATTATTAATTCTATTTAAAAATTTTTTTTTGTTACAATAGATGTGCCTTTGCAGTTTTAATCTGCATTTCCCTAAAGTCTAATGATGTTGGTTGGACATCTTTTCATGGGCTTATTTGCTATCTATATATCCTCTTGGATGCAATGTTTCTTCATTCTTTTGCCTATCTTCTTACTGAATTCTTTGCTTTTTTACTGTTGAGCTTTGGGTGTGCTTCACAGATTCTAAATACTAGCCCTTTGCCAGATATGTGGCTTATAAATATTTTCTCTGTCTGTGGCTTATCTTTTTATTCTCTTAACAGTGTTTTTTATAAAGCAGAGTTTTAAGTTTTGATGAGGGCCATTTTATAAAGTTTTTCCTTTTATGGATTATACTTTTAGTGATGAATCTCAGAACTTATTGCCTATCCCTAGTTTCAAAAGATTTTTTTCTTACTTTTGTTTTAAAAGTTTCATAGTTTTACATTTTATCTTTTAGTCCAGGCTCATCTCAGTTACTTTCTGCCCAGTCCTAGAATCAACCACTTCTCCAAGGGGCCCTTGTTCCATTGGAGGATGGTATCAGAAACGAAGATCTAGGCACTAAGTATACTTTTTGCTACTGGAGTGTCCTTGATTTTAGGTCCTCTCAGCCTATAGAGCAAGGAAATGTGTATTACACTAACCTATGCACTAAAATTTGCATATACATACCTATAAATATTTTTTACATGTAGCCATCTATATCTATATTACATTTTTTTCTTTTTTTAATTTATACTTTAATTAACAGACAGTGCAATATTGGTTTCAGGAGTAGAATTCAGCGATTCATCACTTAGGTATAACACTCAGTACTCATCATAACAATTGCCCTCCTTAGGACCCATCACCCACATCTCCCACCCACCTCCCTCCATCAACCCATCAGTTGTTCTCTGTCATTAAGAGTTTCTTGTGGTTTGTTTTCCTGTCTTATCTTTTTCCCCACCCTTTCCATATGTTCTTCTGTTTTGTTTCTTAAATTCCATATATGAGTGAAATCATACGGTATTTGTCTTTCATTGACTTATTTCACTTAGCATAGTACATTCTAGCTCCATCCACATCATTACAAATGGCAAGATTTCATTCTTTTTGATGGCTGAGTATTCCACTGTATATATATACCACTTCTTCTTTATTGATTGAACAGTTGGTGGACATTTGGGCTGTCTCCACAGTTTGGTTATTTTTGATAATGCTGCTATAAACATTGGAGTAGCATGTACCCCTTCAAATCTGTATTTTTGTATCCTTTGGGTAAATACCTAATAGTGCAATTGCTGGATCTAGGGTACTTCTATTTTTTGTTTCTCGAGGAACTTTGATATTGTTCTCCAGAGTGACTGTACCACTTTGCATTCCCACCAACAAGCCAAGAGAGTTTCCCTTTCTCTGCATCCTCCCCCAAACCTGTTGTTTCTTGTGTTGTTAATTTTAGCCATTCTGACAGGTGTGAGGTGATATCTTATCATGGTTTTGATTTGTAATTCCCTAATGATGAGTGACGAGCATCTTTTCATGTGTCTATTAGCCATCTGGATGTCTTTGGAAAAATGTCTATTCATGCCTTCTGCCCATTTCTTAACTGTGTTGTTTGATTTTTTGTGTTTTGAGTTTGATAACTTTTTTTATAGAGTTTGGGTACTAGCCCTTTATCAGATGTGTCATTTGCAAATATCTTCCATTCTGTAGGCTGCCTCTTGTCTTGTTAATTGTTGCCTTCACTGTGCAGAAACTGTTTATCTTGATGAAATCCCAATAGTTCATGTTTGCTTTTGTTTCCCTTGCTTTCAGTGATGTATCTAGTCAGAAGTTGCTGTGGCCAAGGTCAAAGAGGTTGTTGCCTATGTTCTCCATGATTTTGATGGTTCTCTGTATCACATTTAGGTCTTTCATCCATTTTGAATTTATTGTTATGTATGGTGTAAGAAAGTGGTCCAGTTTCATTCTGCATGTGGCTGTCCAGTTCTCCCAGCACCATTCGTTGAAGAGACTGTCTTTTTTCTGCTGGATATTCTTTCCTGCTTTGTTGAAGATTAGTTGACCATATAGTTCTGGGTCCATTTCTGGGTTTTATATTCTGTTCCATTGTCTGTGTGTCTGTTTTTGTGCTAGTACCATACTGTCTTGATGATTACAGCTTTGTAATATAGCTTGAGTCTGGAATCATGATGCCTCTAGTTTTGTTTTTCTTCCTTAGGATTGTTTTTGCTATTCAGGGTCTTTTGTAGTACCATACAAAGTTTAGAATTGTTTGTTATAACTGCAAAAAATGCTGGTGGAATTTTGATAGGGATTGTGTTGAATGTGTAGACTGCTTTGGGAAGTATAGACATTTTAACAATGTTTGTTGTTCCAGTCCATCAGCATGGAATGCTTTTCCATTTCTTTCTACCACCTTCAATTTCTTTCATAAGCATTCTATAGTTTTCAGAGTATAGATCTTTTACTTATTTAGTTAGGCTTATCCCTGGGTATCTTATCTTATTGTTTTTGGCACAATTGCAAATGGGATTGATTCTTTGATTTCTTTTTCTGCTGTTTTGTTAGTGCTATATAGAAATGCAACAGATTTCTGCACATTGATTTTATATCCTACAACTTTGTTGAATTCATGTCTTAGTTCTAGCAATTTTTTGGTGGATTTTTTCCTGTTTTCTGCAGAGTATCATATTGTCTTCAAAGAGTGAAAGTTTGACTTTTTCCTTGACAATTAGGATCCCTTTTATTTCTTTTTGTTTTCTGATTGCTGAGGCTAAGACTTCCAGTACTATGTTAAATAGTAATGGTGAGAGTGGATATCCTTGTCTTGTTCCCAACTGTAGGGTAAAGGCTCTCAGCTTTTCCCCACTGAGGATGATATTATCTGTGGGTCTTTCATATATGGCCTTTATGATGTTGAGGTATGTTCTATCTATCCTTACTTTGTTGAGGTTTTTTTTTAATCAAGAACAGATGCTATGTTTTATCAAATGCTTTTTCTGCATCTATTGTCAGGATCATATGGTTCTTATCATTTCTTTTATTAATGTGGTATATCACATTGATTTGCAGATACTGAACCAGCCCTCCCTACAGCCCAGGAATAAATCCCACTTGATCATGGTAAACAATTCTTTTAATGTACTGTTGAATTTGATTTGCTAATATCCTATTGAGAATTTTTGCATCCATGTTCATCAGGGATATTGGCCTGTAATTCTCCTTTTTTAGTTGGGCCTTTGTCTGGTTTTGGAATCAAGATAATGTTGGCTTTGTAGAATCGGTTTGGAAGTTTTCATTCTATTTCTATTTTTTGGAACAGTTTGAGAAGAATAAGTAATAATTCTTCTTTAAATATCTTGTAGAATTCCCCCTGGGAAGCTATCTAGCCCCAGGACTCTTGTTTGTTGGGAGATTTTTTTATTACAAATTAAATTTCTTTGCTGATTATGGTTCTATCCAAATGTTATATTTCCTCCTGTTTCAGCTTTGGTAGTTTGTGAGCTTCTAGGAATTTGTCCATTTCTTGCAGATTGCCCAGTTTATTGTCACATAATTTTTCATAATAATCTCTTAAAATTATTTATATTGCTGTGATATTGGTTGTGATCTCTCCTTTTTGATTCACAATTTTATCTATTTGTGTCCTTTCTCTTTTCTTTTTGATAAGTCTCACTAGGGGCTTATCAATTTCATTAATTCTTTCAAAGAACCAGGTCTTAATTTGGCCGATCTGTTCTACTGTTTTTATTTGTTTGTTTCTATATCATTTCTTTCTCCTCTAATCTTCATTATTTCCCCTTCTTCTGCTAGCTTTAGACTTTATTTCCCGCTCCTTTTCTAGCTCCTTTAGGTGTAAGGTTAGGCTGTGTGTTTGGGAACTTCCTTGCTTCTTGAGATAAGCCTGAATTGCAATATACATTGCAATATACTTCTATCTTAGGACTGCCTTTGCTGTATCCTAAAAGTTTTAGATTGTCTTGTTTTCATTTTTATTTGCTTTTATGTATTTTTTTTTATTTCTTATTTAACTTCCTGGTTAACCCATTTATTCTTTAGTAGGATGTTCTTTAATCTCCGTGTATTTGAGGGCTTTCCAAATTTTTTTCATGGTTGACTTCAAGTTTCATAGTGTTGTGATCTGAAAATTTGCATGGTATGATCTTGATCTTTTTGTATTTTGTTGAGGGCCGATTTGTGACCCAGTATGTGGTCTATTCTGGAGAATGTTCCATGTGAACTCAAAAAGAATGTGTATTCTGCTGCTTTAGGATGAAATGTTCTGAATATTTGTTAAGTCCATCCAGTCCCGTATGTTATTCAAAGCCATTGTTTCCTTTTAGATTTTCTGCTTAGATGATCTGTCCATTGTTGTAAGTGGGGTGTTAAAGTCCCCTACTATTATTATATTATTATCAATGAGTTTCTTTATGTTTGATATATCTATCTATCTATCTATCTATCTATATCTCTTTCAAGTTGGGTTCTTTCAAGTTGGGGGCATAAATATTTACAACTGTTGGATCTTTATGGATAGACTCCATAATTATGATATAATGCCCTTCTTTATCTCTTGGTACAGTCTTTGTTTTAAAATCTAGTTTGTCTGGGGGCGCCTGGGTGGCACAGTCGGTTAAGCGTCCGACTTCAGCCAGGTCACGATCTCGCGGTCCGTGAGTTCGAGCCCCGCGTCAGGCTCTGGGCTGATGGCTCAGAGCCTGGAGCCTGTTTCTGATTCTGTGTCTCCCTCTCTCTCTGCCCCTCCCCCGTTCATGCTCTGTCTCTCTCTGTCCCAAAAATAAATAAACGTTGAAAAAAAAATTTTTTTTTTAAAAAATAAATAAAATCTAGTTTGTCTGATATATATATGGCTACTCGGCTTTCTTTTGACATCCATTAGCATGATAGATGGTTCTCCATTGCCTCACTTTCAATCTGCAGGTGTGTTTAGTTCTAAAATGAGTCTCTTATAGGCAGCATATAAATGGATCATGTTTTTTTTATCTGTTCTGATACCCTGTGTCTTTCAATTGGAGCATTTAGTCCATTTACATTGAGAGTGATTATTGAAAGATACGAATTTATTGCCATTGTGTTACCTGTAGACTTGGTGTTTCTGGTAGTGCTCTCTGGTCCTTTCTAGTTTTTCTTGCTTTTGGTCTTTTTTTTTCCACCCAAAGAGTCCCCCTTCAAATTTCTTTAGGGCTGGTTTAGTGATCACAAACTCCTTTAGCTTTTGTTTGTCTGGGAAACTCTTGATCTCTCCTTCTATTTTGAATGACAGTCTTCTGGATAGAGTATTCTTGGCTGCATATCATTTCCATTCAGCACACTGAATATATCTTGCCACTCCTTTCTGGCCTGCCAAGTCTCTGTGGACAGATCTGCTGTGAACCTGATCTGTCTTCTGTTGTAGGTTAAGAACTTTTTTCCTTTGCCACTTTCAGGATTCTTTCCTTGTCTGTGTATTTTGTGAATTTGACTATGGTATGTCTTGGTGATGGCCAGCTTTTGTTGACTTCGGTGGGAATTCTTGGTACTTCTTGGATTTTAATGTCTGCGTCCTGCCCCAGATTAGGGGAGTTTTCAGCTATAATTTGCTCATATGAACCTTCTGCCCCCTTTTCTCTCTTCATCTTCTGGGACTCCTATGCTATGAATTTTATAATATTTTAATAAAGCACTGAGTTCCCTAAGTCTGTCTTCATAATCCCTGACCTTTTCTTTTCCATTTTTCTTTTCTTTTCCCTTTTATTTTCAGCTTCATTATTTTCCATAATTTTTCTTCTGTATTTATGGTCTCTATAGTTATATCTTTTCCAAAATGTCACATAATTGGAATCATTCTGTATGTAATATACATTTAACATTAATCCATGTATTTTCCTTGTTTGCTAAACTTGTTTCTTTTTTTTTATTCCTAATATTTCATTGTATAGTTATATCACAGTTTATTTACCTATTCACTAATTGAGGGAAATCTTGGTTGCTTTCAGTTTTTTATAATCATGAAGAAAGTTGCAACAAACATTCAGGTACAGATTCTTGTGTGGACATAAATTTTCAAATCAGTTGAGTAAATATCTAGAAGTATGCTAAAGAGTATGCTTGCTGGATTGTGTGGTAATACAATTGTATATATGGTAACACAGTTGTATGGTAATTATGTTTAGTTGTGTAAGAAACTTCCAAACTGTCATCCAAAGTGACTGTACCTTTTTGCATTCCCATCTGCAATGAATGAGAGTTCCTGATGCTCTGTACTTTCACCAGCAATTAGTTTTGTGATTTTTGTTTGTTTGTTTGTTTGTTTTTAATTTTAGTCATTATGCTAGATGTGTGGTGGTCAGAAAACAGGTAATTTTTCAATGTAGGATAATTAACGAAAGGCAGTGATACTGTTCAAAGACACTGATAACCACTGACTTTGCCTCTTCCTCACAGAATAAGGATTGGCCTCACTCCTAAGAGGTCTATTCAAGACCCAGAAGAACTCATGCTTATAAATGTTCCCTTGAATCAGTGATTCTCAGTCCTATCACACCCAGTGCTCCCTTACACCAAATGTGTGTAATGTCTTCTTTTCTATGCCAAAGTGAGATTAATCAGTAATATAACTTAATTACATGTTTTTTAAAATAAATATAATGTTCATAAAGGAGAAATTTTTAAAGTAAGTTATATATTTCAGAATATAGATGTATAGTTATAAGTATATTAAAAGACAATCAAGTGGTCAGGTATTAGTATCTTCTTGAAGAATCATGTGAGAAGATCAGAAGTCATTCCATACAAGACATATGGGGATATTGAAACAGTCTCGTGGGTGGACACTAAAATAAAGTCTAGGATTATTCTTGTGTATAAAAGAAAGAGAGCTTATTTGTATATAATGGAAAGGAGCAACCCCAGTTGAAGTAGGAATAACATGCCAAGATAAACTACAGACTGTTGAAATAGAAACAATGAGGATTTATGATTCTTGCAAATGAATTCAGTATTACAAGTATGGTGTTAATTTCCTATATTATGACATAGGGTATGATAGTGACAAAGTGTCACATCTCCTATTCTGAAATCCCATTACGTGTGGGCATATGTTTAATCTCAGCTAAAAAGGCCTGGAACGCTATATTCTTCAATAAGCAATAAGGATTGCAGAATAGATTGGAAAGAAGCCTTAAAATAAGAGGTTATCGAGAAATTGTATGAAAAAAATAACATAAGATGGTAAGAATGTGAAATTTTAAAAACATTTTTATAATGAAATGTGAGATCCCCATGAGTTCCTCTATTTTAATAATATTTGGCATTAAGTGTCTTAGAAGGAGTCCGAAAGCTATTATATATTTGCAGTTTGCCTTGTCATTTTTGCAGGAACTACTTCTATAATATGAAACCCTTTTTAACTAATATGCATTTGAAAATGCTATACAGTGTTAGTAGATAGAAAATAAAAAGTAACTTATTCAATTGTTTTAACATAGTCTTTACCTGATTTAAGCTTTTCTCTTTATAACATCCTTCTTTCAAATTATGTTGACTTGTGTTACAAATGTACATAAAATCTTGTCAGTATCTCATTAATAAAGTACCATTAGTTTATACTTGTAGTGAGTTTAGCACCTGGGATATTAAAAAATTGTTTAGGAAGATAACATCTTGTGTGGGATTGTCTTGTGTGTTTTATAATATCTTATATCCTTGGCTCCAACCACTAAATGCCTGAGCCCCCATGTCTCTGTCCCCAGTCATCACACAACCATACATGTTCCCATGTTTCCAAGATGCACCCTCTGCTACAGTACTTGCCTGGTTGAGAACCTAACTAAATCAAAGGTTCCTACTCTTTCATGAGGAATATTATAGGTTTCAATCATTTGAACCTGTAGAGTGAAGCCTGGAGAAATAGATTCTGGAATGATTTCCTGGTGGCTGGAAAGGCCACCATGTGTTTGATGAAATGAGAGTTTGGGAGCTGAAGTTAAATGATAAATGTCAGATTTTGCTAAGATGGATGTCAAAAATGCCCTTGAGGAATAAACTGGCTATTAGCAAGAAGAAACTTAGGTCAGAAGTGAATTTTGCTCTTGTTTTGTTGTTGTCTTTCAGTCTGCAAAACTGGGTTTGGATGAGGTAACCAAGAAGAAAAGGAAACTAATGTGCAAGCAGGTACCATGTGCCAGAAACTCTATTGATACTCCCATATCTAATCTTCCTAACAGCTCTTTAAGGCGGCTACACTGTTCTCACTTAATCCTTGCTTAACAGCAGAGGAAACTTGGGTTCTGAGCAATAATGTAGCTTTTCCTATGTCTGTTGAAAAACAGAATCTGCCAAAAAGAGAAACAAGAAGAAAATTGGATGTTGGAATTGGAGCAGATTGGAATATTAATGCTGTTAAGTAGGCAATCAGACTCTTTAGGTGAGAGATTAGTATGTTTGTATAATAGTATTTAACACTGAATCTCCTAACCTGATCTAAGGTCTTCCGTCCAAGTGATAAGAATATACCTTATAGGTAGGATGTGTACAAAATACATCTCCCAAGTCTTTAGGTGTTTCTGCAATTTAGGTTTTTCTGCAATTACATATAACAAATTCAAAGAGGGAAGTTCTACTGAGCTCAAATTAAAGATTCATTGTAGGTAAAATGAGTTGCTTTCTGAGAGGTTATGGACAGAAAACCTTTAAGTGTTTATTTCCTGTGCTATCTTTGGCAAGATCTACATTTAAATCAGTGGGGCTTGTGCTTCAGTTCTGGAATCTTACAGGCAGTGTGCCGGAACATGCTCTTACCAGCTCATGGGGGCCAATTGTTACATTTTCAGGAGTTTTGCCATCTGTTTGTTAAATCATTGATAGTTTGAAATTAGCTCTGATGGGAATATTTACATCACAGAAATCAGCAAACCCTACAAATCTAGCCCCTCCCCTTCCTTTCCAGAACTAACTGTTAAACATTTATCTGCATACTACTGCTTAAAGGTTATGGAATGCTTCCACTGTGGTCATTGGCATTCCCTTGTGCTTGGGTTTCTTGGGGTATCTTTCTGTGGCTTAAAATCATTGGCCATAGGACAGATACTGAAAAAATTATTTGCTCCTTTGTATTAACCCACTTTCAGTTGGGATAAGAAAAGTAACTCAGTTACTAATTTTGGGGGAGCTCTCTAGTGCAGATGGTCCTGTTAATCAGTTTGCAGCTCATTATCATTAAGGCTCTTATTATTTCTACTTACCCTTATTCTTTACTCCCATTGCCCTCTGCTGTCACTGGTCAACATTCTAATCAATATAATGTTTATACTTTTGTGTATATTCTTTTTTTTTTTTTTTTTTTAATTTTTTTTTTTTTCAACGTTTATTTATTTTTGGGACAGAGAGAGACAGAGCATGAACGGGGGAGGGGCAGAGAGAGAGGGAGACACAGAATCGGAAACAGGCTCCAGGCTCTGAGCCATCAGCCCAGAGCCTGATGCGGGGCTCGAACTCACGGACCGTAAGATCGTGACCTGGCTGAAGTCGGACGCTTAACCGACTGCGCCACCCAGGCGCCCCTGTGTATATTCTTATAAAATGTGCACTTTTCTGCATATATATATTAACTTACATAAAGTTTATCTCATTCTATTTTATTCTATTTCATATCTGTTACATACAGAACTAGTATTAAAGATTCTAAATTTGACCATGTTTTGACCAATTGTCCTCTGGTACTTTTCCATCAAGTGGGAATTCCCACATTCTTTCCAACACTTTACTACCATCTAGCTTTCTATTTCCAGGCTAATAGGTATAAATAAAGTGATATCTTTTCTTCATCTACATTTGTTTGATTACTAATGAGTTAAGCATCTTGTTATATACTTGCTAGCCTTTTGGGTTTTCTCTTATGTAAATAGCCTATGGATATCTACTTTGCACAACTTTTTTTTCCATGGAGTTCCTGTCTCTTTATTGTACATTCTAGACATTAATTTCTTATCAGCTTCAGTTCCTGCAAGTATCTTTGGAGGAACAAATTTAATTACCTTTAATGTCTTGGCCCTAAAACTAGAAGCCCATAATTTTATATTGCTTGGTGATAGTGTACCAAGAAGGAAACTGCTCCCGTTACCTTGCCCTCCACCCTCCCCCTTGGTTCTTTTATCAGTTAAGACAGATTATATTATGTCGTAGTACGAAACATTCCCCATACTTTTGTAGCTTAAAATAAGCAGTATGCCTGAGTGAGAAATGAACATGTCAACTGTGGATCAGCAGAGTGGTTCTGCTTGTCACAGTCACTCAGGGACTGATGGATCAGCTACCACCTCAAGCATTGCTGGTTGCTACGACAATGGGTAAGAGAATTCTGGGGGGAAGGAAGGGGGGTCTCGCATCAACAATTCCATGCTTGGTCTGGAAATGACACCTGTTGTTCCCAACTCATTGGCTGGAAGTGGTCATGTGGCCTTATCCATTTCCAAGAGGGCCTGGAAGTACAATCCTGTCATTTTACTAGAAAGAAGAGAGATACAAATTGTCAACAAAAAACATTAATATCTGCCCTTCTGGCTGAAACAGCTATAGAAATGCAAAGATGGGTGGAAATTAAGATGGACACACTAGTATTTCAGCAACATTTGACCTTAAAGTGAACAGGTTTTTCTCTTCCACATTCTTGAAGCCTCCCCCTCCCCTTCACTTGTTTTTCTGTAGAATCCTTTGTTCCAGGAACTCAGTATTGATACTGGCATCTCGCTGACCTCAGCATATACTTAGTAACGAGACTCAGATGGTTGGCGCCAGTGCTTGACCATCTTAAGACCACCTTGAAGACATGACGAACATGGTTGGCAGCACGTACCAGATTCCTATCAAAACCACCCAGATCCTGTATTTTCCTGTAAAGCCCCTCAACCTTTTTACACCAGGCAGGTGTGCAGTTTTGAAGGCATTATCCTGCTACAGCTTACTTTGCCTGGCAAAGTAATAAAACCATCATTCCTCTTTATCCCCAAACTCTGTCTTGGTGTTATATTTCAGCTCTGGAGCACAAAGGTCAGTGTTCATTGATTTGGTTGCCACCAAATATGCTGGTCACCACTTTCTGTCCTGTAGCCAAAACACGTTTGACCTTTCTTGAGAGACAGAACCCCAGACTCCCTTCCAGTCAGTGCATCAAACTCAAAGCCAAGGATCTTTGAGTGATAAACACAATTCTTTACATCAGGTACAGGTGTGTGTTCTCCATTATCTAGAAACCTATGCAACAAGATGACAAGTTACTAGTTTTCACACACCAATATACATTGTTGGAATACCAAAAAGATAAACAATATTTTTCAGACTGGGAAAGAATGGGACACTTGGGAGTCAATGGCAATTTTAAAATCACCCTGGGAATGTGTTGTGAGGGTCTTTTATGCTGTAGGTGGGGGATGTTTCTAACTAGGGTTCAGTTGTGCTTCCTGGGAGGAACTTCCAAGTCCATTGTTTTCCAAGGTCCTTGGTTTCAGCCTTGGGCAGTTTCTCCCTTCTCCATTATCTTTCTTGGCTACCTTTGAGGAGGGAAGGAGAATATATCCTCCATAGACGGTGAAGAGCTTTCTTAGCCTGTGCTTTAGGGACTAAGGGTCATTTTAAAATTCAAATAATCAATTTAAGTTTCAAATTTTGGTTTAGTCTTGTGGTTCCTTGAACTACAACTACAAATGTAATTGGATTCTCATCTGTTTGATTCCAATCAGAAGCATGTGCCAATAGACTCATCCATAATTATTTTCAAGACTGGGATAAGTTCAATCAAGTGCACAGCTTGAACCTACAAGGATTTGGTGGGAGAATCATAGATTTTGTCTCTTCTCATCAAGACGTTTTGTCCTCTTAAAACAATGTTGTGGCTATTATAACCTTAACCAGATCTATGCTCCAAGATAGCTGAAACCATTCACAAGTTTTAAACTTCAGGCATGCCTTTCACTTGGTTCTTTCTATAAGGCTGAATCCTAATAAGCCTTTTTTGCTCAAAAGACTTCTCATTTTTATCTATTACCAGTTGGATATGAGAAGCAACGCCTCTCCCAATCCTACAAAGCCAGGACTTTCTGGATCCTCACTCTGTCCTTTCATTCTTGATTACAAACCAGCCAACTCTTTCCTGAATTAATCTAGTTTTTGTTTGTTGAAAAATATAGCCAGTGGCAATTAAAGTTCCAATCTGTTTCCTCAGCGATGCAAGTTTATCAAGCATATATATTACATACCTTCCAAAGTGTCACAGGTGACAATTTTACCAAATGTTTCACCACTGTATAACATGGGTTGTTATTTTTCTAGCCTCCAAACTTTATTTAATTGCTATTAGTCCCTCAGCCAGTGTCCAATAATTTCAGATTTTTGTTATGCTGACACCCCCTTTTCTAAGTGCTTGTTTGTATAATGATCCAGATGTTCTTCTTTCCAAGATGGGTGATTAATGTAGCAGGTTGCTGTGAGGTCCTGCTGCTTACTGGAATGTCTTCCTGTGTTACTGAATTAGAAGGAGAAGACAACTGATTCATTTTCCTTTAAGGTCCAATATTTCTAAGTAAGTTACCAAAGATAACATGTTAAAGTAACACGAAATGAATATCTAAAAACAATATATTGAATATCTCTTTTCCCCCTTGCTATAATCCTAGCAGTCTTAAAGATATTCCTCACATGGTTTGCCTCATTGCCTGACCCCTTCACACAGATATGAAGAATAAATGAGTAACTTGGCAATACCTGTCTTTTGTCAACATATACTTGCATAATCAGAAATTTTCAAGGAATTGAAAAGTATTGAGGCTACTCAGGCTCCAGCTTCATGGGTCTGTCCTTTCAAAGACCCTTCAGTAATTTCAGACACTAAAATATTGGAGTACAGATTTTTTGGGAGATAGAGAAATGAATGATACTTCTATACCATGGGGGTTGGGATAATAGTTTCTTCCATAAGGCTGAGGGAGTTGATGCCAACTTGATGTTTAGAGTTTGTTGACTAATAGGTCTCAGAGTCATCCAGTACTGTCAGGGCATGAGAAGGATGGAGATGGCAAAGAAGACTGCATAGGCTAGAGACAGCCAAGATGACCCTGAGTTAACCACAGCCCTGGGCTTGGCATCCAAGAAGACTCAAACTCCCCATGAACCAGGTGGTCAACACCTGATCATTGGGTACCAAAGTACTAACTCCATAAGATTGTCTGATGGAGCAAAGTGACAGCATCAAAGAGAAACTCATGAGATCTCTATGTAGAGCAGGGGTTCACAAATTTTGACTCTAAAGGGCCATATAGTAAACATTTCAGGCTTTGCAGGCTATATGTGATCTCAGTCACACGTTTTTATTTTTCCCTTCTTCCTCTCCCTACACTTCCTTTTTCTTCTCTCTCTCCTTTTTCTTTTCCTACTTCTGTTCTTCCCCTTTTTCTTTCACAACTCTTTAAAAATGTAAGAATCATTCTTAGTTCCTGAATCATACAAAATCAGGATGAAGACTATATTTGGCCCAAGGGAGAATCTCTGATGTAGAGGAAGTGGGCCAAATCTCTATAAGACCACGGATACTAGGAAGCTACACAGGAGGTAAGGGGCCATCTGCAGGAAAAAATTGATGCCATGTGATGAAGTCCTTATTGGTCAATGTCTGTGCTAAAATACCAAATCCCAAGGCATCAACACTTATGCATAGAAAGATGTGGTTATGCTCTTTTTCCCTCCCACAGCTGAATGGACATAATTTCTGAGCAAAGATAAAGAGGAAGCCTGAAAAAGGATCTTTAAATAAATAGAAATGTAATTAAATGATTTTGAACTTGGCTGGAAATAATCATTGAATTGGACCACGTTTTCTACTGCTGAGCAGAAGTAGGGCTCCAGAGCTAAGATGAAATTGGTTACAGAGATAGTTTCAATTATGTTCTTTCCATATTGACTTTCAATCTATACCTGGTTTACAAAAATGTTTGAATTAGAGACAACACATTTCTGTCTGCCATTCTCATGTTGAGCTATCAAGTTTGTACACTGCACATTCCAGACCTCTTTTAGTCTGTGCCGTACAGGTTTTGTACTCCTTTCTCTCTATGTATATCCAAACCTCTAATAAAAGATAAAGTTATTTATCTTGGAATCCTCAATTATATTTTTAACATTTTTAAAGTTTATTATTTATTTATTTCAAGAGAGAGAGCACATACACAAGTGGGGGATAGGCAGAGAGAGAGAGAGAGAGAGAGAGAGAGAGAGAAAATCTCAAGCAGGCTCTGCATTATCAGCACAGAACCCAATGCGGGACTTGAACCCATGAACCATGAGATTATGACCTAAGCCAAACTCTAGAGTTGGACACTTAACTGACTGAGCCACCCAGGCACCTGAAGGATCTCCAATTGTTTTAGCCACTTTATAAAAAAGAGGTAAAATATAATTCTTAAAAAGTTCATTTTTTGAGAAATTTTCTAGACTTTTAAAATTGGGTACTTTTCAAACCAACTCTGACAATACAAAACCCACCAAAAGATATTATCAAAGTTTACTTGATTAGAAAAAAATTAACACTATCTAGGCTATAAGAAAAAATTGAGAATATTCTAATTATTGGAGACATTTAGGTTTTAAAATGTATCAAAAGTTCAATTATAAAAATAAATTTCAAAATGACCCCTATACTTGTTCTTTGTGATTCTTAATGGGGAGATCTACAGGACAAACAAAGAAGCCCTCAAATCTTGAGCTGATATCTAGAAAGGGTTATTTGACTCTTAATGCCTTGGATATTTTGGCCCAGGAAGTAGAAACAATCAGGCTCACCTTTAGGGCAGATAAACTCTTAATTGCAGATATTGCAGTATAATCCTGGGAAGAATCCTCTTATCGTTTTGAGAAGTTCTAATCCACATGCCTTTGGTCTTTAGATCTTTTCTTTTGAAGTTCTTTCATTCTCCTGAAAGTCTCAGAACAGAGTTGTTACAGGGCTTGAGTCAGGTTGGCATGTGATGGTATAAATCAGGTTGGGCCTCATGGGATCCCCAGGGCCAAGACAGACAGGAACTCCAAGGCTGGGGGATAGCTGTCGAGAGGGTGTGTTTACACCAACTTCTTGATGGCTTGATGCTTTTACTGTCTTTAATTCTGAGTCAGCTCAGGTTCCCTTGCCCAGTTCTATCCTGCCTCTGCAGTACCTTAAAAACTGAACATAAGGAGATTTAAAATTGGATTTGCATTTTATCTCTTGGTTTCATGTCCAGCAAGACTGAATTCCTGGATTTACCTGGGAGTCTTCAGAAAGATTTGAATCAACTATTTCTCAGAGATGGGTTACTGTCTTAGCAAGATCTCCCTCCATGGGAGGCGCATCTGGGAACAATTCTGTCATAGTAGCCTCCAGTCTATCCAGTTTTCCTTTGTTTGCCCAATCCTTGGGCAATGGAGAGGGTGGCAATTAATGACTCTGTATAGCTTGTTCAGATGATTTGGGGCTGAAATGTCTACTTCATTCCACTGTCTGCTTTCTCCGAGGATTTTGCATCAGCATTGACCTGCAATTGAATGCCATTTTAAGGTTTAAGGTTTCTAGCAGTTGTTAAAAATTCTGTTAAGAATTTTCTCACTTTTCCAAAGGCTTGGGAATTAAGAAGGACAGTGAAGTTTCTGAGTCAAGGATAAAGTCTTTCATAAACCTTGAATAATTGCCCCTGCAAAATATCTTTCTTTATGAGTAGTTAGAATAGATATATTAGTATGGCCTAGGTAGAAATCATGAAGTTGTAGAGTCTCTCTTTTTAAGTTATGCCATTGTTATTGCTACAGTTTCAACCCTTCCAAAAAATAAATATTGTATTACTACTACATATTATTGTCTAGGCAGACAAGTTTATAAAATTTGTTTGGAGATGCTCAACTAATCCTGTCATTCATGTTTTGGTGTATATCACCTTTATAGGTTTTTCTTTTTTTTTTTTAGTATTATGTTAATTATAGTGAAGCATGAACTGGGCATATCCTCTCTTATTTTAGAAAAGTTTTCCTGTTACTATTTAATATCAGAGGCAATTTGTCCAAATTGTCATGAAGTGTATCATGGAGGATTTTAGCAAGGTCGATTTGAAGTTGTCTGGAAACACTAGGCATCCTTCCTGGATTTGACAGATCTTATCCTCATGAATTTTAAAACTTGATGATTTCCACTTTTTTCCAAAATTCATGGTCTAATTTTATGCTCCTGTTTATGGACTCTTTGAACTTCTTAACGGACTTTACTCATTTGTTTTGTAAGGGAGTATTTGTGTTAGAACAGTTTGTTTAGCAGAGTGATCTGCTATTGCAATCTCCTTTACTACAGACCTCTATCTTGATAACAACCTTCTTGGGCAGAAAATATTTGTGTTTCTATGGCATTTCAAAATCATGAACGACTGAACTACTAACGAACTATTCAAAAGCATATCAGTGATCAGTGTGTATGTGTGTTTTATTTATTGGCAATTTAACATGCCTTTTGTATGACCACAAGTTCAACCACTTGAACTGATTTGGCTTCTGTTAAGGGATAGGGTTCTACAAGAGAATCTAGAATAGTTACTGCATGTCCATCTGGTATTTCCCTTTTAAGATAAAACCCATCAATAACAAAACAATCATAATCTGGTGTGGGCATGTCCAAAAGATTTTTTTCTGGGATGGATACTTCTCAAAGTACAGAAAAATAACCATGAGATTCTTTCTCTTTCATTAGTTCAAGTTAATCATGTTACTGGATTAAGAATGTTAAATCAATAGATAGGAATATAAAGAGGAGAAAATAACAGTATTTGATAATTAGTTCATCCTTAACAGAGAGTGCTGGATGTCTTCAATGAGCAACAGGGGCTGTACTGCATGTGGTAATTCAGATTTGTAGATGATCATATTAGTCCAAGACCTCTGGGAAAACAAATATCAAGAAGAAATTAGAAGTGCAAGAGCTTTATTGGAAGTAATGATCCTGTGAAATATAAAAGCAAGAGCGAGGGAGGAGCAGTCAGGTAGTCTTTAGTCTGTGAAGCAGGGACAATACTTGTCAAAGAAGAGAAGAAATGAGAATTGAGAATGAACTCTGGTTCTTGACTTGAACACTGTGGCGGATCTCAAAAGCACAGTCCTTGGAGGCTGTCAGCTAAGTGCACGGGTAGAAATCATGGTGGGTTTTCTCTTTAGAGGAGGTACTGTGAAACACTACATTGCTGTCACAGTCCACGCTTATACTCTGCAGATTCACTGAACACAATGGAAGCAGCTTCTTTAGGGTTCCTATATACCTCTCTTCCTGAGTAGGGATTCAGGTAGGAGGTTGGTTGGAATAACCATAGCTTTGCCATAGCCGGTGGCCTTGGGGCAATAACACAACTGATATGTTGCGGACTACTTGACAGATGATCAGATTGTTAACTGTCCCTGAGGAAAACTGTAAAGGAATTTTGTCTTTACAAAATGCAAATATGAATGCAAGTTTTCTGATTGGGACAAGAAAGAAAACATTGTTAAATCCATGGTTTCATACCATGTACTTTGAAGCCTTATTAATCTGCTAGCAGTGCTACCACATCCAGCACAGTGACTGTGGCAGGGGCTCCTAGTTGGTTGTATAGTCTGTGGTGTAGTAGACCATGGGGCAGGGGCGGGGAGGGGGGTCATTTACCAGGATCCAGTCAATTTCTCTAGGGCCAGAGTGGCAAGTTAAATGAAGATATAATAGAGACCACAGCCCTTGTATCCTTTTTGGAAAGTGCTATTGTTTTATATTTCCTTGTCGTACCTGGGGTGGGGGTATTTCAGGGACTTCCACTTGGCCTTCCCCTCTACGATAGCTCCTATCAATAGAACAAGGACCCAATGTGAAGGTTATACCAACTGGCAAGTATGTCAGTTGAGGATTATACGTTTGAGGGTTAGGGAAATGATTACTGCATGTAGAACAGATATAGAACAGACTGAGTGGATATACTGTAAGTCAGTGCAATCTATTTAGTAGCTGGGGTTTGCATGCCCCACTCTAGCAGTGGAAACTTTATTCTGTTCTGTGGGTATCAGTGTCAATGACGAACCTTTGTCCAAAAATCCTTGAAATGTCTGGGTGTACCCCTTCCCCATATATTCAAGTAAATGGCCATTAATCTTGTTGGGAAAGGACTAGTGGAACCCTTAGTAGGTACCTACCATGGTTTTGCAAAGTCCTTCCTCCTGAGGACCCAGTCATTTCCGTAGCCAGTGAGTTGCAGATCTTAAAAACTATTCGGGTCCAGGAACTGAGAAAAATATAATGAGACTTTAAAATGAGATGACCACCTTCAGCCTCCTGCTCTTTTATTCTTGACTTCTTTTGTTTGTATGTAGTAAGCAGCACCCTCACTAACTGCTAGTCTATTTTGTCCGTAGAGACACTGCAATTCCTTGAAGGCTAAGCCCCCTTAGCTGCCCCTCCAAACTTGCTGGTCATGAAGCTAAATTTGACCCCCTGGTTTGTGGTATTTAAGCACCCCACCTCTCTCCTATTATCCCCCATTAGCCTGTGTTATTAATAAGCCAAATCCTGAGACCATGTTTCCTCCTCTTAGCCCTGACTTGAAGAGGAAAGGAAACGCCTTTTAGAGATGCTAGTGTCCCTTTCTGCAGCACATTCCTAATGGCTTGTTGAATGGTGGTGTATTCTGAACCCTGCTGTGGAGCATAATCCTGTGGTGAGTATTCTGGCCTCATATAATATGTTCACTCCAGCAAGTCTACTCCCCTGAGCCTTTTAATCCCTTTTTCCAATGCCTGTCTCAGCAACTCAGACCTTTTTCCTTCGCACAGTATAGATGGACCAGCACTTCCCCAGGTTCCTAAGAACCTCTAGCAGCATGCTCACTGCAAATTAGGGTCCTTGCCATATCCCATTAGGAGCCCTCAAGTAAATAAACTCTCATTTATCCAGTCTGGCACCCTTGGTTAAACTCTCAAAATCCATTACAATGGATACACCCCTTGGTCTTGTTAATAAAAGCTATATAATTCTTACGGTTCCTTTGTGATCTAATCTCTATCCTTTCTTAGCAAGCCTGGCATAACCCCAGATGGCTCATGCTGGCATTTAACCCTAGTTATCAGCCTTAAAACCAGAGCTGTAGGGGCTGAGGGCAGACAGCCCCAAGATGGGCTAGTTTGGCATGAACACTGTTTGGAGTTAAAAACAATCAAAACCCAGCAGAGTCAGGAAAAGTTCTTTACTCAACCCCCCTCAACTGCCTGCCTGTACCAGGAAGAAAGCTATTAACAGAGATTCCTCTTTACTGAGAAACTTATCTGCATAACAGGGTAATGTTTCTTTTCTAAAAACCACCTTTCACCTTCCTGCTAATGGTCTTCCTTCCCTTTGTATCATCAGACTCTACCCCTCTCCTTAGCTCCTGTGTCATGTTGCTTCACTATCCTTGGAATTCCCATATCTGTGTGGATTCTCCAAATGTATGCTATCAAATTTGGTTTTCTCTTTTTAACCTGTCTCATGCCAATTTGATTCTTAGTCCACCTAGAAGGACCTTGAAGAGTATAGAAAATTCTTCCTCTCAACAAGACAAAATGGGGACATTTCTTGAGGTGGGCACCAGATGCCTTGTGAGGAAGAAACCTTCTAAGTACCTTGCTGTATGAAGTCAACATTAGCCTTCAATAGGGAGGGGATGGCCAACTTTCTCGGCTCTGATTCAGGGTGTCCACAG
Organism: Leopardus geoffroyi; assembly: GCF_018350155.1. Classification (NCBI taxonomy): domain Eukaryota; kingdom Metazoa; phylum Chordata; class Mammalia; order Carnivora; family Felidae; genus Leopardus; species Leopardus geoffroyi. The sequence continues at coordinate 55,292,489 of NC_059333.1, forward strand.
AGACACTGTCCTCAGGGACACCCAACCATCTAGATACCCTCTTGCCATACTTCCCCCCAACATGGCTTTATCCTTAACATAGTAGACCCTCTGTTGGATGAGTTTTCAATAGTCTTTGAACCCTCCTAACCTTGACTGTCAGATTAGGTGTTTGTTTCTCAGTTGTGCCTGATCTCTTTCTGAAGAATAAAAGGGCCTCTTTCTAAACTATTAAACAGCCCCCATGGTTCTCACACTTACTTTTGAACTTTTTAACTGCCCTACAGTGTATCATTTCCCCTGTGTAGTTCATCAATGAAGCAGCAATAGCCAGCCAATTCTACTTTCCTTGTATGTATTGTTACCCTTATTATCTTATATATGCTGAATAGTCCCACTGTTGTTAGCACTTGGGCTTCCTTTTGCCTTGTGTCAGGGAGTAGCCTTGCCGCACATGCCACTTAGAATGAAGTCCTTATTACCTGATGAGGGACCATAAAGCAAGCTGAGGGCAAAGCACAAACCAGCATACTCACCCCCTACTCCCCAGGAGGGATATGTGTGATATTCCTCAGGCACTCCTGGCTGCCCAAGAACTAAGGACAGGACAGAAAACAAATGTTTAAACCAATAGAACCTCTATCAGTTTACAAATATCTTACTACAATTACAAGAAAAAGACAATCTTATCAATAGCCTAATGTCCAGAAACTCCCTACTGTCTTAATGTTAATGCTTTGCTAGAGGGAAAAACAACCTTAGCTAGATAATAGCCAGGCCTCTACAAATCTGTGAGTTGTTATCATATGAAAATCCCTTTAAGAAACTTCCATATATATATATATATATGTATATATATATATATATATAAACTCCACTGTATATAACCAGTCACCCTTCACGACCATAGTGCAGCTCTTTCTGCCCACGGGTCCTGTCCCCATGCTTTAATAAAATCACCTTCTTACACCAAAGATGTCTTCGAAAATTCTTTCTTGGCTGTCAGCTCTGAACCCCCAATTACCCCCAAACCTCATCACTACCCAGATGGTGACTGAACCAGTTCCCAAACCCCATTTTACCACCTGCTTTCTTGGGCCACTCCAAGTACCAATTGTGTTAGGTTATGCCTTTTAAGAAGCAGCACTAACAGCACTTCAACTAGTCTAAGGGTTAACTTGCCTCAAGCTTATGAACTCCTTGCTTACTGACCTAAGTCCCTTCATCTGTAGCAGAACTGTCTTACATTCTTTGACACTTGCAGACTACTAGTCTTGAGGAATGAAGGGCCACTTTACCAGAAGATAAGGGCTGACTACATTCAAAAACAGCTGCCATGGATGTCCACAACTCTGTTCAGGGTCATGTCAACTTATGACTAACCACCTGGGCACCTGCTTCTCTTACATGCAGCTCCCTTCCCTTTTCCCATGCCTTCCCTTTAAAACACTCTAGATTTGCCAGTCTTTGGTCTTTGAGATATTAGTCTACTATCTTCCCAGATTGCTGCCTTTCCAAATAAAGCAACCTTTCCTTTCCCACCTCACTTTTCTCTCAGTATTGATCTTTGAGTGGCAAGCAGTCAAATCTAAGTTTGGAAATAGTTCTGTGTCCAGTAACATCACCAAGACATCCAGAAATGCATTAATTTTATTTCTGGTAATGGCTGTGAGACATAAAGGGGTAAAGAAGCAGGAATAGGGAAAGCCTTTAGACTACAATTCAGGTCTGACACTTATGAAGCAAGGCAGGGAAGAAATGGGGATTGGATAGGAATAGCATGCAACAGAGGTGCAGCTTTGAGAGTCTCAATGAGCCTGACAGAAAGCTCCAGAGCAAAGATTGTCTATCACAGGAGGCTTGCACTGGACAAAATATGCACACTCTTGTATTCCTGTTTCTCTGTGTCATTGGGAGCTGTCGGGGTAGGGTTGTTGATTCAAATACAGCGACAAATCCTGAAGATGCTACAACTACTGGTTGTCAATGGCTTGTACTTCTCATTACAGGCCCTCAAAGGGAGATCTGAGCAATGCATTTTGCACTGTCATGCTGCTAAATGAGGTATGTGCTAGAGGCTAGGCCTTACTTTTTATATTGCAGATTCTATATCTGGGATCATTTCCCTTCTGTTTGAATAACATTTATTAGAATTTACTTAGTGGCTTTATTCTGGTTGTAAAACAGTTTTGAATGCTCTTTTTCTTGAGTATGTATCTAGGTATAGAATGATAAGTTCTCTTTTCTCCCCCACTTTAAGTATATCATTTCATTGCCTTCTACCTTCTATGATACCCTTAAGAGTTCAACCATCATTCTAATTGCCTTTATTTTGTAAACTATCTTTCATTTCTGACTACTTTTTACAGTCTTTCTTCAACATTTATAACGTGTGAGGATGTGGTTTTATTTTTATTTTTATTGCTTTAGATTGGGAGTCTTGGCTTTTTAATAACTACAAAAAAAATTTCGCTACTATCTATCTTTTCATCATGCTTCCAAGTCCTTCTAGAAGTGCAATCAGACAAATGTTAGACTTTTCATTTTATTCTCCATGTCTCTTCTTTATTGTATTTATAAATCAGTCCTCTGGAATACATTTTGGAAATTTTCTTCAAATTATATTTCTACTGTAGACAGCATAAATTAATCAGATTTTTAACTCATACTCTGAATTTTGCATTTTATGTACTGTATTTTTTTCTACTTATTCCATTTGGTTGTGTTTTAAATCTCTTGGTCATTCTTTAAAATCTCCTGTTCCCAGCTCATTTTCAAGAATCTCATTTCTTTAAACATACTTGCTTTTCACTCTGATTGTTAATTCTGATATCTGAGATGTTTGTGAGTCTACTTCTGCTAGTTCTTACTCATAATATGTTTTCATTATTATTTGTGGTTTGTATTTTTGTGCCTGTATGGAGACCCTCAATTTTCTTGGAGTTCTCTCTGTGGAAATTCCTAGAATTCTGGGTTGTTCAGTTTCTCAGTAAGGATTGATGTGTTCTTTTCTCAGTATCCTGGAAGTATGACTAATCCTACTGAGAAATTAAATTCTGTGCTTGGGGTTTCCTTGGACCACACAAGTAACTTGAATGGAGACAGTAAATATGAGGACCAGACTAGTTTATGTTTATGTACTCTCAGAAAAGAATTTATCTTCATTTCCCCATAACTTAGTGCCAAGTTTGAGAAGGCATGTTTCCTTGACATCAACTTTTCTGGCAATGTTTCATTTTTGTTTTTGTTTTTAATATCCTGAAGAAGTCAAAATTTTGTGCAGTGATATACTGTTAGATTCCCTAGGTGGGTGGGCTGTACATTTATTTCTTCCTCATATTAGCTCTCAAAGAAGTAACTTGAGAATATCCAGTGTTCCACAGAAACTGACAGGTTGATTTGGTGCCTACTTATTTGGCAATCCTGGTTTTAAATAATTTGGGGAGTTTTTCATATTCCTTAATTCTGTACCAATCTGTTGACACTTTATAAAAGATATTTTTGTATTTCTATTTATTCTATTAAATATTCCCTCCTTAGGGAGAGACTGTTTAGAATATTGAATCCACCATATTTCTGCAAATAAGAAATACTAATAGCTCTTTATCCGTTAGTTTTTCATGGAATCCCAAATTTTTTCCAACTGTTTTTCACCAGAAAGTAAGATTGCATATTTTGGCAACTGGATACTTTAAATAAAACCAACTTTAATAAAACTCTAACTTACCCCAAAATATTCTTGTGAAAAAAGCTTCCTGTTGAGGAGAAGGAAAAAAGGTAACGTGTGCCAAGAAGAAGCTGTTTGTCACAAAAGCGTTTTTGTATGTGTGTGTTTTGTTTTTAAGTCAACTTGCTGTTTGCTTTGTTATCCAATACAATCTTGATGTTAACAAAATGTTTATTTCTTTCTGGCTTATCCATATTTTGTTCTCTTAGGGCTCTGTTTCTTACTGTTGATCTTCTCTCTGTTCATTTCCATCCCAACGGAGCCAAAATTCCAAGCTCTTGTGTTGGGGCGGCATTCAGTCCATTGGATAATAGAAATATTCATTTCTAAGGTTCCCATTTACATTATCTTTCCTGTGAAAGATACTGAAGGACAAGAAATTTTCTACTGACCCCTGCAGGACCTTAGCCCCAACTCTGCCCTCCTCCTGATTGTACCACCAATGGCTGCTCCACAGCCCCACTCTTGTTCTTGCATCTTGTCCCATGATTAACACAGCCTGTTTCCCATATTTTTCAAGGTTTGAAAAATGAAATCTGATCTTCTTTAATAAAGTCTATGGAATCTTAAATGTCTTTCTCCTCTAGAACATTCAGTTTGAACACTTGTCACAGAGCAACTTTTAAAGTAATTGCTTGAGTTACTCCTTTTGTTTTCCTCCTTTCACACCTCTTTTGTTCATTAAATGCTTATTAGTGACCAGACAGTGAGTATTCTTGGCACTAGGATGACAAGGTGAATAAATATGACCTTTCCCTCAAGGTTTTTTTTTTTTTTTTTTTTTTTTTTTTTTTTTTTTTTTTTTTAGTAGAGAAACAAAGAGTTCCTGTGTGATTTGAGACATTCTTCACATTTCCTGGTAACCAAAGTAATCCAAGTTTGGGTAAACTTAAACTCTACAAATGATAGGAGAAAAGAATAATGAGGGTGCATCTGATTCATCTGGAGATGGTAAGCTTATGTTTCTGGCCATGGAAGTTTCTTCTACAATACGCAGACAAAACACATTTCCACAGAGGAAGACATCTGATCTTCACATAAAATAAGATGCTTTTAAGGAATCTGATCCTTCAACTCCCTTCCAAAATGGGGAGGGAGATTCTGGCAAATTTATATCTTCCAGAAAAATAGGTATGTGAAAGTTGGATGGGTTCATTTACTGTGTTTAAGGAAATGTAAATATTTTAAACAGACCGCTGGGGTGGCAATCAAGTCACCATATCTGAAGTTCCCCAAAATGTAAGAGAAAATATTTACCTTCAGATTATTTTGACTTGTTAGAACCTCACGGCTGAACCAATCAACCTCAAGGGTTTTGACTATATACCTTGCAATTGTCTCCAGCTCTAAAACTTCAAACTATTTAATAACTTAAGAAATGATCATTGTGTACTCCATTGTTATAAAGGTCTAAAATTAATTAAAAGTTAGAGTTCTTCACCCAATAAATTATATACTTTTGAAATGTTATAGATTTGCTTATGCATAGCTCTTATGAGAATTTAATATATGAGAAATAAGACTGTGTGTGCATTACACCAGCTGTGTACCCATACTGCTATTTTATAGTAAAGGAAAACCCAATTTGTGATTATGAGAATGGAGCCCTGAGTTTTCCTTGTGGTGGCTGTAACTCCCTTCTGCTCTACACCTTGGCTCTGCTGGCAGTGCTCTCTACTTCTGTTCTGCTGGCCTCACTGTAATTCTAGTTCACCCTGCTGTGGAACAAGAGGGGAAATGGGAATAAAGACACCAGTATTAATGACAGCATATTATTATATTATTGCAGCAGTGTGCCCCCACGCCCCCATTTTTTTGGTACCACAAGAGAGTATCATTTAGAAGAGAGTGTTTGTATGTGTAACCATTCTATTCCTATTAGGTAGATATCAAGTGTTATCCTCATTCTGTCACTGGGGAAATGGCCCTATTGCTAGGGATTGGCCCAAAGACACACTGTAAAATCACAGTAATATACGAGGAGCTAGCATTTTAGTAGACATTTGAGGATCTACTATGTGCTAGGAGTTTGTTAACGAAATCAAATTTCTTTATGGAGCAAAATTGCCAATGCCAGGGGGAAAGTTGGGAATTGTACTGAGAAAATATAAGGGTCTGGTAGATATGGAGTCTCCCTGAAACGAGAAGATTCAGAGGAAGTCTTGTAATATGCACTTGAAAGATCAGATGACTGGTAGCACAGTTTCATTTCAAAGAGGAGCATTGTCTACAAGGAGTCAAGCACCTTACAAATGTTCTTGTTTAATTTCCTGCACCGCCCTATGAGGTAGGTGTTTTCCAGGTCTCAGAGATAAGGAAATTGTGGTAAAAAGATCAAACCGCTAATGCGACAGAGAATGACTTCTGCTTCCAGGAAGATCAAGTGGAAGTACTTATCTCTTTTCCTCTCACTAAGCACAAGAAAACACCTGAACACTTCATATAAAACAAATATAAGGCTCTGAAAAATAGAAAGAAGAAGGACAATAGACTAGGAACCCCAGGACCCAAGGAGTGACAGTGTGGAGAAATCCCTGGGTTTTCTTTTAGCCAGAGGTTGACAACCCAGAAATGCCAACAGGCATAGACTGTAAAGGCCCAAACAAAGGCCTTTTCTCTGTACTAAAAAGACCAGGAAAGAAGAAACCTGTCAAGACAGGAAGCTTTTAGACAATAACCCCTCTATTCATGCCAAGCATCACAGAAAAACTGTGGTGGAGAGCCTAGATTTCTGCCTTCTGGAGGCTGTAAGATCCCCCACTGGGGTTGTATCAGGGAAAGCTGAATAAAAAATGAACTTGCATCCCTTCTAGGCAGTAAGGAGAAACTTGGCCTCACCCAGGGCAATGGAGACTATGTTGGAGTCTGGGTTTCCACCTCCACTGAGTGGTAATGAAATGGCGTCCTTACCTTCCCTTACTGGATTTGTGTCCAAAAAAGCCAACTCAAATACAGTGTAAAGATAAGATCCAGAGTCTTATAAATTATAGAGGTGGAGAACAGATTAGTAAATTCCAAGGGTTAGATAGGTTGAGAGAAGGAGGTGCATGTATCTATGAAAGTCAATATGAGAGATCCTTGTGGTGATAGATATGTTCTATCTATGAATGCCAATATCCTAGTTGTTATAGACTGAACTGCCCCCCCCCAACCAAATTCATATGTTGAAGCTTTAACCCCAGTACCTCAGAATGTAACCATATTTGAAAATTGAGTCTTTGAAGAGGTACTAAAGTTGAAATGAGGTCATTAGGGTGGATCCTGTTCCAATATGGCTGGTTTCCTCACAGGAAAAAAGGAAATTGGAACATAGACACTTATAGAAGGAAGACCCTGTGAAGACAGAGGGAGAAGATAGCCATCTATAAGCAAAGAGAAACGATCCCTGTCAACACCTTGAGGTGCTCCGCTCACCTTAACTTCAGCCTCTGAGGCCAAGAGACTTGGAAGAAACCGACCCTGTGGACAACTTGATCTCAGACTTCTAGTTTCCGGAACTATGAAGAGGTAAATTTCTGTTTTTTAAACCCATCTGATACCTACAGGACTTTGTTATGGCAGCCGTAGCAAACGTATACACTAGTTATGATCTTGTACTTTGGTTTTGCAAGATGTTCCAGGGAAACTGGGTAAAGAGTACATGGCATCCTTTTGTATTATTTCTCACAAGTGCATGTTAATTTATAATTATCTCAAAATAAAAAGTTTTTTTAAAAGTGGTCCGAGTTCCAAATGTAGATCTCTCTGTTGCTAAAGCTTTTACGTAAAAGTTACCCAAACATTTTTAATATAATTTATTGTCAAATTGGTTTCCATACAACACCCAGCACTCATCACAAGTGCCCTCCTCAATGCCCATCATCCACTTTCCCTTCTCCCCTACTCCCCATCAACCCTCAGTTTGTTCTCTGTATTTAAGAGTCTCTTATGGTTTGCCTCCCTCCCTCTCTGTTTGTAGCTTTTTTTCCCCCTTCCCCTGCCCTATGGTCTTGTTAAGTTTCTCAAGATCCACATATAAGTGAAGACATATGATATCTGTCTTTCTCTGACTGACTTATTTCACTTAGCATAATACCCTCCAGTCCCATCCACATTGCTGCAAATTGCCAGATTTCATTCTTTCTCATTGCCAAGTAGTATTCCATTGTATATATAAACCACATCGTCTTTATCCATTCATCAGTTGATGGACATTTAGGCTCTTTCCATAATTTGGCTATTTTTGAAAGTGCTGCTATAAATATTGAGATACATGTGCCCCTATGCATCAGCACTCCTGTATCCCTTGAAAACTTACCCAAACTTTTGACTCAGTCCTATGTCAGAGGCTCATCACTTCTGAGGCTGAGTTAAAAAATCAGACTATTCAAATTTAGGTGATTGGCATGGGTGCTGACATAGAGTCTTAGTAGTGATAAGTCAATATGAGCATTTTGCCATAAATTTTTCTGATTTTCTTTATTGTGGAACAATACTCCTGACTACTTTCTTTCTTATAGTAATGACCCTATCTTATAAATCCAGAGCTTAGAGTAAGGAGTAACCTCAGATACTATTGCTTTCATAGGTAAGTAAAAATACCTCACCAAACCTTAAAGGTAATTGATTCCACCCAGTATCCTATGACTTTCCAAAATTGTCATACTGTATAATTTTGAGTGCAAGTATTTCACAGTGATTAGAAAAAAAATTGCTTTTAAATAGATATTTTTGGTACTACATAGACCCTACATGCAAGTAGCTATGTTGGCTCCTCAGCTGAAACGTAGTAACCTGAACTAAAGAAATAATAGTCCATTTCCATTCTTAAACAATAAAAATACAAAAGGCAAAAACTTTGAACTCTGGATGTCTCTGTTTCTTATGTGGTAAAGGACTTTCATAAGGAATTTTCAGAGGTAATTTTGACTTTGTGAGTGTTTTGCTTTATATGCTGACTTTAGAAATTAACCTCCTCATAAAATCCAATCCCACTTTGCTATTTTGACACTTCTTTTGTCTGAAAGCATTCATTAACATTTCACATAATTGCCCCATTTCCAGAGCAAGTATATAATTTCCTGCAGAGTGAAGACTTTGTGATGCATATCCAATAAAGTCCATCCTGTCTGCTGGTAGTTGATGCCTTAGTCTTACCACGAGCTTGAAAGAGATTTTCCTGTTGTGGATCCTACTGAATCTTGTTGGTCATCTGCAGCATTAAAATGTGACCATCAGTAGTGACCATTTGTAATGTCTACTCTTCTTCAGTCATTGTTCCTTTAATGACTTTCTGGCTCTTTTCTGAATATATACCGTTAGTGGCTCTTGCCAAGTCAACATAGAGTTTTAAGAAAAATTAAGTAAAGTACTTTCATAGCTTGATTTTTACCAAGATAGTCATGTAAATATGAATCTATTTTTATAATAACATTAGAGAATAGGGAAAGCCATTATAATATACCTATGAGAACTTATATTTTAGTGAAATATGAAGTCAAAGGATGGGCTTGTTGAAATAAGGATATTTTACTTTCTGACTAAGAAAGTAAATTGCACAGAGATTCAAGAAGAATTTTTTTTAAATCGAGTATATATATTTTTTCCCAAAGTGTTAAGAGCAATTATGAAAACAGATTTCATGTCATTATTTTTCAACTGATAGGACTTACTTTTTTTTCTGTTCAAACAAACTACAATTTAGAAGTTCTTTAATATTTATGTGTAGTTGTCAAACACATGGATAATTCTGGTGCTCAGCCCATAAAAGAGTAACTGGTAACTTTTTATATGTAATTCTATTTTAGGCCTTGAGAGAAATGGATTCCTTGGCCACTCTATGTAGACTGTATATATGTGCTTTAGGAAAAGCATGACAAAATCTCCATTGTTTGTTCCACAGTGACAGATATTTCAATCAAGATCTAAGTTCCAGAAGTTGTGTCTTAGTTTCTTTTTTTTTTTTCATATTTGTAACTTAACACACTACATCTAAGCCTTTAGTGACCAGCAATCACAGCAATGTTTACATTCAGACTGCTTGATGTCTGGCATCTGCCAAATATTCTAAAATGACGTTTGTTGGCTCTTAAATAAAAAGCATTGTGGCCAGTTGATCTGCTGGTCTGCACAAGCTGAATAGAATTGTTCCTTTTGTACTATTATTTATCCTTAAATTTATCTTTCCAAATCAAGAATAGTCTGACATTCAGCAGTTGGTTTTTCTTGATCCTGTGCTGGCGGGTGATGCTTTTTTTGTACCAGAAACAAACAAATATGAATAATCATGTTCCATCTTTATAAAATTCATGAGAGGAAAATCCCTATTAACACATATGTTTGTCTATAAATAAAACTGGTAAATGTCGATATTATTGCTTTAGAGCTCAAAGCTATAAGACATCATCCTATTTTCTTCATTTAGGAAGACTTTTTAAAGTCAGCCATCAATATACCTAAAACAAGAAGCCATAAAAATTAAATTTTTACTTTTTATTAGAAAATATAGGATGAAAAGAAACCAGCCCTGAAGCTTTATAGACATGGAACCCTTGTAAACTGATCCTAGAAATGACACTGAATAAAAATAGCTACTTCCAGCTCTTTTAAGTCATCTGTTGAAGATCAATTTACGTATTTCTCTTCATATTTATGCATACATAATTCTTCTTTAACAATCATTACCTTCAAGGTGACCACAGTTTCCTATTACTAAGCACCTAATGTGTGAAAGTCTCCACAGAACTTAAAGAGGTTATACTTGATATTCAAATATTAAATCTATACCTGTTGTTTGTAAGTGGAAAAAAAGATGAGTATTGAGATTGAGTCTGGTGATTAATAGGGGAATAAGAAGAGTGAACTAGAAAAAAATCAAAACAATGTGTTTGCAGCCTGTTTTAACTTAGGTTCCTCTAGGAACTTAAGCCATGATAATGTTCTTAGGAAGAAGAACCTAAGATAAATTTTTTATGCAAGTAGTTGACTTGGGGGAGTGAACCCAGGGAATAGGGGAGGGACCCATGAGAATATTAAAACAAGGGAGGCGGGAGAGCTAACCCAAAGGTGTGCACTTGAGTTGGCTGTCCCTGTGGGCAACAGGGGTTTAGTCCTGGTAAGGATGCTTTAAGGAAATACATAGAAGACCCATCAGAATTGTCAATCGTAGACACAGGAGAGAGGAACAACCCAACCTCTACAAACTAGGATTAACATTGGGGGGTGTTAATTTTCTCTTCTTCAGGATTTATACCATGAAGCAGAGAATCCCTGAAACAAACAAGACAGACACACACTACAGCTGACATGCAGTGCTGTCAAGAGCACCTGTACACAGCCAATGGTTGACTCAGCAATGGTCAGAGCCAAAAGGTGGGCTGATGGGATATGGGAGGGAAATGGCAAATATGCAGTGCCCATCTTTGACACTTACTCATTAGGTGCATCATTTGTACACTCTTTTTTTTTTTAACGTTTATTTCTGAGATAGAGAGAGAGACAGAGCATGAGCAGGGGAGGGGCAGAGAGAGAGGGAGACACAGAATCTGAAACAGGCTCCAGGCTCCGAGCTGTCCGCACAGAGCCCGACGCGGGGCTCGAACGCACGGACCGCGAGATCATGACCTGAGCCGAAGTTGGACGCCCAACTGACTGAGCCACCCAGGTGCCCCTGTACACTCTTTTTTTTAAGTTTATTAATTTATTTTGAGAAAGAGAGAGAGAGAGCATGAGTTTGGGAGGAGCAGAGAGAGAGAGAGAGAGAGCAAGAGAGAGAATCCCAAGCAGGCTCTGTGCTGTCAGTGCAGAGCCTGATGCAGGGTTCCATCTCACGAACTGTGAGATCATGACCTGAGCTGAAATGGAAATTCAGATACTTAACCAACTGAGCCACCCAGAAGGCCCTCGTTTGTCCATTCGTAGTACCTGTTTCCTCATCCCAGAGGGAGGCAGAGGGTAACCTACCCTGCCTGTTTCCCTGGGTGATCATTTAGGATTTATTAAAGGACTTGGTAGCAATTTACAGAATAAGTCACTACAAAACTGCAGGTAGTTGAGGCTGAGCTAGACCTGAGACATGTAGAAATACAGAGAAAATAGAGAACAAAGAGGAGGTCACAGAAAGAATCTAGAAGGCCACGAGAAGCCTCTGCATCTGATGTGGCAGCTCTGTAGCAACCATGGACCAGGAAAGGAAGATGTGCACAAATGATGACAAATATCACAGTTAGCATCTTGTAAAGTAAATGTGTGAATTTAATAGGTCAAATTATTTACCAGCTGGGATATTAGGAGAATGTTCCTTGTTAGGAATAAGTATTGATTGAACTGATTTAGCAAATGCCTAATATATGAAGACTGTAATGTCTAGTCTGTCTCTCAGACCAATTTAAGATCTTTTACATTGCAGTCATGTCTGTCTACCCTTCAGCATTAGAGATCAAATTCACTTTCTTTTGCAGTGTTTTGACAATTGAAAGTCTCCAGTTGGGTTATTAATTTCAGTCCTATTTGATCTCTGAGGATTCAGCCAGCAGCTACTCTCCCATCCTCAAATTATATGACAGTTATACTTTTATTTCTTCAGAACTTTTGCAAATTTAATGAGTGCTAAATGCCAACATTACTTTAAATTTTCTCTGAGCTTTAGTGTAGGTGCATGTTCACGATAGATATCATCAAGGCTAACAACATTCCATATGTTAGATCTTCTTCCAGAGACTTGAAGATATTATGGAAGAACTTCGCAGTGGAGAGCCCGAACTGGTACTTGGAATAAACAGATATCAAAGCCTAACAGCTGAACTTCTTCAAGCTGTGGCCTCTGGGCTTCCCTAATATAAGATCCTAATGGCTCATCCTACTTCCTTCAAGGTACCTCTTCCGGGAGAGATAGTGACAAGTACATCACAAAGGAGAGAGGTATGTGACCTAAAACTGTCTATTTAGTCTTCAATTGTGGCATAAATGTTGTAGTAACTTTCCCTGTGACATAAACCTCAGAGAAACTCTTATCTCTCAGCTGTTGACATTCTTAAAAACCTTAATTCTATTTTTGCTTCAACATGAACAGTCTCTGCATAATATCTTTGTGTGTATATGGCATTCCATCCTAAAACTTCAAAAATGTTCAAAGAATATCTAGTTCTTCTGTTATGAGATTCTGTGAAAGTCTGTTCTCCCCATGTGAATGCTTTGGGATCTTAGTATTCCTTAACCTAACATTAGAGTGGCTATAATGTACCAGGAACTACATGGCCCAGGGGACTGAGGGGTAAAAGCTGGGATTGCCTGAATCTTTAAAAGAAGTCCCATTTTCATCTTATGTCACTGTTGATCCTATTAAATAATGATAGAAATTGGCATGAGTGACTTTGGGGATTCTGGGAGCAGGGCAGGGACCTCCAACTCAGCTTCCAGTGGGTAGTAAAAGTCTCACCAAAGACAGCCCCTGGGTAGAAGTGCAAGAAACAGATGGGAAAGTAGAGGAGAGGAGCTCTCCAAATGTACCCTGTCCTTTGCTTCAAATGTCTCCATGTGGCAGGAGGAAAAAATGGATGTGGGAAGTAATGCACAAAATGTAGAAGGCTAGGCAGAGCCAGATGATCAAGGGCCTTGAGTACCTGGCTAAGGCTTCGATGGTATCCTTTGATCCAGACAGAAGAGCCCTGTTGAAATCCCACTGAGAGCCCATTGTCTTCATAAAGTATCTTTTTGTTCACTTTGTAAATTTGTGTCCATGCATCCAACAAGCACAATACTGACCACCTACTATGCACTAGTATGTAATAGGTACAATGCTAGTTATTGGGGATACAGGGGTAAGTAAAGCATGGATCCTAGTATCTACTGTGTGTATGTGTGTGTGTGTGTGTGTGTGTGTGTGTGTGCGCGCGCGCGCAACAGAGAGGAGAGAAGGAAACACCAACAATTTTAGTAACAATATGTGATATGAAAACATAAAAGAGAAACACTGTTAAGCTCACCCCCACAGACTTCAGGGAAGTCTTTACAAAGAAGGCTTTTCTCTGACTCCAACTTTGTTAAGCTTGGGTGTTCTAGCAACCAGAACTGCAATGAGAATTGTAAATGCAGATAAACTATGACTTTGTGTAGGATTATGGTTCTTTTTCATAGAACTGTCAGCACTTGCTGCAACCAGAAGCACACTTCTCTTTGTCACTCTGCAGCAAACAAGACAGGTTTGCTCTGGATGTGGAGTACAGAGCAGTCTCACCCCGTAGGGTTGTGTGAATCATGACTTTTGATTATGTGACCGCTGGCACCCATAGCATGGAAATCATTGAATTCTAAAATTCTAAATCATTGAATTCTAAAATAAGAACCTGAAGTCTGCTAGATATTTACAGTGTCTCAAGGGAGAGTCATTAAGTTAATCTCGTTTTTAATGCCTAAGAAAAGGATATCGTAAGTTAAGATTTAATTCTCATTAGGTTCCTATTATTTGGGACTTTGGACAAAAAAAAAAAAAAGTACTGAAAGACACTTTGGATTTTCTGTGTTACCAGTCCCTGACAAAGAAAACTTGAGTTTCCTCACTTCTTGGAAATTTGGAGGAAATCATTTCTGTCAAGAGCAGTAAATTGGTGTCATCTCACACATTTATAAGCATATTTTAATTAAATGATGTAATAAGGTGTAGTGCTGAAAATCATGGTCTCCGGGGTCAAATAATCCTTGATGTGAATACCAGCTTCACTGTTAGCAGTTGTGCACTTTTCTCTGAGCCTTAGTTTGCTACTCTGTAAAATGGGATAGATAGAACCTCCTAGTTTTGTTGTGAAGATTAAATGCAATGTTGTAAAGTCTTGGCAAGGTTCATGGTATGTAGAAAGTGTTCAATAAATATTGATTGTTATTAATTCAGAATACAGGTATAAAAGACAAGTAATTTTCTAGTTTTATTATACCATCATATTATGATGTCTTGTAACACTTAATGTCCTGAAAGTTTGATGGGTCTTAAAGTAAATTAAAGTCCATGGTTGAAGACTCTGTCTGGTTTCAGGGCCCAGCCCAACAGCATGTTCTATCAGTTGGCCTGTGTTGTCAATTGATTCCTGGATTTAGTTTCCCTCCAGATGATTTGAAGAGACCACAGTTGTATGAATATTTTGATCAATAACCAGGGATCCTGGGTGGCTTCTCCTTGCTGTAGTCAGCAACTGATGTACATTGTACACTAAGGCATTAAAGGTGTTTTTCTTCCTGTGACTGCCAACCAACTGGAGATTCCCAGAGCCTTGCCTAGGAGTGGAAACGTTTTCTAAACTGTTACACGACAGCACCCTCATCTTTGAGACTTTGAATGAATCTCTGTAACTGACTTGAAACATGCAAATGCCCGCTCCCCCGCCCCCCTCCCCCCCTACTCCCCTGCCCCCCCTCCCCCCCCCACCACCTAGTGAGAATGAATATCTTTTCTCAAGGAGGCCCCCTAACAGCTACCTAGGGGCCACCAAAGAGCCCTGTTGGTTTGACTTATTTTAAGTTTGGGGAAGACCAAACTGCCTACTCAGGTAAAAACTGTCTCTCAACTTCTGCCAGGCGAGACTGACCTTTGGGTACACACTCTCTAGGGCTCTGACCTGACTTCCTTACAAAAGAAAACTAGGATCCAAGTTTGTTCCATGTAATTGGAGCTAAAAACATATGTACCCCTAAAAATCCTGCTATTCTGGTTTTCTTTAACTTTGGATTTGTCTTTCCAAGCCGATACTATCTTTCTAAAATATGTACACCTTTCACTGGTATTCAGTTGTGGTATTTATGTATTAAAAATCCCTCCACTTTGGCCCAAATTAAAGTTCCCAATCCATATTTTAAGGCCTCTTTTACTCCATGATCTTTATATATATATATATATATATATATATATATATATATATATTCTTTCTTTTGAGATAGACTTTACCCTTGGAGGCTTTCTTTTCTCTGGGTGTTCGTATCTACAGCTCTCTGTGACAGTGCACCCTGTGCCATCCCTCTCTGTTGCGAAATCAGACGTGGCTAGCTGGGAAAGCTTCTCATCTCTTCAGCTGCAGATTTTTTTTTCTCTGTAAAACCTGTTACGTGACTCTGCAGAGGCTTACTCTTAAATTCTGAGTAATGGGGGTTGCTCTTTCTTTGCTCTTGGAATCTTGTAGTCTTTAATTGCATTACTCCTTATCAGCCATGTAGAGTTCAAACTGCTAATCCCAACCAATAGGATATTAAGATTCAAACTGGAGATACATAAGCAAATGTACGCTTACAGCTCTATTGCTTTAATACTTTGTTTCACTCGGCATGTCTTCTCCATAGCCAGCCTGGTTCTGTCCTACACACCATCTTTGACATATGGGGTCCTTGTAATCTAATTTAACCTAGATGAGAAGCATTGCAGAGAACACCTTCTGAAGAGAATAACCTTCTTGCCTTACCTTTCTATCCCATCCTCTGTTTTCCTTAGCTATAATCATTAGAATGTACTGACAATTACAGCAAATCAATGTTACCAAGACTGACTTTGGTAATATTCTCTCTACAGGATGTTAAGGCTTAATATCATTTCAAATTATGGTTTAACATCATTTCTTCTCTTGGAAAATATCACTGTCTTATACAAAGTTCAGTACTTCATTGAACATTCTATTCCCGGTTATATATTTAAAATTTTACTTGTTGTTTTGGGACTACCTTACGCGTATTTTTTTCTTCTAAACCTATTATGATTAAATTGAGCCCTCCTGTCTGTGCTATCCCAGCCACACAATCCCCATTTAAGTCTGCATTTGAAATATTTAAAAAAGCATTTTCCCATGTTTAAATAGACTTCCTTAATTTATATATTCTTTGAACTATTTCATCTAATCATCTGATCTCTAAAAATTTTGTTATACCTTTTTCAAAGCTGTGCTATATATTCTTTAAAAAAATTTTTTTAGTGTTTATTTATTTTTGAGAGAGACAGACAGGGGTGTGAGCAAGGGAAGGCAGAGAGGGAAGGAGACACAGAATATAGCAGGCTCCAGGCTCCAAGCTCTCAGCACAGAGCCTGACACAGGGCTTGAACCCAGGAACTGTGGTGAGATCATGACCTGAGCTGAAGTCGGATGCTTAACTGACTGAATCATCCAGACAGCCCAAAGCTGTGCTATATATTCTTAAAAACCTAAAACACTTAATGATCACTTACCTCTAATTATGTGAGAACACTTTCCATAACTTTTGAGATAACTGAAAAAAATCCCCTCACAATATGTTTCTAAGTAACACAGGCAACAGGTGAAAATATTTAGCAAAGCTATCTCGTTTGTTTAGAACATTATAATGTGAATTAATACAAGACAAAGGTGCCCCTTTTTATTAGCAAAATGTTTAAAGTACCTAATGCTGATGATATTGAGTTATGATAAGCATTTCTGAACATGGCAAGTGGCAGATTATATTACAAACCCCTTCTTGAAAGCAGGATCTCAGTAAATATAAAGCATGTATAAACCTAGAGTTAATATAAAATTTCATAAAATGATAAGGAACTGGGGTGTCTGAGTGGCACAGTCAGTTGAGTATCTGACTTTGGCTTAGGTAATGATCTCACCATTTGCAAGTTCAAGCCCCGCATCGGGCTCTGTGCTGGCAGCTCGGAGCCTGGAGCCTGCTTTGGATTCTGTGTCTCCCCTCTCTCTGTCCCTACCCCTGCCCCGGGCTCTCTGTCTCTCTCAAAAATAAATAAACATTAAAAAAATGCTAAGGCACAATATACAAAGCACCTTATTTCTAGACCTGGTGGGTTACTGGAAAGATCATCTCCTGGGTGCGGGGTTCGGGGGGTATATATTGGAACAGAGTTCTAAGGGCTAAGATGGTAACTGTTGTTAACTTTTTTCATCTGAGATACATTATTTGCCTGTGGGACCTGTAGACAATAAACATATAGATATTTTTTATTCCCAAGATTTTATCACTTTTAACTATAAGGTAAAAAGCCTTTGGTAACTTCTAAAATTCCATCTGGTAATTATTGGTAAGGGGGACTCATTTCTGAGTTCCAAGGTATTTATACTAGCTAAAACTTACTGTGTACATACTATATTCCAGGCATTGTTTCAGAAAATTTTATACACATTAATTTGTATATTAACCACCTCTGTCCAATGCCACAGACCTAAGTGTAAGAGCCAGGTTTATATCCCAACATTCTTATTCCTTATTGGTCTTTCTCAACAAGGTCATTTGTGGTATGCTTATATACCTTCCACCCAGACGTTATCAGATGTAGATAGCTACGGTCTATGCTATATTCTCAGTTGCCATAACTATTTCTGAAGAGTTAAATTTCAGGAATAGCTTTCATTTAAAAGGTATAGATTTAGGGGCGCCTGGGTGGCGCAGTCGGTTGAGCGTCCGACTTCAGCCAGGTCACGATCTCGCGGTCCGTGAGTTCGAGCCCCGTGTCGGGCTCTGGGCTGATGGCTCAGAGCCTGGAGCCTGTTTCCGATTCTGTGTCTCCCTCTCTCTCTGCCCCTCCCCCGTTCATGCTCTGTCTCTCTCTGTCCCAAAAATAAATAAACGTTGAAAAAAAAATAAAAAAAAATAAAAGGTATAGATTTAATATTTATCCATGACTGAGAGTGTAGTCAAAATATTTATCAACCCTTAAGGCAGCAGCACTAGCCAGTCAGTGAAGACACCACCTAATCAGATGCCCCATAAGCAACCAGTGAGATCATATGGATGCAAAGTGATTGGGTATAAAGCTCCTCCATGACTAACTCATTCAGGGATGTCGATGTGACTCAAGAAAATTAGCAGGTACGTTTATCATTAACAATGTACATTATATTTAAAGATAGCCTATGGAAATCAGAAGATTGTGGTGGAGCAGGAGGACCCTAGGCTTGCCTCGCTTCACTGATACAACCAGATAACTATCAAATCATCCTAAATACCCCAGAAATAGACCTGAAGATTGGCAGAACAAACTTCACAGCTAAAGGTAGAGAAGAAGCTACAATGAACAAGGTAGGAAGTGCAGAAATGTGGCTTGGGAGAAAATGGATTATGGCCGTTATGGTGGAAAGGGAGCCACAGTCACAGAGAAGGGCAAGAGACAGGTTCACACTCAGAAGAGTACATGAAAAAAATAAATCCCCATAGTAATTGGCTTGGAGAGCAAGAGGGCTTGAATTTCATGAGTTCTTGCAACCAGTGGGGCTTAAAGCCTGCAGTTTTAAAGGCCAGTGTGCTTGACTCTGGGAGAACTCAAAGGACATTGGGGCTGCTCTTAGAGAGAAGGCTGGCAAACAGCCCACAGACATACAGTTTGGAAACAACAACCTGAAAAGTGCCTGGGGCACACAATGGGGAGGTTAGTTGCTCATCTTGGAGTGGGTCCCAGAGAGGCAATGTTCACAGAGACTCTTCCAGGAACAAAGGAACTGGCAGGCACCATTTCCCTCCCCTGTTTCTCAGCATAAGCATAGGGCCACCTGTGGGAACCAGTGCAGCACTGACACTGGCTACCTAACTTGCTTTCACCAAGTCTGGCACCCCCACGCTCCTGTGAAACCACTCTTCCCAGTCACACTTGCCTCAGTCCCAGCGTGGTGGGCCCCCTCCTTCAGAAGACTGGCCCAAGCCCCTGCCAACATTACATTTTCCAACCCAGGAGTTTTGCGAGGCCTCAGTTCCAGCAGTGGCAACAGGTCTTATTTCATAAGCAGACTAGAGCACACCTAGTTAAAACGTGCCACATTCAGGCGAGGGACAAAAACACTACCTGCAACAGGCAAAGAGAGCTTCTGTAGACAACTGTCCTGAAGGATAAAGCAGCCAGTACACAATAGCGGAGAACATGCAGCACACATTGGAGACACTCCCAGAAGCACCAGGCCCTGGGGCACAGAGGACACTACATGGCAGGGCACTACAGGACCTCTTCTTCATAAGGCCATTACCCTTAAGAACAAGAGACATAGCTGATTTTCCTAACATACAGAAACAGTCACAGAGACTTAGACAAAATAAGAAGACAGAGGAATTTGTCACAAGCAAAAGAACAGGACAAGGCCACTGCTGGAGACCTAAGAGAAACAGATATAAGTAACATACCTGATAGAGAATGTAAAGCAATGATCATAAGGATGCTTTCTAGGCTTGAGAAAAGAGTGGAAGACATGAGTAAGTGAGACTGTTAATACAGAGATAAAGAATAACATAGCAGAGATAAAGGGCTACATAAAGAAAATGAGAAACACACTTGATGGAAAGAATAGCAGGCTGAAAGAAGCAGAGGAATGAATTCATGACCTAAAAGACACAGTAATGAAAAGTAATCAAACTGAACAAAAGAGAGAAAAAATAATTATGTAAAATGAGAATAGACTTAGGAAACTCAGTGACTACATCAAATGTAATAACAATTATAGAAGTTCCAGAAGAAGAAGAGAGAGAAAAGGGGACAGAATTTATTTGAAGAAATAATAGCTGAAGACTTCCCTAATATGGGGAATAAAACAGATACCCAGATCAAGGAGGCATAGAGGACCCCCAACAAAATCAACAAAAGCATATCTACACCAAGCAATATTATAATTAAAGTGGCTAAATATAGTGATAAAGAAAATATATAAAAAGCAGCAAGACAAAAGAAGAGTATCAAATATAAAGGAAATTCCATAAGGCTCTCAGTGGATTTTTCAGCAGAAACTTTTCAAGCCAGAAAGGAGTGGCATGATATATTCAAAGCAGTGGATGGTAAAAACCTGCAGGCAAAAATACTCTATCCAGCAGGGTTATCGCTCAGAATAGAAGTAGAGATAAAAAGTTTACCAGAAAAACACAAACTAAAGGAGTTCATGACCACTAAACCAGCCCTGTAAGAAATATTAAAAAAAAAAAATTTTTTATGTTTATTTATTTTTGAGACAGAGAGAAACAGAGCATGAATGGGGTAGGAGCAGAGCGAGAGGGAGACACAGAACCTGAAGCAAGCTCTGAGCTGTCAGCACAGAGCCCGATGAGGGTCTTGAACCCACCAACCATGAGATCATGACCTGAGCCGAAGTCGGACGCTTAACCCACTGAGCCACCCAGGCGCCCCTCCCCCCACAAGAAATATTAATGGCCACTCTTTGAGAAGAAAGGAAAGACCAAAAAATGACAGTATGAAGGTAGGAATATGAAAGCGCTAAAAATGAATATTTCTTTTTTAAAAAAGCAGTCAAGGAACTCACAAAATAGAAGGATGTAAAATATGACACCATATACCTAAAACATGGGGAGGACAGGAGTAAAGAATGGTTCAAACTTAATATAGACTGATAGATGCAGAAGATGTTATATAGAAACCTAACGGTAACCACAAATCATAACCACTACCAAATATGCAAACAATAAAGAGAAAGAAATCCAAATATGTCACTGAAGAAAATGAACAAACCATGAAAGAAAGAAAGACAAGAAAGGATCAGAAAAAAAGTCTCCAGAAACAACCACAAAACAAGTAATAAAATGACAATAAATACGTATCTATTGGTAATTACTTTGAATGTAAATAGACTAAATGCTCCAATCAAAAGACATACGGTGACAGAATGAATGGGGGGAAAAAAAGGACCCATTTATATGCTGCCTAGAGGACACTCATTTTAGACCTATGGCACTTGCAGATAAAGTGAGGGGATGGAGAAACATTTCTCATGGAAATGGATGTGAAAAGAAAGCTGGAGTAGCAATATTTATAGCAGACAAAATAGACTTTAAAACAAAGACTGTAACGAGATAAAGAAGGACACTATATAATAATAAAGAGGACAATTCAACAATAAGATATAACAATTATAAATATTTATGCATCCAACATAGAAACACCCAAATACATAAAGCAGCTAATAACAAACATAAAGGAACTAATCAACAATAATACAGTAATAGTAGGAGATTTTAGGGGCACCTGGGTGGCTCAGTTGGCTAAACATCCAACTCTTTTTTTTTGTTTAATGTTTATTTATTTTTGAGTAAGAGAAAGAGAGAGTGATCAGGGGAGGGGCAGGGAGGGAGGGGAATAGAATATCTGAAGCAGGCTCTGTGCTGACAGCAGAGAACCCAGCGCAGAACTTGAACTCACGAACTGTGAGATCATGACCTGAGCTGAAGTCTGTTGCTCAACTACCACCCAGATGCCCTAAGCATTTGACTCTTTATTTCAGCTCAGGTCATGATCTCATGGTTCAAGAGATATAGCCCCATGTCGGGCTCTGTGCTGTCAGTACAGAGCCTGCTTCGGATTGTCTCTCTCCCTCTCTCTCTGCCCCTCCCCTACTTGCTCTCTCTCTCTCTTAAATAAATTACAAAAAAAAAAAAAAAATAGCAGGAGACTTTAACACCCACTTACATCAATGGACATATCATCTACACAGAAAGTCAACAAGAAAACAATGTCTTTGATACACTGGGTCAGATGGATTTAACAGATATATTCAGAACATTCCATCCTAAAGCAGCAGAATGCACACTATTTTCAAGTGCACATGAACATTCTCCAGAATAGATCATATATTAGACCACAAAACAAGCCTCAGTAAATTAAAGAAGATTGAAGTCATGTTGATGAGTTTGTATTTTTGAGCAAAATGAATTTATTGAATATTTGAAGAGGAGAATAAACTGGTCAAAGCATGCATGTTGGTCATATTCTCTGTCCTCTGTGATATGTAGTATAAGATTAATAGCAAGTGCTTTATGCTAAGGCCTTACCACTTGCAATAAATTCAAAATAAATTATTCAATACCTTAATCTACTCACCTATAAAATGGACATATTAGTATGTATTTTACAGAGTTATCACTATGATCAAATAAGGCATGTTTATAACCTACTTAGCAAATTTCCTGACACATCACCAACATTCACTGAGTGACTTCTATTGGTTATAAAGTGAACCACAGGAGATGACTTCTTGTGTACAGGGATGAACAAGGGGGTCTTTCATATTGCTTAAGCCATCTTTATAGATAGAATAAAAATCAGAGAGTTTTTTTTTTTAATTTGAGAGAGAGAGAGAAAGAGAGAGAACATGCAAGTGAGGAAGAGGGCCAGAAGGAGAGATAGAATCTTAAGCAGGCTTGACACTGTGGGCAGAGCCTGATACAGGGCTAGATCTCATGACTCTGGGATCATGACCTGAGCCAAAGTCAAGAGTTGGACACTCAACTGATTGAGCCACCCAGGTACCCCTGAGAGAGCTTTCTAAGATCAATTCTTTTGTTGTTTACTTGATTTGCTTTCTATATCTGGGTTTGAGTGCACACTTAGAAGGCAAGAGCATTGAGAAACTATCTTACCTGTGTGGCTGAAATGGTCACCCCTGAACATGCCCAAAAGATAATTGGCTTCTCTTCCTCTTGATGATGCAGACAGTGTGGAGTAGAAGGATGAGCTTTGGAATGAGACTCAGGCCCACTGCTTAAGAATCTTTGTGACTTTGAGCAATTTACTTTCTGCACCTCCATTTTCTCATTTTAATAGAGATCAAATAGGGACTTAAATGGAGACTATTATAGCTCATAACTAATTATCCAGGCTTTTAACATCTTTTCAAAGATATATCTCCATAGAGAAGACTCTCTTAACTTTTCATCTTTTTAAGGCTGTCTCTATAGGTGATCTAATTGAAAAATTTTTTTTCTTTTCTGTAGTTTAGACTCCATTAGCACTGCCAACTAAAGAGGAAAAAGATTTCTGGGAAGATAAAATCTCTTACTCTTCCATAGATTTTTCTAATGAGAGAAAATGATCTGTAATTCTGAGTTTTTATAATCATATTTATGAATTCTGCCAACTTAGAATCTTATTTCTCCTTATACTGTTTTACCCTTTGGTCAATATAATAAAATACTTGAACCTCCACTTTCCTCCCCGAATGGAGTTGGCAATATTTTTTAAAATCCAAAAATATATGTTCCTCTGAACTTGTTCTTATATAATTTTTTATACCTAACCTCTTTAGATTAGAAGGATGTCTGTCAGTAACAGCTTCTACACCCTCGCCCACTTAAAATCAGTATCTGCAGAGGACAGCTATGAAGCTGGCATGTGGTATATGAATGCATGTAAAACATCATCCAGTTTACTAAAGTGGGGAGCTGGTGGAAAAAATGTGAAGTCTTTGCTGATGGAATAAATAAAAATTATGCTTCTGAAATCTGTGCCCCTGAAGAGTTATGTGGACAGATTGTATAGTGAACAGGGGAGTAATCTCTTACCCATGTACCTTTTGGCTAGGGCTTGTGGGACTGTTGAAGGGAGGGAACAGATCGATGACTTCTACACAATCCCATCGAAGGAGTTGTTGGGAGAATCTTGCTCTACCCAAGTAGTTCTGAGAGTCCCCGTTTCTTTCCTTTTGAACACAGGAATGCCTTCATGTGGACTGCTTTAAGATTAACCTGTCTCAGGGCACCTGGGTGGCTCAGTCAGTCAAGTGTCTGACTTTGGCTCAGGTCACAATCTCGCAGTTCATGAGTTCAAGCCATATATTGGGCTCTATGCTGACAGAGTGGAGCCTCCTTGGATCCTCTTTCTCCCTCTCTCTCTGCCCCTCTCCCCCTCGCACTCTCTTTCTCAAAAATAAATAAACATTAAACAAAATAATAAAAAAAGATTAAGCTGTCTCACTAAATACTTCCTTTCAGCCTTCCTCAGTTTCCTTAAAAATCATGGGTCCACCCTTAGTGTGCAAATCTTCAGGGTCCTGGAAAGTCATTGTGATCTTTTACTAGTTTTCCAGCCTTGGAAAGGGTACTTTCCCTTTAGCAAGTAATGGGTAGTTGTTTCCAGAACTGGTTGTAAGCCATGGGCATGTTGTGTGGTCTGGGAATGCTAATTAGGAAAATGAAACCTGGCTTCTCTCTTTGACATCAGGATTGTGTAGCCTATTAAAGCAAAAACATCCTGGGGCGCCTGGGTGGCGCAGTCGGTTAAGCGTCCGACTTCAGCCAGGTCACGATCTCGCGGTCCGTGAGTTCGAGCCCCGCGTCAGGCTCTGGGCTGATGGCTCAGAGCCTGGAGCCTGTTTCCGATTCTGTGTCTCCCTCTCTCTCTGCCCCTCCCCCGTTCATGCTCTGTCTCTCTCTGTCCCAAAAATAAATAAACGTTGAAAAAAAAAATTAAAAAAAAAAAGCAAAAACATCCTAGCATTTCTTGGAGAAAGAACTGTCCAGATGACATCAACAAGAGCCCACATGCTTCGGTGACTCAGGTGTTGCTTAAATGCCAATGACAACTGGCTTGATCTCCAATTCGAAATGTACATGGTGGAGAATAAGTGGGTGTGAGGGGTATGTGGGGCACTTCCCTTCTTCCATTCTTTTTAAGAGGGCATGCACTTAGTGTTTTTGATTGAAAGGAGTTTTTAATCTCCTCATCGAATTCAAAATAATAAACACTCATGTGAATTGTAGGATAGATGCTTTAGAGATGTTGGTTTATTCATTCATTTCATCATTGGTTGCATTAGGTGCTAATTGGAAGTGGTGGACCTTTCTACCACATTTTTGTCTTTTTGGGGAAAAAGAAAACCAAAGCCTTATTGCAGTCTAGGAGTGCTGTACCTATTCTTTTTTGTCCACATGACTAGTCTGTGAGAATCTGAATCTCCTCTAAAATAACCACATCAATTGCTAGACATTGCTCTCAGAGATTTACAAATTTACAAATTGTATTATTAATATGGATTATTAATAATTCATTAATATTAATTATATTAATTATATTAATACAATTAATATTATTAATATGTATTATTAATATGTAAGCTAAGCTAGCAGCTCTGTAGTTATCAAAATTAACTTGGCAAAAAAGAAAAGAAATCTAGTTAGTCTTTTTTTTTAATCAGCTCAAAATGTTAAATAGTTTTTGTCAAAAGACCCAAGAAATACGTAATAGCCTAAGTGAGAATGGGAGCAATTGATGAAGTCAGGTCTTAGAAATCGTAAGATTGTTAGGTTAGTGGGAGGGGAGAAAGGATGTTTTGGGATGACAGAAAGTTGTGTCAGGGTAGGATATCCTTGTTTTATGATCTTGTTTGTTTGTTTGTTTGTTTTAATTTTTTTTCAACGTTTATTTATTTTTGGGACAGAGAGAGACAGAGCATGAATGGGGGAGGGGCAGAGAGAGAGGGAGACACAGAATCGGAAACAGGCTCCAGGCTCTGAGCCATCAGCCCAGAGACTGATGCGGGGCTCGAACTCCCGGATCGCGAGATCGTGACCTGGCTGAAGTCGGACGCTTAACCGACTGCGCCACCCAGGTGCCCCAGATCTTGTTTGTTTTTAATTAAAACTTTTTTGATTTGATGTATAAATTGACATACAACATCCCATTAGTTTCTGGGGTACAACATAATGATATATTTGTATATACTGTGAAATGGTCACCACAATAGATTTGGCTAAAATCCTATTGTAAAATGTAAATTGTAACACATGGTTACAATTTATTTTTCTTGTGATGATAACTTTTAAGGTGTAGGATATTCTGAGTTTGATACTTCAGGGATGAAACAATTCTGGGCAGGAATCCATCTATGAAAGTGTAGAGTAAGTGAAGAAGTGACTTAGTTTTAGAGTTCTTGATCTTCATTAAGAGAGTTTTGTATTTCTCATCACATGGGCATCAAAATCAGCCAGAATGTTGATAACAATGGGGATGGAGAGGGAGACTGAGTTTTGGTGCTAATTCTCAAAATCTCTGGGGCCCGATTGGAATTTAGTAGGTAACAAATGAAGGCATAAGAATGCCAAGACAGATGATCCAAGCCACAGACATTCATTAAAAAACATCTCACGCCTGATAAAAAGTACAGCATAGGGAATATAGTCAATAGTGTTTTAATAATGTTGTATTATTAATTAGTGTTATATCACCACTTATCATGGGGAGCAGTGAGTAATGTATAGGATTATTGAATCGCTACATTGTACACCCGAAACTAATATAATATTGTATGTTAATTATACTTCAATAAAATTTATTTTTAAATTTCATACCTATAAAGGATGTAAAGAATACTGTAACATAATTATATATGCCCCATCCACCTTAAATACAGTTGACACTCCCTAGGTACCTTCCTATATGGGAGTAAGGATTAGTTCAGAAGAAACAGATTCTCACAGTGAGATCGCAGTGAGATCTTGAAACCCTAATGATACAGACGTGACAGTTTGGAAATAACATTGTACGCAGAGATTGACAGCTTTATATCCAGATTCCAGTGTGAAAGAAGATGGGAAATGAGTCATCTCTTTATTAAGAAAAAGGAGGGGCGCCTGGGTGGCGCAGTCGGTTGGGCGTCCGACTTCAGCCAGGTCACGATCTCGCGGTCCGTGAGTTCGAGCCCCGCGTCAGGCTCTGGGCTGATGGCTCGGAGCCTGGAGCCTGTTTCCGATTCTGTGTCTCCCTCTCTCTCTGCCCCTCCCCCGTTCATGCTCTGTCTCTTTCTGTCCCAAAAATAAAATAAACGTTGAAAAAAAAAATTTAAAAAAAAAATAAAAAAAAAAAGAAAAAGGAAAAAGGGAAATGGTGCCTTTGGGAATGAATCACGTTTCAACTGAAGCTGGAAGGCAGTGGGAACCTACATAGGTATGGGCAGTGGGAAGCTTAACATGAAATGATGTTTTCAGAGGGCACAGAAAAGAGGTCTCAGAATTGCAGGAGAAGTAGGAGGCTGGGTCAGGGGAGGAGCAGCACAGAACCTGGGGAAGGGTATGTATGAGAAGATGAGAGTGTCTTATTCACAGTGTGAAATGCCAGCATTTGCAGAGACGTGAAGGTGGGAAGGAACCGTTCAGGGCTTTCAAGGATAACCTGTCAGAGGATTTCAGTGCATTGTTTGTGTCTTGAGGACGTTTCTACTAGAAGCAACTGCTTAGCCAAAGATTTAGGTGCAAATGATTTAGTAAAATAGTGCTCCCAGGAGAAACTAGTGAGGGAGTAGGAGAAACCAGCTCCACAGATGGGTGGGATAACATGACCCAGGTGAGCCAATCATGTGCAAGGAATTGTTTGATTGGGTTTCTGGGTAACACATTTCTCCTTAAAAGGTGCTGGCTGAAATACCTGTTCTTTCCATCAGGGTTTGGTGGTGTGCAGATGTCAGGTCTGAGACATCCGGGGCCACGTTATTACCATGAGCAAAGCCAGACTGTACATGAAGCAAAGCCAGAGAAGGTAAAGCAAAGATATGGGACCTGGTAAGATGGTTCCTGGGTCACACTGGCCTGGGACTCCCAGAATCTCAGAAAAAGTCCTTTGTTGTGTAAACCAAATTGTTCTGAAATTTTGTTGTCATTATTGTGATTGTTATTGCTTGTAACAAAACTGTAAATTCTCAAAGTCTTTAGACTCCTCTCGTGTTTATCCAAATGTGCTTTAATCTTGGAATTGAGAGCAATCAAAAATGAGTAATGACATCACATATTCGGGTTTAGCTTAGAACACAGAGGAAAAATTTCATAGCATTACAAGTAAATGAAAGAAAACTTCCTTTCTCATTGAAAAGAAAAGAGGAGATTATACTTCCACAAATATCTCTTCTAATTTATGTCTTCTGGTCTTGCAGTTAGTTTTTTTAAAATTTGAGAATGAAGAGACTGGGCCCTCCAAACCAATTTTCCCCATTGAATTAAGCTTTTTATTTTATAGCAAAACAACTTTACATCCTCCGTGCACTTCCTACGTTACTTTTCTAAATCTTCTGCATTCTTGTGCTCTTTGTGTTGTGTGCTCTGAGGTGGTTCTCCAAGTTGTCTTTGCAGGGCTTCTGCCTGCCTCTAGTCTGTGAATTCCAGAGATGCAGCAGCAGAAACAGATGGTTGAATTCCAAGTGTATTGTTGCTCTAGTTCCCACGTTTATTCATTTCCTTTCCGAAGATTCCAAATTCTTCCGTTGTTTTCTGAGGCATTTGCTTTCTCCTACAGTCACCTTCTTGGGGTCTTTTTTCTTAAGTTACCTCCTATTCCATCAAAGTTCTTTCCCCATGTTCTTCACCCACCACACCTGAAGTCTGCTGCATTTCCCTCCTCTGCCCCCAATTATTTCAAATGTCCTTATCTCTTGCAGGCTTCTTTTCTTCCTTCGGGTAATTTGAGAGACTTGATTGTTCCTCTTTTCCTTTTTGACATTTTGAGGATGACCCATGGTCATTTTTATCTCTTTGACAAATTCTTGTAATCTCTGCTTTATAAGGATTCAATTCCCATCTCCCTCCACTCAAGTAGCTAAGCTCGTCTTGTTTACTTCTCTCTTCTTGTAACCAAGTAGCATATTTTATTTCCCACTTTTCTCTACCTCCTACCTTAACCCTGCATTTCTCTTGTGTTTCCAGGTTGGTTTAATCAGAGTAATTCATTCGCCGAGGACCTGAGTAGCCTGGGTGGTTTTTGTTTGTTTGTTTTTGTTTTTTTTTTTCTTTTAATAAAAGATAAAACTAATTCAATCCACATAACTGACCTGAAGTACTGAGTTGACATTTTAATTTTAGAAGAAAGTTAGATCTGTTACAGGTTTAGGAAATAAGGTTAGTAAGGATCTGAGATTTGATTTCTATATTGCTATTTATATTCATCTAATTCATACAAGAATGTATACTTACTAGTTACATAGATGTGGTTTTTCTAGTTGGGAAGTAAAATTTTTAATATGAAAATTCAACAACAATCTGACATTTTTATGGTATATAAATTGGGTTAGAGAGTACCTCATTTCATTTTCTATTTTACTGCAAGAGTTAGTCACTAGAAAATAGGTCTGAAAGAGTAAGCAGTAGATTAACTGGAAACCTGTAAATATTTTACTCTCCGAGCCTCCACCTGTCTACTTTTGCTGACAGTATGTTGACACAAACATGATTTTATTGACAATTTAACATCTCCCCCAACTTTCTGCTCTGCTAATTGTACTTTCATTTGTTCAGGTTACAGTTGGGGATTTCTGGATTCTGACAACCCAAGACATTCAGATCTATTCAAGGCAAGTAATACTGCTTTTTGAATAAGTTTATCATTTTTTTTCTCTTCCCCAATTCAGTTTTAGCCACATATTTAACATAGCCACAGGACTTGTCTCAGGTAGAAAATGGCTGCTACTTTAGGGATGTACCTTTTTCCTATTTTTGTTCTTGGGAGTTCTACCTCAGAAGACATTGTGCAAAAGGTCCTGAAGTTGAAAGGAGAGGAGGTAGGAAGGAAGAGGAGAAAAGGAATTCCTTGAGGGCATTTAATAGAAATATTTCCTTGGTTCTCCATTTCTGTCATAGACTGGTGCTCTCCATGAAAACAGCACAGACTGATAAGAAATGGAACGTTATGAAATCACCTTCTCTGTTGTCTTTTGTAGAGAAGTTAGAGGCCCTTCCTTGTCTTCTCCATCCTTTTTCTACTGTTTTGTTACAAAATTGTTTCAACAAAAAAGTAAAATTTTCTCTCCTCTTCCCTTTTATTTGATATTCAGCTTAATTAGGATATGTCTTGGTCCTGGAACATGGATGTCCATTTAAAAATTCAATTTTGGGGGCGCCTGGGTGGCGCAGTCGGTTAAGCGACCGACTTCAGCCAGGTCACGATCTCGCAGTCCGTGAGTTCGAGCCCCGCGTCGGGCTCTGGGCTGATGGCTCGGAGCCTGGAGCCTGTTTCCGATTCTGTGTCTCCCTCTCTCTCTGCCCCTCCCCCGTTCATGCTCTGTCTCTCTCTGTCCCAAAAATAAATAAACGTTGGAAAAAAATAAATAAATAAATAAATAAATAAATAAATAAATAAAAATTCAATTTTGTCTTCATTTCAGGGACATTTTCTTCTATTTTATCTATGTATCAACAGCTTAATTTGATAGGCTTTTTACTTCAATTCCAATAACAATTATCTTTATATTGCATCATCTCTGTTTTATGGCTTAACTTTATCTAATTGTATTCATCTCTTCTTTCATCAGAATTATCAGGATGTATCAAATCTTTCTGTACCCTGGTGTGAGATAATAGAAAATATATACATTGGTCTCTGCCTTTGGATCCTGGCATAGAGCTCCTAAAACTCTTGTAAATTCCTAAGTGACAGGAGCAGTAGGAGCATCTTTTGTTCTAATGAGGGACTCTGAGTAGGCTCTTGGATGGAGGCTGGTCACCAGAAAGACCAAGCCATGATTAGAAGCTTGGAATTTTCAGCTCTATTGCCCCTTCTTTAGAGAGGGAAGAGGGACTAGAAATGGAATTAATTGATCATGCCTGCATAATGAAGCCTCCACAAAACTCCAAAAGTATGGGGTTCAAAGAGCTTCCAGGTGGGTGAGCACTTCTATATATCGGAAGAGTGACGCACTCCAACCCTTGGGACCCTCTCAGACATTGCCCTATATGTCTCTTCATCTGTCTGTTCATCTGTATCCTTTATCATATCCTTTAATAGACTGGTAAATGTGTTTTCCTGAGTTTTGTGAGCTGTTCTAGCAAATAATTGAACCTAAGACACAGGAAGTAA
The DNA here is from genome assembly GCF_018350155.1 of Leopardus geoffroyi. Classification (NCBI taxonomy): domain Eukaryota; kingdom Metazoa; phylum Chordata; class Mammalia; order Carnivora; family Felidae; genus Leopardus; species Leopardus geoffroyi. Next base: position 55,323,712 of record NC_059333.1, read on the forward strand.
TAGGAACCTCCAATTTATAGCCAATTCAGATACAAGTTGTGGTTAACCTGGGGACCTACAACTTGTGATTGGTGTCTAAAGTGAGGGGAGGCAGTCTTGTGGGACTGAACTTTTAAACTGGGGGTTCTGACTCTATTTCCAAGTAGATAGTGTCAGAATTGAGTTAAATTGTAGGACACTCAACTGGTGTTGAAGAATTGCTTGGTGTGAGGAAAAAAAACACCACACATTGGATAACTAGAAGTATCTAAAGTGTTCTATATGAGTAGTAAAGGAGACACACAGAAGAAATGTAGGGTTTTTTTTTTTTTGTTTTACTTTAATGTTTTTATTTATTTTTGAAGGAGAGACAGAGCGAATGTGAGGGGGCAGAGAGAGAGAGGGGGACACAGAATCTGAAGCAGGCTCCAGGTTCTCAGCTGTCAGCACAGAGCCTGACGTGGGGCTTGAATTCCCAAGCCGTGAGATCATGACCTGAGCTGAAGTCAGACACTCAACTGATTGAGCCACTCGGGCCCCCAGAAATGTAGGTTGTTTTTTTTTTTTTTTTTTTTTTCCCCAACGTTTATTTATTTTTGGGACAGAGAGAGACAGAGCATGAACGGGGGAGGGGCAGAGAGAGAGGGAGACACAGAACCGGAAACAGGCTCCAGGCTCTGAGCCATCAGCCCAGAGCCTGACGCGGGGCTCGGGGCTCGAACTCACGGACTGCGAGATCGTGACCTGGCTGAAGTCGGACGCTTAACCGACTGCGCCACCCAGGCGCCCCAGAAATGTAGGTTTTTAAAAAAATATATGGTAATTGGCTTTCAGTAGTATCTCTTCTGTACTTAACTAACTCTATATTTTTATTGGTTCTCTCTAGAAATTTTAATACATGTTTTGTTTCCTTAGTCACATTTTCATCTTTCATTTATCTTGTTTTTGTGTACTTGTTTTACTGTACATGTGTTCTGGGGATTACTTTCTAGGGATATGGATTTAATGTAAGAAAAGGCTTTCTGGGTTTTTTTTGAACTGTTTTATTCTAGGTTGGGCTTTATTTTTACTTTTTAGTCATTTGCATGCTATTGCTGCACCCTCACCCCTTTCTGGACTGTGGTATCTATTCTATATTTAGTGTGTCATTTTTTGGTTTTGCTCAATTAGTGACAAAACAGTCAAATTGCTCTGACATAGTATGTATGTGTTGAGTTGATTATTGCACACCACCACCCCCCGCCCCCACCCCCGCACTATATCTGAGATCTATGACCACTAACACAACCTCTGAGGTCACCATCTCATGTCAAGGAACTCTTTAAGGACTGTTATTTTGTATTCTATCCTGTTTCTTAGCCTGAGTTATTGGCCAGGGGTGGACATCGACCTTTGCAGTTTCTGATAGGTAACTGGGCTGAAGTCTTTTTTTGGAACCTGCTGAATATTCTAGTCATTACACCAGTTAGTTGGTGTGTGTGTGTGTGTGTGTGGTTTTCTAAAGGAGAATATGTCAGGAGGCTTTGAATGGTTTCTCCCATTCGAGGTACTGTTGTATAAGCTCTACTTTCACTGTAGAGTCCACTTTATTGTTTACATTCCCATTTCTTTCCTACTACTCCTCCAATTAAGAAAAAAAGGAGAAAAATGACTCCTCTTCAAATCTTGGTATTCATTTCCTAGGGCTTCCATAAAATGTACCACAAATATGGTGGCCTACAACAACAAGAATTTATTGTCTCAAAGTTCTTCAGGCTATGAGTCTGAAGTCAATGTGTCAACATTCCCTTTTAAGGTTCCAGGGGAGAATCCTTCCTTGCTTCTTCCAACTTCTGGTGACTGCTGGCATTCCTTGGTTTGTGGGTACATCACTCCAATCTATGCCTCCATTTTCACATGGCTGCCTTTTTTGTGTGTCTGTGTGTCCCCTCCTCTCTCTCACTGGACTTAGGGCACACCCTCATCCAGTGTGATTTTTGTTTTGATACTTAATTACATCTACAAAGACCCTATTTCCAAATAACGTCACATGCTGAGGTTCTAGGTAGACATGAATTTTTGGTGGATACTAAAGGTATAACTACAGGTTATAAAGGTATAACCTGTATAACTACAGGTATATTAGGAAAAACTTTACTTTCAAATTTTTGTCAACCACAAACACAAATCTACAGGATCACTGAAGGTTAGCTGTATTTTCTCTCCTGAAGACTGCAGTTCATATCCTACAGATGCCTGATGTCCCCAGATCTGGTAAATTGCTCCTTTAGCCCAAGGCAATGAAGATTCTCTTCCCTGTTGCTAGCCTTGGAGGTATAGCATAGTTCCTGTTAGTTTCCCTTAACTCTGCCCATCACTTTGTAAATAACCACATTAGTAAACTATTCTCAGCTACCCAATATATTATCACATTTGCTGCTCAGTCCCTGCCTGATTCTGCATCCTTGCTTTATAACTGATTTTGCAGGGAGTATTTCTATTTTCCCATTTAAGACTGTATTTGTTCCAGGTTTCTCAGACATACGCTTTATCATATTTTTAAAAGTCCTTTACTCATGTAATGAGTTTTTAAAATTATTTTGCATACCAATTTTTTCTTCATGTATTCAGGTGATTGGATTTTCCACTTTAATCTGTTTAATGTGTGTGGTAACCTGCGTTCTCTAGGAAGCAGAACCTGAAGCAAGGATTAAAATGCTGATGCCTTCTTAACTTGGGAGGTGCAAACCCAGGGTAGTGAGAGAGAAGAAAAATGGAAGTGAGGCAAGGAAATATGGGAAACTTTGTGAAGGGATGGCTTACCATGCTGGCTTCTGCTTCATGGGTAGCCAAAAAGAGAGCAGTGCTCTTGGTAGTTGTATTCATTCAACACCAGAGACTTTCCTGAATGTGCTGCAAAGGGAACTGTCTCCAAGCAGTAGTACTTGGGAGGAGTGTGTCTGCCCAGGTCCACTGGTTCCTATTGATAGAAGTTTACCTCACAGGAAGTAAATTGCCCTGTATATCCAGGTTTCATCATCTAGCCCCTTTGATAGAAGCTTAAGATACCTGGTCCCATGCCCTGCAGTATAGTGTTTCATTCCACCCCAGAAGTAGGAGGTGTCAGACATCCAGGTATGTGGCTGACTGGCTCAGCTCTGCAGTGGTGAGTAAACGGGAGGGCCTACTGCTAATTAGGGCCAATTAATAATCCAAAGCTAACAGTGATGGTAAGGTCTGTGAAGCATTTGAGCCAAAGGAATCTGAAGAGGCACATAGATCTGGGTCTAACACATGTGGTAAGTCACATTTACAGATCTTACTAATTAATACTAAACCTTTGGATTCCTGAAGAAAACCCAACTTGGTCACTGTGGCAGCCATGAAAATGTAAAGCTCAGGATCTCCTGGGCAGAGTATGGTTGATTAACAGCCCCAGTTGCCACCCTCAGTATTAATCACCACCTTTGTGTTATGGCCATGTTCACCACAGGCCTTGATTAATCTCCCCCAATGCTCAGTTATTTACTTAGCTGATGACTCAGCATGGTGGTGAAACTAATGCAGGCTCATTTCTGAGGGCCATAAAATCCTCTCATGGGTGACAGGCTTAAGGACTCACCAGTGGCCTTGCTACAACTTTCTTAGAACTGCACTGCATTTGAGGGTCTTTTTAATTCACTTCCTCCTTTCACATGAGTCTGAAAGTTTTCTGCTTCCTCACCTTTATCCTTCTCAGGAATTTCCGTCAGTAAATTCCTTGCACATATTATACCAACTTGGTGTCTGCTTCTTGGAGGACAGGATTAGCATAGGTACAGTATATTATCTGTATAAACATTGCTAGATTTGGTTTACTAATATTTGTCTAGATTTCTATGTTTATTTTCCAGAGTAAAATTGGTTGATTATCTTTTGTCCTTATGCTGTCTTTGCCTGGTTTTAATACTGTGGTGATACTGTCCTAGAAGTTTGGTGGAGTTCATCTAAAAAACCATCTGGGGAGTGCCTGGATGGCTCAGTTGAGCGTCTGACTCTTGACTTTAGTTCAGGTCATGATTTCACAGTTTCCTGAGTTCAAGCCCCATGTTGGACTCTGTTGACAACGTGGAGCCTGCTTGGGATTCTTTCTCTCTCCCTCTCTTTCTGCCCCTCTCCTGCCCGCATGCTAGTATGCTCTCTCTCTCAAAATTGAAAAAATAAGATAAAAAATAAACTATCTGGGCCTGCTGAGTGTGTGTGTGTGTGTGTGTGTGTGTGTGTGTGTGTGTGTGTGTAGGAAGGTTTTTAAACTATTATCCAATTACTTTAATGAGTGTAAGATTCTTTATGCTTTCTATTTATGTGTGTGTGGCAGTTTTGTAAGGGAAAGATGCCTGGAAAAGGGTTTTCAAACCCATTTGCAGAAAGTTGCTGATACTCATTTTTCAAATCTCTGCTGTATTTATAGTTATGCCAACTTTTTCATCATACTTTCGTATTGAATTTTGCCAGAAATTTATCTATTGTCAATTTCATTAGTCTTGTTGATCAATTTTTGACTTTAACTTCTTCTATTGTATGTTTTCTATCTTATCTCCACTGTTATATTTTCATGCTATTTTATTTTTCTAACTTCGTAGATTTAACACTTCATAAATTTTAACGTTTATTCATATTTAATATAAGTATGGCTATAAATTTCCCTTAAAGGACTAATTTTACTGCATTGCATGTGTTTTCGTGTACGCTATTTTTTTCATTTGGTTGTAATTAAATTTTTTTTTTGTTTTGGAATAATTTTAGTTATAGAAAAGTCGCAAGAATACTAGAGAGTTCCTGATTACTTTCATCTAGTTTTCTCTCTGTCAACATTTTATATAACTGTAGTTCGTTTATCCAAACTAAGAAATTAATAATGGAAAAGTACTGTGAACTAAACTACAAATTTTATGTGAATACCACCAGTTTTTCCACTAATTTGTTTTCTGTTCCATTGAACCCAAATACCACATTGCTTTTAGTCCTTACATCCCCTTAGTCTTTTCTAATCTATGAGAGCTTCTTTCTTTTCTTGTTTCTTTGTGACCTTGACAGTTTTGAGATGTAATCATCAGATGTGTTGTTGACTATCTCTCAATTCAGCTTTGTCTGTTGTTTCTCTCGTGATTGATGAGGGAGCCAAAGGCAAGCTGAAGGCAAAGCAGAAGCTAACATCCGTGACCTGCTCCCCTTCCCCACCCCTCCACGTGGGATATGTGTGACACTCCTCAGGCACTCCTGGCTGCCCAAGAACAAAGGAAAAGGAAAAACAAATGGTTAACTGATAGAAATCATAGTCCTGCAAGACAAGAGTCTCCATCAGTTTGCAACTGTCTTAATGATTTACAAGAAAAAAGGCATCTCCAGAAACCTATAGACTCAATTTCCTGGAGCCCTAACATCACCCTCCCCTCCACAGAGATGTGGGGAACAAAAGCTAGAAGAAAATGTAGATAAAAGTAAATTTCTTTATAACCTGCAGCCCACTGACAAATACTGAGATAGGTAGAGTGAAACATACCTCCAATAAACTCCCACATGTCTTGTCTTAATGTTAATGCCTTACTAGAGGGCAAAATAACTTTAGCTCAGCAATAGCAAGGCCTCCAGTATTGTAGGAGTCCTCTTTAGCATATGAAAGTCCTTTTGGAAACCCTTCTTTTTCCTTACCCTACCCTAACTCCATAGTATATAATTAGTCACTTCTCACAACCCCAGTGCAGCTCTTTCTGCCCACCCGGGTCCTGTCCCTGTGCTTTAATAAAATCACCTTTTTGCACCAAAGACACCTCAAGAATTCTTCCTTGGCCATCAGCTCCAAAACAGCATCACTGATTAGACTGGGGTTGTGGGTTTTGTGGCAGAACACTGGACAAGCGAAGTGCTCTTGTTATCATATCAGGGGCACATGATATAATACTAACTTTGACCACTTAGTTAAGCTGATGTCTTTCCACTGTAAAGTTACTATTTTCCCCCTTTTCATAGTGTATTGTTGGAAGTGAGTGACTAAGTCCAGCTCATACACAAAGGAAGGTGAGAGGGTGATATGTCCTATGTATTCTTAGGAATGTTTTGGTAAGGAAAAAGCTCTTTATTCAACCATTAATAGATGTATAGATTTTTAAAAAAATAGGTTTCAAAATAGAGTTACTCTACAATCCAGGAATCGCACTACTATTTACCCAAAGACTGCAAAAACCCTAATTCAAACATATACATTCACCCCTATGCTTATTGTAGCATTATTTATAATAGCCAGACCATGGAAGCAGCCCAAGTGTTCATTGATAGATGAATGGATAAAGAATATGTGGTAAATGTATACAATGGGATATTATTCAGCCATAAAAAGAATGAAATCTTGCCATTTGCAATGAACTACATGGAACTAGGGAGTATAATGTTGACTGAAATAAGTTAGAGAAAGACAAATACCATATGATTTCACTCATATGTGGAATTTAAGAAACAAAACAAATGAGCAAAGGAAAAAAAATGGGGGGGGGGTAGGCAAACCAGGAAACCAAGTCTTACCTACTGAGAACAAACAGATGGCTACCAGAGGGGAGGTGGTGGGAAATGGGGGACATAAGGGGACAAGGATTAAAGAGCATACTTTCCATGATAAAAGAAAGTGATAAAAACAATATTTTGGGTTTTAATCTAACATTTATTTTGCTGCTTAAAGTTGCCAGTGTTGGCCATTAGGGACTCTTTGAAGTTGATGCCTGTGTGTGTGTATATATATATAAGTGTGTGTGTGTCTGTGTGTATATATATATATATATATATATATATATATATATATATATAATTTTAATTAAATTTTTTTTTAATTTTTAGAGAGCGTGCACAAGAAGGGGAGAGGGGCAGATGGTGGGGGGGGGGAGAGAGAAAAAGAGAGAGAGAATCTTAAGCAGGTTCTGTGCACAGTGTGGAGCCTGACATGGGGCTCCATCCCATGACCCTGGGATCATGACCTGACCCAAAACCAAGAGTCAGACACTCAACCAACCCCAAAAGCAATTACATATTTTTAAAATTGCTTTTAGGGGAAAAATATCTAAAGAATGCAAAACTTGTCAAAAGTGTCAGTTAATACACTTTTGTTATTTTCATCAATCATATTCTATCGGAGTTAATGGATTATTGTTCCCCTCTTGTTGGAAAAAATCAGCTAGCTTAATCATTAATTTTTTTTTTGAAATTTTTTGGCAAGTCAGAGTAATTCATTTGGATTATCAAGAGAAAGTTTATAGTATAATGGGCTGAATTCTCAAAAGTTGTTAATCGTTGAAACTTAACTGCATTCCAGATCCATACTGGCAGTGAGAATGAACTTACTTATGTGTTATGATTATGGATTTGATTTCTCATCTCAGCAGATAAAAAACTGAATGCCTCCCTGGTGCATCTCAAAACTGATCTGAAAGCTTACAAGACTATTTAAAATTTGAATATGAGGAAGATGTGAGTATTTGGTATATTCTAAATATTTGACTCAATGTCATTTGCCTGTGGTATATAAGTTCCTTGAAGGCAGAAATTTTTGTTTTAATACAACATTTAGCAGATATATTTAGTCATTTTTTTTAACCAATAAAGTTTGGGCAACTTTGTGCTAATATGTCCACACCTAAATACCATTTCTTCCATAAGATTTTACCATTCACCAAAATGCACCATGGATGTGGCAGCGGGTTATAGCTTTTACATCTTCTAGGTTGTTTTAAAGAAACATAGAGTTGAGAACACTTACAGATTGCTATTTATTGTCTTCAGTTTACTAAATAGAAATGGATGTGTGTGTCTACATGTGGTATATATACTTGAAAATTGTTGCACTCATAGCCAACCTGTATGTTTGTTTGATTCCCACCCCCCAACTATTTGATTTGCAAGTGGTAGAGAACAACACCTGAGAGGCTGGTCTCTGTTTCCTAATAAGCCTGTAATCACTTGGCTAATCCCCTAGGGGCAGCCATTGTGTAAACTGTCTCTTGAGTAGTCCCAAGTACTGATGCAAATTGACAAATAATTAAAAACATATGTAAATGTTCCCACTAAATTTGGACTTATGGTTAATGCTTAATTATGTTATTTTAGTGCATGGTGAAACATTTCAGGTGATGATTAACATTTTGAAAATATCAAGTAATAGTAAATACTAAGTATTTACTCAGACATGTGAAAGAAAAATGGAAATTCAAGCAAAGGGAAGTCCTGCCAAGTCACCCTATGCCAAAATTATTAATAGAATGGAGCTCAATTCTTTGTTTTTAATGTTTGTTTATTTTTGAGAGAAAAAAACAGAGCACAAGTGGGGGAGGGGCAGAGACAGAGAAGGAGACACAGAATCTGAAGCAGGCTCCAGGCTTTGAGCTGTCAGCACAGAGACCTATGAGGGGCTCAACTCATGAAGCCTGAGATTATGACCTGAGCCAAATACAGACGCTTAACTGGTTGCACCACTCAGGGGCAATCGGAGAATGGAGCTCAATTCTTTTTTTATTTTTTATTTTTTTTTAATGTTTATTTATTTTTGAGAGAGAGAGACAGAGTGCGAGCCAGGGAGGGGCAGAGAGAGAGGGAGACACAGAATCTGAAGCAGGCTCCAGGCTCTGAGCTGCCAGCACAGAGCCTGATGCGGGGCTTGAACCCACGAACTGTGAGATCATGACCTGAGCCGAGGTCGGATGCTTAACCGACTGAGCCACCCAGGTGCCCGGAATGGAGCTCAATTCTTAATGTTACTTTCAAAATCCTCCAACTTTTTTCTTTATCCCTTTGCTTAGATTTTATTGGGTCTGGGAATGGGCATCAGGGGGAGCGTAGCTTTTGATTTTGGTCTCTTCCATAGTTTGAAAACTAGGAACCAAGCTAAAACAGCAAACTGTGGTGTACATTTGATTGCATACACTGAGACCTGGCATAAGTTTCATTACTTCTCTTTTATTCTAAGGGAATGTCTGTGTCCCCTAAACTAGTTTATTATATATAATAGCAAAGAAAATGGATGACACACAGCTGCTTTGGTCAACGTGTATCTCACTTGGTATAAACAGAAGTGCTTACGTGTACTGTACCAGGGTCAGTCACCTGCCCATTGGCTCCTGTTCTCTTTCTGCCCTTCCCCTATTCTGCATCACAGGAAGCTACATTTCCATGGCCTCTTTCCTTCTGGCATCTTTATAGGTTTGGCCAAGAGGGGAGCACAGAAAGAAAGCTGGAAGGCTGGAGGTGAGAGAACGCAGCTTATACCCCTATCCTTATTTCCTGAGGTGTCCCTTCTGCATCCCCTCAGGGGTTCTATATCCCCTAGACAGCCCTGACTGCACCACCTTTCATTGTCCCTCAAACCCTAGGGGGTGATAGCAGCTTCTCGTTACTGCTACTTAGTGGATTTTCTTACCTCTATTGCTTTCCATCTGTCCCATCACCCATGTGACCAATTTCCTGTAATTACTTCTTTATTAAAGATCTATGGTTGTTGCTGCTTCCTGGCTGGACCTTGTAGACTCCTAGTTATGTCAATGAACAGGAGTCAGGATGAGAAGTAGCCCGTGTTGGTGTCCTGTGCAGATCCCATTTGCTGGTGAGATGTGCCCAACCCCCAGCTGCTGTGAATGTTGGCTATTAATGGCTTAGGATGCACTCTTTTCCAGAGATGTCTGGGGAACAGTGCCATCCCACCTGACCAACAACTGACTGATTTGCGATTACAAACCATCCATTCTTTGCCTTAAGGATAAACAAGTCTATGGTGCCATTCATGTCCCAGTGCTCCCTGTGCCATTCATCAGGGACCAGACTTCAGCCAGCCCACCTTTGCTTGGCTTCCTTGCCCTTCTTGGTTCTATTCCCTCACTTCCTTAACTTCTCTTGGAAGTGCACCCTCAGAATAATCAATTGTAGGAGAACCCCCATCTCTGGCTGCGCTTCTAGGGCACCTGACCTAAGTATATTTCACGGCTCATTTTATCCATTTCTTCTGTCTTATGAGGTGGTTAAATGGAAGTTGTGAACAGAGCTTCAATTACAGTTCCTAACAGAGTAGTAATGGTGAGAATATTAAAAAAAAAAAAAAAAAAAAGAGAGAGAGAGAAAAGCAACAGCTGAACATCTTAGAGGATCTACTGTTGTTGAACTCAAAGCTTTACTATATAGAGGAAGAGTGCCTTACAAAATTAAGGGTTAGAACACTATGTATTATGGCAAAAAAGATGATATTATGCTTTTTACTAGGTGAGTGTGGAGCCCCAAGAGTTTGAGTGAAAACACCTGGGGGTGATTAGAAATGCAAGTCAGATTTAAGACTAGAAATAGAAACTGAGACAATTATATGAAAGCAATTTTTCTCAGACTTGAATAATACATAACTCTCCTTTGGGGTGATAATTCTCTTGTATTCCTAGTATTGGCTTAAGTGTTTTTTAGTACAGAATTACTTGTTTTTTAAGTTACTGGTGACACCTTCCGTGTAGTATGTCACTTGATCTTCAGTTCATAAAAATATGTCTGCCCTGTCCTTATTTAAAAAAAAAAAAATGTTTAATTTTGAGAGAGAGAGCATGCAAGTGAGCACTAACGGGGGAGGGGCAGACACAGAATCTGAAGCAGGCTCCAGGCTCTGAGCTGTCAGCACAAAGCCCCACGTGGGTCTCAAACTCTTAAACTGTGAGATCATGACCTGAGCCAAAGTCAGATGCTTAACTGACTGAGCCGCCCAGGTGCCCTGTGTAGCAACTTTTTGAAGTGGTCATCCATGAGACTCAGAATATGGGTCACTTTATCACAAAAATGAAAATAAAGTTCCCAGTAACTTTTAGATCATGAAGAATACATCCTTGAATCATCTGGGGAGGGGAGGTGGGGGAGGGTGAGCCCTTGGGAGTGATGGTCTTAGGCTCTGCTTTCAGGGAAAGCCAGGCTACAACAAAGACTTAGGAAGGTGGCAGGACTGCAGTTCAGGGATAGTCAAACCAGGAATGAAAGAAGAAAGGCCAACACAGCGATGCATCGTTGATTAGGTCACCACCTCCAGTGACTGTGTTCCACCTTTGGGGACTTCTCAGAAACATTAGGAAATGTGTTTCAGAACTGTTTACATTTAACCATCCCCTCCAGTCCTCTCATGGGCATTACCTCCTTCAGATTTCTGGATTGTGCATGGATGCATGCATGCATGCATGGGAAGCACCTTGAGAGAATTCCTGTGTCTCTCTCATTTCTGCTTCAGAACTTTCTAGGCAGTGGTATAGTCTCAGGTGCTTCAAGCTACATCTGCAGTCAGCTGGTTGAAGCTTTGGTAGAGCTGGTTGCCGCAACATGGTTGGAGTAAGAGGTTTACTAAGTGGATTGAAGTCATGCCCAACAGGTGTCCATACAGGCTACTATGTGTAGGGTAAGGGACAACCACATGCTAGTGAAGACTGGATTGGGACTAAGGTCTGGCTCTTTGCCACATAGAAACTGATCTCTGTGACCTTAGGCAAGTCAGTCCTAAGGCACTTGTGTAAAAATTGAAGTTGAGGGGGTTTGGTTTTCATCATACCTCTTTTCAGGGTTAAAATGACTTCATGAAAGCCCCCTCCTTTTCTTCCCTGCCTGCCACTAAATCTTCCTTAATTGCAAGGCACAATTCAAATATTATCTTTTCAGGACCATGAATGGCTTTACAAAGGGGGTCTCATGTTCTCCCCTGAATGCCCACTCTTTCTGGCAGAAGTCTAGCATGTATCACGTTTAGTGTAACTGCATATGCCTTTATTTCTGCTGGACTGCACTGTGTGGGACACAGATGGATTTTTGCCTTGTGCTCATAACACTAGCAAGTTAGCAAAGTGCTGTACTAATGAGTACTAAGCACATTCCCTGGGTAAGTATCTGAAAATACTTGACATAAAGAAGGAGATTAAAGGAGAAAGAAGTTGGGGGTGGGGGCAGCCATGGAACCACATTCTATATTCTTGTGAGCACCTATTCTTTTGTTACCATAAGCAAAGTAAGTCCAAAGCCCTGTTTTCTTTGAAAGAAGAAATTTTCTCCATTTCCACATTCTTCAGCTTGCATTTAGCCATTTTGCAGATTCCTTCCCCTTTTGCCTTGCCTTGCCTTGCCTTTCCTTCCTTCCTTTTTTTTTTTTTTTTTTTTTTTAAGGTTTATTTATTTGAGAGAGAGCACAAGCTGGGGAGGGGAAGAGAGAGGGAGAGAGAATCCCAAGCATGCCCTGTGGGGGACTCAAGGAGGTGGGGCTCAACTTCATGAACCATGAGGCCATGACCTGAGCCAAAATGGAGAGAGATGAACGCTTAACCGACTAAACCACCCAGGCACCCCCAGATTCCTTCCTCTTTTGAATCTATTCTTACAAGTCCTTCTCAATTTGTAAATAGGAAAAGAATAGTGTTGACAGTGAGAGAAGTTGGCAGGAGAAGGGGAAGAATTTTCCCTGGCCCCAGATGTGATGGATCCAGATCTGGAACACCCACAGCTCCTTTCTCCAGGTCTCCTGTTAGGAGAAAGGCTAGAAAGACAATAGAAGGTAAGGAGAGGATGGTAGAATGTGGAAAAAATACATGTACCTACCAGCATAGAGCCAGGCATTTTATTTCATAAAGGTGTCGTAAAGATTAAGAAATTATTTGTATCCACCACTGCCCCCAACCGCCATTTTACGGGTGAGGAAACTGCTCCTAAACTGGCATATCATCAAAGTCCTGTAACTAGTACATTTCGGAGCTGGAAGTAAAAACCTAGGCCTGACTACAGAGCCCAGGCTCTCCCCTGCCTCCTGCCAGAACACCTACTGGTACAAGACTCAGGTGCCCCACTATAAAAGCCTGCCACTCTTACGTGGGGCCTTCCCCCTACTCATCTGAATACAAAGGTTGCTGTGCCTGCCAAGAAGGATGCAGGCTCTGTGCCCAAACTTCTTTTCGGCTCTTCAGAAGGACAAATGCCCCTATTTTCCCACATGGGGTTGAAAATGGTACCTTTGTACTCACATTAAGCCTTTCATCAGAGGCTCTTACCCTGTGAGATTAAGTTCAAGGTGGCTCACTGAGTGCATTCTCTTGCCTCCCTGCTCTTAGAAGAACCTGGTGTTCAGACTGAGCCCTGGGTGCACACCAAGTGTATTCTGTGGCTCCAGAGACCAAAACGGCAAATGGAGAATCCTCAGATGTGACAGAGAGAGCATGGCTTCCTATTACATAGTATGAGAGTAATAGTCTCTTGGAGCCTAAGCATGTGCCCAGGGTAAACACATGTGCTTCCTTAGAGCTGTTAACCTCTCCTTTGACACTTGACTCTTCTTCAGTGGATCCTCCCAGGTGGTTAGTTTTCCCTGCAGAGGCTGCGGGTGCAGAGGAAGCACATGGTCCCAACTGTGCTCATCCTCTATGTGGTTTTAGGCAGGTCTGTTAACTCCTACTACAGTGTATCTATCTCATGTGCCAGGAGGAGGCAGCCTAGCATTCCAAGAGACTTTCTACTTCCAAGATTCTAATCTGCTTTGGTAGGTGAGCTATCAGATAAATTAAGATGGTGTATCTTATGTCAGGAACTTTCTCTTCTGGAAACCCCAGGGGTGGGGAGGGGGCTTTCCTCTGAAATAACAAAGTGCTGCCAGAGACCACAGGTGATATATTTTTAATATGAGTAATTAAGCCAATTAGGGATTATTAGCCTATGCATATTTTGTGTTAAATCCTTTTTATTAGAATCTAATGCAGAATTAGAAGTTTAATTGATATGTGACCTAGTGTTAAGCACTGTTTATGAATCTATAGATAGTAAGTCTGATCATTCTAAATGTTAAGAGCAGACCTACATAAGCTTATTTTCATGGGAGAAAAGAGTCTTGATGCTTGATGGTTTTCTTAATTTTTTTTTTAGTTTTATTTATTTTGAGACAAAGCGTGCACACAAGTCGGGGGGAGAGAGAGAGAACGCCAAGCAGGTTCCCCACTGTCGGCGTGGAGTCCAATATTGGGCTCGAACTCATGAGCCATGAGATCATGACTTGAGATGAGATTGGATGTTTAACCAACTGAGCCACCCAGGTGCCCTGGCTTTTCTTAATATTTTAAAAGGACATATAGTAAGCATGAGTAAAAGTATATGTGGTAATTTTCTTAAGGTTTCTTGTTTGTTTTTAAACTAGAATGCTATACATTCTAATGCTTGCATTAGATCTAATTGCATTAGAAAATGCTTGCATTTTCTTTTCTTTTGATTTTCAAATATGTATCTGTCCTTTAAAACTTACCTCCACTCAGAAGCTTGATTTATTTGTGTGGTTTGTATGCGGTTGATGTTTATTTGGGTAATCTGAGGTAGCAGAAGAGGAATATATTTAATCATCTAACCTTTACAATAAGGAACATTTGAAATGTCAGCATTTTATTTCAGGAACAGGTGAGCTATTGCACTATGAGGCTTTTATTTATTTATTTATACCATGTGTCTTTCTGAAAAGGAATTTGAAATAGCTTAGAACAGCTTATAATAAGGGTAAAATAGTAAGAAAAAAATATGAAAGATGAAACAGAGTAAATATTCCAACCAGAAGAGTCAATATAGCTGCTATGATGGAATATAAGCCTGTGTCTCAGATTCTTGGAAGCAGGAAAAGGCAAGAAACAAATTACATACTTCTTAATATTCAAAAGCAGGGATCAAGTTCTTCTGGTTCAAAACTCACATCTCTAATAGAGTACATTATATAAAGGACATTAGTTTAATCCATTCAACAAATACCTAAGTACTTACTATGTAGTCAGATCTGGGTCAGGTGTTGGAGGCAAAGCTATGTAGGTATGAGTGCTCTTCTCACGAAGCTGTGTCTATGGGTACGATACAGATCAAACCTATTTATAACCAATTACACTTTTCTTTTATGTAGTTTAATGAAAGTAGCAATTCCTAAGCTCCTAAATTAGCTTAATTTCTTCTCTGACTCCCCAACTGAGACCTGAAAGCTGAGTAGGCGCAAACCCAGTTGAGGGAACAGAAGAAGTGGCTGGATAGGTTGGAGAAATGGCAGAAAGTTGTGTGTCTGGAGGAGGCGGTACAGACAGGAGAGGCCAGGAGAGGCAGGTGATGACAAGGTAAGCTTTACTTTATCAAAGTAAAAAATGTGGGTCTAAGTATACAGCATTTATTTTTCATTTTTATTTGTTTTGAGAGAGAGCATGTACATGCAAACGCAGGTAAAGGGCAGAGAGAGAGAGAGGGAGAGCCAGAATCCCAAGCAGGCTCCACACTGTTAGTGCACAGCCTGACGTGGGGCACAAACCCAGCACCCACAAGATCATGACCTGAGCTGAAGCCTAGAGTTGGATGCTCAACCAACTGAGCCAGTCTGGAGCTCACAAGTGGGGGAGAAATATTTATTTCTTGAGAAATATTGGCCTTTATTTTAAAATTACTATGCTCAAGAAATTACATGCTTTGTCTTACTTTTTTCAAGTAAAACTTGACAATCCTTTGTCAGTTCCCAAGAAAACTTTAAAAAAAATTTTTTAACTGGTCCATGAAACCCCAAAACCTGGGAAACATTGGTCTACATAGGACCCTCAACAATTATGGCTGGAGAGACATGAGAAGAGTAAAAATTTGGAGTTGAAGCATAGTGTAGTGGCAGGATTTCCTCATGGGACTGAGGAAAACATAAACCATGGCTACCCTGGACAGTTACTCGGACTGAACAGTGTACTGAGCACCTAGCTCATGAAATAAGTGGAAAATGAAATCTGATCCTCATTCCTCTTACTGAATAATGTATCCTGGTACAGGGCAGTGTCTTCTTGGAAGAAAGGAGGCTTTTTTTAGGAAGACACTGGCCAGTGGTAACACATATTGTCTTCCAGTGATCTAGCTTGATCCAAAGATAGAATTTAAACCTGTAGGAGTAGATACATGGCATGAAGCTAGAATACCTGTTACACTTTTTCTGCCAGGTATATTTTTTAATGTGTACAACTGTTCTTCATGACCCTCTAGTAGGGGTCTAAAGTGCTAGCTGTTGATGATTAAAGATGGATCTATGTGTTTTAGAAATTAAGTTGGCAAGTGGAAGCATGAGTAGCAGTGAGGGAAGAAGAAAATATTGTGTCCTAGTCATTGAGTTAGATACTTTAGTAATTTTACATGATTGTACGTAAGTTTGCCCATAGAATCCTGACGAGTCCTGTCCTTGAGAGGTAGCATATGATCCAAGGAGACTGCTTCTTGAGAAAAGTGGTAGCTTTAACTATTCTCAACTTTTAATTTAGACTTCACTGGAGCAATCTTTTTCTCAAGACCTCACAATAAAAGTAGAGATGGTTCTAGTCAAAAACTTTGCAGAGAGGGTATAGCCAGTTATTATCAACAGCCCTGAAAAGAAAAAAAATCTTAACCAAAAGGTCTACTTTGGCTAACATGGACTACTAAATATGCCTTCTAGGATGAATTAGCTGCAAAATGCATCCAGGGGTTATAGGGGAAACTGACCTGCTCTATGGAGTGTTTTTTTTTAATATTTAATAATTGACCAATTATGTTGGAGACTGTGCAGAAAACATGGACTTAGTTAATGTTTAGTAATTCTTGGAAATAACCAATTGCCAAAATTATTTTTTTCCAACATCTTTTTCTTTATATTATATCAATTCATTTTCATTGTAGAAAAATTAGAAAATACAGATTAAAAAAATCATAACTTTATCCTGTAAAGAAACAGTGGTAACATCTTAATCATGCTCTCAAATATTTTCTACCCACATATAGTTTGTGTATGTATATTTTTACCTAAGGTGTCAGTTGTGGTGACCCTGCCTTTTACAGCCTACCTCAGATCATCTGGTACCCCTCCTACCACTCCCCAAGTTAAGTGGGAAGTTTAGTGCATGACTAAGATTTCTGAAATTGCTCAGGGACTTTGTCAACCTTGATTATCATTTCTTTATTTTGTAGATGCTTCCCTAGGTTTACTTGGCCTGCAGCTGTTTTTCCTCATTCTTTCCAAAACACACAGAATATTACAGGGCAGCATCAAGTCCCTTTGGCATCTGAACACCTTGTTACTTCACTCTTTCTCTGTTCCTTACCTAGTTTGTTCTTTATGTCTTCGCACACCCCAAATTGCTGTTTATTATTTCTTATTCACAGTGGCTTAGGAAAAGGCCTCGATAAGGTGGTTGCATAGGGGATTTAGAGCCTCAGGGCCTGGGTAGGAAAGTGGCAAAATCCCTAAAGGAATTTTAGTGGTGCATAGGAAAATACTAAAAAAAAAAAAAAAAAAAATCCACCATAGACTGTATTTGACTTTAAAACAAAGAATGGGGCCATGCTACTGAACACAGCCCCTCCCCTGCTTAACTATATTGTTAAGAATAGATTTCAGCAAATTTGGACACTTAACAACCATCAGATTCTTTTTCTGTTATCTGTTTATGATAATTAGATTATCAGTGAGAGTACTCAAACTCTCTTGTAGGTGATTTGCAGTCTGAATTCTGCCATGCATACTATAGCAGCCATGAAAATACTCAGGTCTCCTGCTGTGGGGAGCATAACTGACTGCTAGTGCCAGCTGCTGCACCTCTGGACGCACAGCCTCATTCACTCTGACATCCTGCTTCCTATGGCTACTTCCAGCCAGTCACTGAGCACGGCTAGGAGTATAAATGCAAGTCCTTGGTTGCAACATGAGTGACTCCTGGATGAGTGACTTTAGTATAGGAACTCCCTATCAAATTGGCTAAAAGTTTCTTGGAACCCCATTGTAAACCAAAACCCTTCCCACCTAATCTTTCTCTCTCCTTCCTTGGCTCCTTCATAAATGTCAGAACTTCCTCATGGCCTCGAGGTCCTTCCTGCCTTCATCAGCCCTCTTCTCCTTTCCTTCATGGGTATGTCCCCCAATAAATCCGCAATAATCCTGTCTTGGCATCTGCTTCTCCAAAGTACCCCAAATATTCTGTTTAGTAAGCGACCATTAAGAGTCCTAAAACCTGTTCATGCAAGTTTGGGGAAGTACCAGAGTACTTGTCTCATAGGTACTCAAAGTTCCTTGCATGACAGGTTTACTTAGAAGGAGACACTGAAGTATTCTTGTGTTAACTGCTCTTGTAGGTATAAGCTTCTATTATACCCCTGTTCGTGCAAGAGCAGACGTGTCTGTAGTTTTCACCACTGAAAATCTATTTTGAGCACCTCTTATGCTAGTTAGCAAATCCTCCAATGCTGCTGGAGCTAGTTGTTATCATTGAAGCCCTTGCCGGTGTTGCTTCTACAGCAGGTCACCTGAAGGACACACACTGCACAGGGTTCTTCAAATATTAACTAGCCGCCCCTGGAGGTAGATTAAATCAGTGCATACACACACATCCTATGGTCTATGCCTAAGTATTTTAAAGTAAATTACAGAGTAATGTGAACTTTACCCATGTCAGCAAATGCACCATATCAAATGACTGCATAATTGTCAATGGCATGAATATCCCAGTTATTTTAATCAATTCTACAAGAGTGGGCATTTTGGGCTCCTAATTTTTAACTGTTAGTGTCTGATTTAGCAAAGCCTTTCAGTGTACTTTGGGCATTGTTCAACTTTTCACAGACTAATTTTTAGAGGTGGAAAAAAACATGCCCAATTTTAAGATTTTTTGATATTCATTGCCAAAAAGTCACCCAGGAAGTCTGTTTTAATTTACAGTCCAACCATTACAATATGAGTAGGCTTCTTTTTCCCTTATTTTCTGCATGTGAAGTTATGTGAAAAGTATAAATTTTTAATTAAAAAACCAACAATTTAAAAAAACCTTTAAATCCTTCACTCTAGTTATAAAATAGAACTAAAACTCTCCTGTGTTTGTTGCTTCTCAACATTCCTCTCCATGCCTTTCCTCCCATAGGGTGGCAAATACAAAGCTAGTTGTGTGAGCGGTTCCAGGACAAGATAAACCCAATAGTTGCTGGGTCTTAGGCTTCTGCTTCCTGGGAGTTTACAAGAGGACCTTCTGGTGTATTCAGTGGGGGAGGCCATGCATGTGTTCTAAGAAATCTGAGCTCACTACACTCTGTGAATTTGGAAGGATTGTAGTGTAAAACAGATACCAAACACGAGCAGTGGGAGTGAAGTGGACTGCCCTGGGTTTCTTGCTTCGAAGCTCACCATGGCCTTGTTCCAGCTTTCAGAACTAAATTGAAGCAGAATACTTTGGTGGGGTGAAATAAATGTCCACATCCATTTTAGGCAGCAAAACCTGGAGGAAAGAACAGAACATTTATGAGCAAATTGTCAAGATCACCACATTCTGATATGGGCCGGGCTCTCCAGGGCATTCATCTAGGTATTTAAAAAAAAAAAAAAAAAAAAAAAAAAGACTAAACCAAAGCAGTGGGGCTCATGGTCCTATGTCCTGCAGCATGTCTGTCTAGACTTGCATTACTGCAGTCTGGTCAAGTTTCCAGCTAGCATCTCAGGATGCCTGTTTGCTATCCTCCTAGGAATCCCTTCATCCTATTTGGAACTCATGCTGCCTGTATCCTGCCTTCCTTTTTCTTGGTTTATACTTTTATTTTGGTGGAACACATTTCTAGCAGCTTCTTGAGAAAGAGGATGGGTATTACATTGTGTGTGTGTGCGTGTGGGTGTGTGTGTGTATGCCTGTGAATGTCTGAAAATGTCATTCTACCCCCACAAAGTTTGGTAGTTTAACAATAATTATAGGTTACAAGTCATTTTCCTTTACATTTCTGTGTATTAGTTCATTATCTTTTTGCTTACAGTAATGTTGCTGCAAAATCTGAAGCCATTGTGATTCCTGATCCTTTCTGATCTGCTTTTTCTTCCTGGAAGTTGATAGAATCTTCTTTTCTGCCGGTGATCTGAAATTTCAAATGACTTTATGTAGCTATTTCCATCTACTACTTCTATTCAGAAAACTTTTTTCCTAGTAATAGCAGTTCGAGTCCTATTTTTCTGGGAAATTTTCTTGAACAATTTTGTTTTATGCTCTGTTTCCTCTTTTCTTTTTTTCCTAGATTTTCTGGGGCTGACATCCATTTTTTTTTTTTTATTTCTTTTTCTCCTATTTTCTGCCTCTTTGTACTTTTGCTCTACTTTCTAGGAGACTTCCACGACTTTATCTTCTAATCCTCTAATGACTACACTTCTGTTATGTTCTCAATTCCAAGATCTTTTCTGTTTTCTTAAATTTTTATGGCATCCTGCTCTTCTTATATGGATGCAGCATTTTCTTATTTCTCTCAGGATGATGATGATTTCATTTCATTTGATTATGTTGATTTCCTTCTTCTCCAACTCCTACGTTCTTTAGCTACTCCAAGATGCCTTTCTGTGAAGGAAATTAGTTTTTTTTTTTTTAATTTTTAATTTCTGTCTTCCATCATAGGAGCTCTCCTCAGATATTTGATAATATCTGAGTATCTGCTTAATATTTAGTATGGGGGATCTAGAAAGCTCTTTAGAAGCTCTGAGAGCTTAAAGTATGGGCCATGCTAATCAACTGAATTCACTAGAGTGTGATCAAGATTGGTGGTGGGGGAAGATCTTTTACTCAGCTTTAGGTGTACATTTTTTAAAAAATTTTTACTGCTTGTTTATTTTTGAGAGATAGAGACAGAGACAGAGTGTGAGCATGGGAGGGGCAGAGAGAGAAGGAGACAGAGAATCTCAAGCAGGCTCCGAGCTGTCAGCACAGAGCCCAATGTGAGGCTCAAACTCATGAACCACGAGATCATGACCTGAACTGAAGCCAGATGCTTAGAAGACTGAGCCACCCAGGTGCCCCAACGTTAGGTGTACATTTAATCACTTACTCCTGACTTTTACCCTAACTCTAATGAATGCCAGGATCATCGGTCCAGACATCTTGCTTTTAGTTTCTCCAGAGAACAAGCTTCTAGATTTTCCTCAGAATTGGGAGGGGCAGTTGCTCAGCAAAATGGAGTAAGAGAAGAAATCTGCAAGGTTTAACTTCTTAAATAGTATAATAGAGTCTGAGTCCATTTTTAAGAATCTTTGACAGCTGAGAGCTGTCAAGCCCCAGTTTATTCCTTCCCCACTGCCTTCTATTTAGGCAAGCTGATAAGAAATCCATGGCACTGCTTCCTTTGGCACTGGAGAGGAGTTCAAACAATTCTGGGAATGAATTCTTCTGTAGCTCCACCCCCTAACCATGATAAAAAACCGGGGCCACTTGCCCTCACTCTCAAGACACTCAAGCCAGTTCTAGACCATTTTGGGTACTGTACTGTTCTGCCCAGAAAGTTTCATGATCTAATACAATTTTTTCTACCTCTTAATGTGTGCATGGTGTCATCATCTGGACATCATCTTTTCACTGGGTGTCTTAGACTGCTTGGGCTGCTGTAACAAATTGCCATAGACTGGGTGATCTAAACAAACACACAAACAAACCAACAAAAGCAGTTATTTCTCATAGTTCTGGAGGTTGGGAAATCTAAGATAAGGTCCTGGCAGATTCAGTGTCTGGTGAAGGCACTCTTTCTGGTTTGCAGAAGGCCATTTTCTTATTGTATCCTCATACGGCGGAAGGTAGAAAGGGAGAAGTATGCTTTTTCCTTATGAAGGCACTAATCCTATCCTGAGGGTCCCATCTCCCAATACCTTACATTGGGTATTAGGGTTTCAGCATATGAAATGGTGGCCATGCAGGTGGGTAGAAATATGCAATCTACAACAGAGAGGGCCCAGACCATCCATATTGCATAGCTATAAGAAATAGCTTTCAGAAGCTTTTCTTTTCTTATTCTTCCTTTCATTACCAGTTCCAAAGACAATTCTATGTTTTCTGAGCACTCTGTAGTATAAATTGATTGGCTCTCACATTTCCCCAGTACTAGCTAGAGATTAGTTTTCTTGGGTCTACCAAATCAGTTCATATTTACCCACATTTCTCTAGCTTCCAAAATTTTACTATATTCACCCCCCTCCTGGTTTTCTGATTTGTATCTTTCTCTTTTTAAGAAAATCCTTTTCTAAATTTTTATTGACTTGAGGTAAGAAACAAAATTAAAAAACATGTGTTGAAGTGGCTATCTTAACCCGGAAGTCCTGGGTGGCTCATTTATTCACACCTTGTCAACAATGGTTGTTACCTTTTTATTTATTACTGAATTCCCTAAATATATTCTGCATTTAGTTCTAATCATTCTGGCAACTCAGATTATCCACATTATTGAAATCTGATCTGGTTCACTCTTCATATGACAGTTTACAGTACAATTTCATGATTTATGGCAGATTCTTAAATTCAGCCATTCAGTTTACTCTAAGTTTGCTTCTTCCTATTTTTAGTAGCACTCCATTGTAATGCAAATAGAGGCTTCTACCAATATTCTAGAAACAAGTTGAAATGAAAATGAATTAACTATACCTGTCTCCGTTGCATTTGTGTGAGGGCAATGGAAAGACAATCAATTCATGGGTGTCTGTTTAAAATAAAAGCCACTTTTCTTCCCTTCTAAGTTATGAAAATTTGAGCCATCTTTTGAACAAATTTAGCAATGATTTAAAATTCTTGGTTTTACATGCCAGGTTTAAATTAAAATTTCAAAATGCCATTGTTAATTTTAAAATAATGATTTGATCAAATAGTAACCCTATTTTTTCAAAATTGATTTATAGGTTGGTAAGATTTCTTTTAATTTTAAAAAAATAATTCAAGAGTTAATTTCACAGTAAAAAGCATTTGGATGAAAATTAGTCCCTTCTTTCCATAAAGAGCAGAGTCTTAGTCTCCCCTCTAAGAGGCAGGGGGTCAGATTAAATTTATTATGTAGGTTTTGAAAAATGATCTGTGTGAATGCAAGCATGTATATAAGTATGTAAGCTTTTTTTTATTACTAACAAGAGCATACTATTTCTGCTGTTCTGAACTTTATTTAACCATATATTTCTGATGATTATACTATATCAGCACATTTAGATCTCCCTTATACTTTTATTATTTTTTGTGGAAATCAAATAAATACAGGGAAAGGTACAAAATACATATAGTTAAATGAATCAGCACAAAACAAAAGCCCATCAGGTTAGCCAAGCAATAGAACATTCCTAACCCTTCATGTCCACTCCAAATCACCCCCATCTCTCTTTCCCTCGAAGGAAATCTCTTCTGAACTTTTATGATCATCCTTTCCCTGCTTTTCTTTAGTTGTACTACTTAAGTGTGTATCCTTAAAACTTATAGTTTAGTTTTGCCCATTTAGAATTCTTTGCCTCTGTTAGAATTTCAGACAAGTGGAGTTGTGCAGTATGAATTGTTCTTGTCTGACTTACCCAGTACTTTCTATTTGTCCCATCTATTTTATGTTCTATTTTATGTATTTTCCTCCAAATGTCCTTCTTTCTGGCCTTTACTTCAAATTTATTGATCTATTTTTTTTTTGTTTGTTTACTATCCTGGAGGTTACACATTCTTTTGCAGTTCTCCTGGTTAACCACGGATTATGATACACATTGTTGGTTCTTAAAGCCTCATATTAATTGTATTTTACTTTACTTGAACCTTCATGGACAATTCAAGGACCTTAGACTCCTTTTAGTTACTTCAGTTCCTTTAGCCACCTCCATACGTTCAAGTCATTATTATTATATTCTTTAATTCTGTCTGTACTTTTTTAATTGTTTTATTGTTTGTTATTTTTGAGAGAGAGACAGAGACAGAGAGACAGAGAGCAAGCAGGGAAGGGGCAGAGAGAGAGGGAGACACAGAATCAGAAACAGGCTCCAGGATCTGAGCCCTCAGGCCAGAGACTGACACAGGGCTCGAACTCACAGACTGCGAGATCATGACCTGAGCTGTAGTTGGCCGCCCAACTGACTGAGCCACCCAGGTACCCCTAATTCTGTCTGTATTTTAAACGTTATCATCATAAGTTCACCTACTTAAGTTTGCCCCATATTCCCCTTTTCATTGCTCGTCATTCCTTCCTGAATCTTAGCTTCTACCTGGTATCATTTTCCTTCTGCCTGCGAAAACTGCCTTTAGTATTTCTTTTAGTGCCGATCTACTGGTTGCAAATTCTATTTGTGTATCTTAAAATTAATTCACTTTATTTTTTATTCTTCATTCTTGAAATATATTTTTGCTAGACTAGTGATTCTAGGTTGGAAGTTATTTTCTTTTAGCACTTTGAAGATATTAATCTCTTTGGACTTCTAGTAACTCTGTTTAAAAGTTAGCTGTCTATGGGGCGCTGGGGTGGCTCAGTCGGTTAAGCGTCCGACTTCAACTCAGGTCACGATCTCACGGTCCGTGAATTCGAGCCCCGCGTCGGGCTCTGGGCTGACGGCTCAGAGCCTGGAGCCTGCTTCGGATTCTGTGTCTCCCTCTCTCTCTGCCCCTCCCCCGTTCGTGCTCTGTCTCTCTCTGTCTCAAAAATAAATAAACGTTAAAAAAAATTAAAAAAAAAATAAAAGTTAGCTGTCTGCTTGTTATTTTGAAGACAATATGCTTTTGTTGTTGCTGCTTTTACTTCTGACTACTTTAAGATTTTCTTTGGTTTTTAACCTTTCACTTTGAGGTACATGGTTGTTTTCTGTTTAAGGTTTGTTGGGTTTCTTGAATCTGTAAATTAATGTCTTTCAGTTTTGGAAAACTTGCATCCATTATTCAAATAATTCTTCTTACCCATTCTCTTTTTTCCCCCTATTATATTGCTTCTTCTCACTGTTTCCTCTGTTTCTTACCTTTCTTTGTAATGTTTCCACTCTTTTGTTTCTGTTGACTTCGTTCTAGGTAGATCTTTCTGACCAATCAATATTCCAGGATCCTAATGCTTTGACTACCTAAACAGCTGTTAAATCAATCTATTGAGTTGTTGCTAACTTTAGTTGTTATTTCCCAGTTCTTGTAGTTTGTTCCTTTATCATGGTTTTCAGTTTTCTGCCAAAATTCTCCTATCTTGTCTCCTTGAACAAAATAAGTGTGGTTATTTTAAAGTCTATATCTAAAAACTCCAACATCTGAAGTGCTCGTGAGTTTTATTTTCAGTTATTTCTGTTTGATTGTTACTTTGTCTCTGAGTGCCTGGTTATTTTTTATTGTGTGCCAGAATGTATTTGCAAAAATGTTACAGAAATAATTTTCAGCTTAGGATATCTTCTTGCAAAGAGGATTGATTGTTTTATTCTTTTAGTCATATGGGGTACTAATACTCTGGAATCACTTTAATTTCACCCACACAGTATAAGACTACTAATGCTATGCAAGATGTGATAGTGATGCTTCTTGATGAATGATACTAAAGTACCTTCTATGCTAAGTGGGGAGATATACAATCAGATTTCAACGAGATCTGTGCTGGCTATTTAATACTTTGTACCAGGTAGTATGTTAAATGCTTTCCAAATATCATTAAGGTAATTCTTACAACAATGATTCTGAGATGGATATTACTATTATCCCTATGTTACAGATGTAAAATTAATACAGAAGAGTTGGACAATTTGGCCAATGGTAAGGGTTTTAAATGCAAAAGCCAGCTTTTCAATTTGGTTTCAGAGTCTCTGATCATTGTTTTGTTTTTTTTTTTAATGGTTATTTATTTTTGAGAGAAACAGAGTGTGAGCAGGGGAGGAGCAGAGAGAGAGAGGGAGACACAGAATCTGAAGCAGGCTCCAGGCTCTGAGCTGTCAGCACAGAGCCGGATGTGGGGCTCAAACCCACAAACTGTGAGATTGGACCTGAACTGAAGTCGGTCACTCAACCAACTGAGCCACCCAGGAACCCCTCAGAGTCTCTGATCTTAACTTATGTGACAGAGTTGAGAATACTCTCTAAGGGGGCAAAATGCAGATTATTGTTTATGCCAGTTCCTCTTAGCTCCCTTAGCTCGGTCCCTGAATGCTTAGTGCGTTAAACCAAAGGACAAACACTATTAATAGGATTATGTAACTGAAATTTTTTCCAGGGGCAATTTCTGTGAATGGTCACCAGCTTAACTTAAATTGTCTTGGTGAGAAAGAATGATGTTGAGGTGAATTTAGACTTTAAGTACTGTATTATTCTGGGAAATGGCAAAATTTGGAATTATGTGGGCAAAGGCAATTAGGAGAGGCACTTATGACTTTGTCTAATGATTATAAAGTTTAAAATGCATTATCTGTCATTTTGGCAGTGGTGTTGGGTGTTTAGGAGAGAATCACAATAAGATTATCACATGGGTTAGGAGACTCCCTGAGAAAGATCCCGGTTTGTATAAACTGACTGCTGTCATTCAAAATTGGGAGGAAGCAGAATTGTGGGTTAAGTGTGGGGTCTCTACAGACTCTCTCGTGCTGAGAGCAGCAAGTATGGAAAAATGGCATCTCTTAGAACTCAGAATTTTTGCTCGATTTGTGTGTGGGATTTGTTTATTGTGTTTCTTTTCACAATGACTGCTAGGGCTGTTTCAGCATGAATAGTCAGCTCGGTACCCAGAGAGTTTGACTAGCTAAGTTAGGAAGCAAAATGCTACACACTACAGAGGAAATTTACCCTGGCATAAATGTAGATCATTTAGTCAAATTGCTATATTCTCAGCATGCTAAGGCTTCCCTGGGGAAGAAAAAAAAAATGTCATAGGAACTTTCTTGTAAACACAAGTAAATAGAACTTATTTTCCAGCAAATCTAAAAAGCATGACCTAGCATGTGATTCAGGACCAGCCAACATGACCTTGGAGGGAAAGATATCATAAAAAAAGTAATAATAAGAGTGAGGCATGAAACCAATACTACAGAGGCTTTTATGAGTCAGAACTCCTGGTTGCAAGTGACAGAAACCAGATTCAAATCAACTTAATCACAGCCATCAAGAGAGGGGAAAGAGAGACAAATTACTGAATTTGGCTGATTTGCATATACTGATTGCATATCATTATAAATTTATACTTGTTGGAGATGGAGGGAGGGTCAAAATGTTTTCAGCAGACCTAAATGTACTTTGGAAAGCTCTGAATTTAAAGGCCAAAAAAAAAAAAAAAAAAAAGAAAAGGGAATGTGTTGGCTCATGATACTGGAAACATCGGGCATGGCACTAAATCACACTAGGCTGGATCAGAGGCTGAAAAACACCCCTTTTGTCCTTGCATCAGCCAACCTGCCTTTGATCTCTGTTCCTCTCTTTGTGGGGTCCTTAACTCCTACAGAACATGCTTATCCACGTTGTTAGAGAAGGGAGACACCAGCATCTTTCACTCTAGATTTGTCAGGCCTAGGACAGGTGTTATATGAGTTAGCTACTGCTCCATGACAAATCATCCCCCACATCAGCAGTCCTTTATCATCTCACAGAGTTTTTGAGGGTCAGAAATCTGGGAGAAGCTTAGCTGGGGGGCTCTGGTTCAAGGTCTCTCATGGCATTGTGGTTAAGGTGTTGACCAAGGCTGCAGTCATCTGAAGGGACTAGAGAAACTGCCTCCAAGCTCATTGACGTGGTTGTAGGTAGGAAGCTTCAGTTGCTTGTCATGTGGACCTCTCCACAAGGCTGCTCACATGGCATGGCAGCTGGCTTCCCCCAGAGTGAGTGATCCAAGTGAGAGAAACCACATGGAAGCCACTATACCTTTTAAAACCCAATCTCAGAAGTAATGCGTTGTTTCTGCTTGTTCTATTGGTTACACAGATCAACCCTAGTAGAGTGTGTGAGAGCACCAGACAAGAGTTTGAATACCAGGAATGGAGTGATGGCTGAGGGCCATCAGAGAGGCTCGCTTCCACAGATGCTGCAATAGATAGGACTGTGAGATGGCCCCAGATTCTTGCTTCTTTCTATACACCTGTTGTGTAATTTCCTCCCCTAGAGTGTGGGCCATGCCTCTGAATATGATTGGGTAGTCAAGGCCTTGATTCAATTCATTATATAACAAAGGTGAAGGTATTGTGCAGATGTCCTTAAGGTCCCATACCAGTTGATTCTGAGTTAACTATAAAGGGGATTATTCTAGGTTAGTCTGACCTAAGCAGTGAGTACTTTGACAGAGGGTCAGAGACTTGAAGTAGTGGAGATAGTCTCCTATTGGCTTGAAGAAGCAAACTGCCATATCATGGAGAGGGCTATGTGCCAGGGAATGGAGGGTGGCCTCTACTTGCTGTAGGCCTCAGTGCTATAGCTATAAGAAACGAGATTTTGCCAATGGTTAGTGAGCTTGGAAGAGGACTCCAGGCCTTAGATGAGACAGTGGCTCTGGCTGATACCTTGATCACAGCCTGGTGAAACCATGAGCACAAGATATATTTAAGCTGTGCCTGGATGGGTGTTGTTTTAAGCTGTTAAATTTGTTAGTAATTTGCTATGCAGCATAGAAAATGAATACAAATGCCCACCTTTGAAAGGTAAAGGATATGCAGGTGTTCTGTCAGTCTCTCTCCATATTCTCCCCAAGGCAAGAAAGGTGCCAAGAAAGGAGGGGGATGGCAAGGACTGTAGGCAAACTGAACTTAGCTCTTGGAGTTTATTATAATCTTCCAAACTTGGAGATCTTCACCATTTCAAGGATGTGAATCATTGAGCAACAATGCTCCCCACTAATGTCTTAGACATTGTTCTTAATGTGGTCGGTATACCACTCATAAGGGAACTTTCTGGAGTGTTTGTTAAAATATAAACTCCTGGGCCTCGCTCTAGATGAAATGACTCAATTTCTATGGGGTATAGCTTAGAGATATGTATTATTTTTACTAATAATTACATAGTTTTTTATTTTGAAAATTAGAAAAAAATGTGAAGTACAGTGAATGCTTATATGCCTTTCACCAAGAATCCTCAATTGTTATTTTATCCAATTTTATTTCTCATATACATATTTATGTATAATTTTGTTGGTGAACCATTTGAAAGATACAAACATCATAACATTTTACCCCTAAGCACTTTAGTACAGATCTCCTACAAATGAAGTTATATAATCATTTACTCTTATCACATTGACGAAATGAAACATTGATGTATTATCTAATACAGCCAATATCTTCCAGTAATTCTCAAAATGCCCTTTAGATGATTACTTCTTAAGGTTTGATCCATAAACCTGTAGCTTAGGCATCACTGTATTTTGACAAGAATGCAGTGATTCATATGCACATCAGTTTGAGAAGCCCCGTAGCAATTTTTTGATGGAATGCCTAATCAAGGATCACATTGCCTTTTGGTTACCAATGTTGTCTTTACTCTCCCCAGTCTTTAAACTAGAATAGTCCATGTTTTTCTATTTTCAATTCTCTTTTTCTGCTACCTTCCACCTTCCCTCCCTTCCCTCCATCTACCCTGAATTTAGAACCTCTTCTATGATTTTGAAAGTAGCCATGGATAAACTGTGTAAAGGTTTAATGACTGCCACAAATAAGATGTAGAAAAGCAAGGTGGCAAGTGATATCACTAGGATTTGACTGAAGTTTCATGAAAGATGTGGTACTTCTGTGGATCTTGAAATCACAGATGCTGACTGCAAGGAAAATCACTTGTGGGGATAAGCATGGGGCATTTGGGAAACTAAGTAAGTCTATCAAGTCACTAAGTCAGGAAACAAAGAACATCCTTTGAAAGGTAAGTTGTAGCTTGATTCATAAACAATCAGAAATCTTCAGTAAAAAAATAATTTCCAGACTCACAGAAAAACGTGAGTAGGCTACTTAACTGTGGAAATGAAAATTATCTCTGTTTGGTGTAACTAGTGAGTTTTAGTTTTTAAGTGTACTTCCTACCAGTCTTTATAAAAAGGGATCATTGTAAAAGCCTGACTAGCATTATAAATTTCATACAATAACTTCCCATAACATTAAATATCAATCCAGCCCTCAAAGTCACCTCAAATAATGTACATTTCCATATCCTATTTTATTTCCCCATATTATTTTAATCTTCCCCCTATTATTGGACATTTAAGCTGCTTCCAGTTCTTCACTGTAACAAAAAGCCTTGTTCATAC
Source organism: Leopardus geoffroyi (assembly GCF_018350155.1). Taxonomy (NCBI): domain Eukaryota; kingdom Metazoa; phylum Chordata; class Mammalia; order Carnivora; family Felidae; genus Leopardus; species Leopardus geoffroyi. The sequence continues at coordinate 55,353,646 of NC_059333.1, forward strand.
ATCTATTATATTTCTGATTATTTTCTTGTAGTAGTCCTAACAGGGTTGCTGGGGCAGAACTTAAAATAGACTCAAACTGGGGTGTGTGCCCAGCTCACATCAATTCCCTTCGAGGCTCTGGCTGTGCTATCATTCTGTCTCTGTCCCTAAATCATCTGATCCAGGAATAGAGGACCTAGATTGAAGCTGACCACCACCACCTCCCTAAAAAAGTGAAGATTTGGAATCCTGACAGAGGCAGAAAAGATAGGACCATCTCAGGTAGGGACTTGGTGCAATGCCCTCAGGTGTCTGCAGCTGGGCTTTGACATTGCACTATTCCTATTTCTTCCAGAAGCTAGTTTGTGCAACCCTTGCTTGAGTCATAAGCAATCTTAGACTTCTTTCCCCAAATCTATGTTTTGCTTGTTATTCTGAGTTCCTCTCTGTTGCTACCAACAAAACAAAACAAAACAAAACATCCCAGCTGATACTGATGGTGGATTGCATAGAGTTACATGTAATATACAATGATACCTAGAGAACCATAGTATTTGGAATCAGTCATTCAACCTTACCAGCTTGAGAGGCAGTGAGACACCCTGCTGTGTTCTGGGACAGAAATGTAAAAGCTCATGATAAGTGGTTGCCAAATATCTCATCAACCTCTTACCCTCATGCAACTGGACCTCTCCTTAGAGTGAATCTCCAGATGTTTGGATAACTGTTTCTGAAATAAAAAGAACAGAGGCTGATGAGGCACCCTGGTGCCACAAATTATGTAGCTGGTTCTGGTCCAAGGTCACAGTCATTAAGTGGAGGTGATATGACTCAAACCTAGGCAATCTCACTCCATAGCCTTGGTTCTTAACCACTTCTTTACACTCCCTTGCCAAATTCAGCTAAGTCTCCTTTATATGAAAGAAACTAATGCCAAATGTCCCCCAACTATAGAGATCCAGAGTTAGCAAATAAAAACACAAGATTTCCAGTTAAATCTGAATTCCAGATAACCAACGAATGATTTGCTTTAGTATAAGTATGTCCCAAATAATGCATAGGACATGTTTATAATAAAAAAAAAAAGTATTAGCTTATCTGAATTCAGATTTAGCTAGACATCTTGTATTTTTTCTGGCAACCTGTACACGGTCCGATATCATATCTTTTTTCATTATTGCTCTCTCAGTAACAAAAATGAATTTAAATTCAGCACATACATGCCACAAAGGGTACAGTGCAGAAAACATTTCAGAGGAACTATCAGAAGTTCAGATCTGCTGAAATCATTACTACATCAATACTCCCCAGGCAGTCTCTATTCAATGAGCTAGCCTAGGCGGCCAGCTTTCATTTCAAGTTTGATGGCTTGGTTAAGTGTGAACCATTGCTGAATGCTGTCCTACACTAAGTGACATTGAATTTCAGCCCTTCCATCATTCTGGAGGCTTTCTTGCTTTCAAAGTCTGCAAGAACTAGGAACATTAGTTTGGATATATGTATGTGTCTGGCCCAACTACCTCCCATTCTGTTCTGTTACTGGGGCTCAGAAGCATCTTCTTTCCCATGAGAAAGATTACTGAGCCAGGTTGCAGAATTCTTTAAAAATGCACATTGCTATCTGTTTTTGTAGGCCAGAGGAGACTGCAGAAGAGAGAGATACAGTGAAAATGGGATCCCTAAACTCAGCATAGTTAGGAGGAGTCATGCTGAAAGCAACTGATTGCAGACTCCAAGCGGGTGTGGTCAGAAATCCAAAGGCGGTGCAGTATTCAAGGCTCAGGAGAAAGTCAGACAAGCAGACATCTTTGGCTCAAATTAAACATGGAGTCTTCAGGAATTAAATTGATGAGCCAGCCTTTTTTGTTTGTTTTTTACTTTTTTTGACATAAAAAACAAATTCCATTCTTTAATTGCCATCAATGTTGCAATGGCTAAAGGCTAAACCAAGGAACTAGATGAGAACAAGGTGTGGATATTCACATATACATCTTTCAAGCCCTTGAAAATATCCCAGGATATGGTATTACTTTTGATCAACTATTTGGAAGGCATGGGGGAGACAAAATACTGCCATTTGGTTTTCCTACTCTTAAGTAGACTTTACAGAAGAGGTCAGGGAGCTAGTTAATTTGGGGATTCCAAAAGTTGCCAAGGATAGACATTCCTGTTATGTACTCAGAGAAAAAAAAATGTGTCAATTATAGTCCCACAGAGACTAGTGTGAGTAAACTTAGCTGACCTACACGTAGAGTCTTTCCAGGAAAATAGTATCAACTTCAATTATTCACAACAGAGGGAATTTACTGCAGGCAGCCAGTTAAAAGAGGAATTGGGAAATCAAGAAGATGATAGTGAGAAACTGGGGCGCCTGCATGGCTCAGTTGGTTAAGCATCCAACTCTTGATTTTGGCTCTGGTCATGATCTCATGGTTCATAGGATTGAGCCCCATTTTGGCCTTGTGCTGAGAGTGCAGAGCCTGCTTAAGATTCTCTCTCTCCCCCTCTCTCTCTGCCCCTCCCCCATTCACATGTTTTCTCTCTCTCAAAATAAATAAATAAACTTAAAGAAGATAGTGAAAAACTCATGGTACAGTAGGAAGTTGCTTCTGTGAGGGGAGGAGTCGATACTATGGGGTCCCAGGGATGAGGGTGCCTCATGGAAGCTGGAATCCTGGCAACTTTGCCTGTCAGGAGCTTGAGCCACAGAAAAGATGGAACTGGTGCCAGAAAAGTTGCCTAACATATTATTTAATCAGGTGCTGATCTCCTTGTAACTTCTGTCCATATATTGTGTCCTCATTGGAAGAAATTTATGCAGTGACTGAGGCAGATCTGGATACTGAATGTGTATATAGCAAACCCTAACAGAATTGCAATAAAAGCTCCTAGACTTTGAGAAAGGCTTTGCTTTCTTTAGCAAAGGATATTCATTTCAGAAATTGTGTCTAGGTAGATCAGATAGCATAGAGTTTATGAAGAACATACTTGAGTTTTAGAGTCTATGATCAGAGATCCAGTATCTACACCAAGTTGTGCCTTCCAGTGTTCTATTAAGCAAATAAATTACATGAGAAAACTGCTTGTATACCATCAGAAGCCCATCAAGCAAGCAGTGAGAAGGAGGCTAAGCTGAACTGACTCCATCAATGCCTAGTCACGTGATTGAGAGCCTCTTGTGCAGTGAAGGCTTTCTGGTGAGCATTCACATGGAACATGAAAAAGGCAGCCATAAGAGTAGAGATGGAGGCTCTGTATAGACTCCACCACACAGTCTTTCCCTCATCAAAGCAAACCAGGCTATGCCACAGCTGAGCACTCACTTTGTTAGCCTTAGAGATCGGCCCACATCTCTGATGTGGCATCACACTTAACAAAGAGAAGTTGGCTCCTTGCTGGATTATATGTAATTGCTTCTGCTATAGAAGGGAATTCTATTTCCCTCTTCCACTCCCTCCTGGGCATGCCTTTGCCAGAACTACCAACTGCAGTCTTACTGAATGCTTCATACGCAATCATTATCCCACCCAAATTGGCTGTGAAGGGAGTTCCTTGATCAAAAGCAAAGAAAGAAAGGGGTTCCTGGGTAGCTCAGTCGGTTGAGCATCAGACTTCAGCCAAGGTCATGATCTTGCGGTTCACGAGTTCGAATGAGTTCGAGCCCTGCGACTGGCTCTGTGCTGACAGCTCAGATCCTGGAACCTGCTTCAGATTCTGTGTCTCCTAATCTCTCTGTCCTTCCCCAGCTCAGGCTCTGTCTCTCTATCTCTCAAAAATAAATAAAAACATTTTTAAAAAATTATAAAAAACAAAACAAAACAAAGAAAGCCATGGACTAATTCAAATGTAATTCATTATTTTTTTCTATCAATGAAGCTGCAATCCTTCTAATATGGTAGAATGGTCTCTAAAAACTTAACACTGAAATCTTCCAGGGCATCTTCTACCTGATGATATAGCTACTTCACAGAAGATTGTTTAGGCTCCAAACCAATGTTCTAAATAAGGAACTATTGGGGTGCCTGGGTGGTTCTGTTGGTTAAGCTTCTGACTCTTGGTTTCAGCTCAGGTCATGATCTCATAGTTTGTGAGTTTGAGCCCTGCATCGGGCTGTCCGCTGTCAGCACAGAGCCCGCTTTGGATCCTCTGTTCCCCTCTCTCTCTGTTCTTACCCCACTTGTGCTCTCTCTGCCTCTCTCGAAATAAATAAATTAATTAAATTAAAAAAAATAAATAAGGAATTATCTCTCCATAGTTAGAAGATGTGATCTAGGAACCATGGACTGAGGAGAGAGTGAGGTGTCTAATAATTATAACAAAGCTACTCTCAGTTTTTACTCACTGTGGCTTTTAGTGTCCTTCATCTTTGTACTTGAGGGCTCGATGCAGTGGTACTTCTGAATTAGAAACTAAGACTGGTCATTGGGTTCTTCATGCCAGGGGAAAATGGCAGAAATGTGGGATACTACATAGCTAGGGTGACTAACCATGCCTAGTAAGAATACTATGATTACTGCTGTGCAGTTAGGGATCCACTAAGTTCCTATCATATTCCTCCTTTCTTTTATGTTCTTGGTGGAAAAGGTTAGTGGGAGACCATTGTCCCTATGTAGGTAAGACCACTAAGAATGGAAGCCATTCAAGAATCAAGGTTCAGGCTACCCATCAGGGACATAGCTAAGGGACTAGCAGAAGGCAAGGAGATCACAGAATAGGCATAAATACCAGTTCTGGCTTCAGGAGAAGTGGCAGATAGAAAGAATATGGCCTGTTTCCTTGATTGTTGTGACATGACTTAGAAAAAAGCATCTTCTATCCATATTGTGTGTAAAGTGTGTTGTTGATGGTTAAGTATTCCTTTTGGACTATAGACTGAAGCAGAATTTGAGGGGGAATAAATATTATCCAAAGTAGAACTCCTCAAAGTGGGGAACTGCAGGCTGGTGCCAGTGTTTGAACTGTTTATTATTGGTTCATGATGCAAGAAGTATAGAAATAGAGTTTTTAAAATTACTCTGTTACATTGCTCTCAAGGTTTCTGTGCCTACTGTATATAATAATAAAAAAATCAAGTGCTTCATTTTATGTTTAATTTCATTTATCTAGCAATTCATCTTTATTGCATTTTCCCAGTGAATTTGTCCATGACAGATTAGAAACAAAAATTTACTGTTCCTTTACTATAGATGGTTTGAGAAATGCTGATCTTGTTGAGCAGTGTCCTTGTGAAATCTATTATTACTCCTGGATGCAGCAGCTTGTGTAACTTGGACTGCTTCCCACAGAGAAGGAGGTAAGTAAGCTTGCCATTATTCAGACAGTATTTGGGTGTTGGTACGTGAAGGCAGCTTTGGCTGTATGGAGATGTGTATGTGTGTTGGGCAGCCAAAGGTACATGTATAGAAATATACCAATGAGCTGACTGTACATCTTATATTCTGTTGCTCTCTCTCCCTACCATAGCTGGCTTTTCCAAGAGTAGAAGTATGTAACCAATTCTTGGTCACTGCAGTTTGGAAAGTAGAACTATCATATAGTTAGGTGGAAGTTGATTGGAACTGAGTCACTGTGTAACAGAACCCAAGAACCCAAGAACCGAACCCAGGCTTCCTGCTGTCAACTTTCCCAGCATTGTCTGGGCCTTTGGTCTTTTGAAGTTTGGAGATTAGTCCTTCAGTTCTGGAGTTCCCCAATGTCCTTCTATCACATTTCCTTCTTGCTTAAGTCTTAAATCTATTGCTTGTCACTACAGAAGGTCTTGCAGTTTTAAAGGCATTTTGATAAATATTGCCAAATTGCTTTCCAGAAAGTTAAGTTGTATATCAGTGTGTACCATCGCCAATGATATGTCTCTAAGCATCTTTTCCAGGACTGAATATTAAATGTGTGTGTGTGTGTGTGTGTGTGTGTGTGTGTGTGTGTGTGTGTTGTGTAGATATTCGTCTCTCTATCTAATCTTTGTCATTCTGCTTGGTTAGAAATGAAACCTTATTTAACATTTTTTTCATATCTTTGAATATTATTGAAGGTAAATTTTGGGGAGATTAGGTGTCAGGACACTTTTATATGCAAGATATAGAAACCAGATTCAGATTAACTCAGGCAAAAAAAGAGATTTGGTTAGCACACATGAAATGGAAAGATACTGGGGTAGTCTATAGACTTGGATTAAAAAGTGGCCATGAGGACATGCTTATTGGCTAGCACTTCTCTCTGCTCTGGTGTACTCACCTGCTTGTTATTATACTCTCACCCTCAGCCTCTCTATGCACCCGCCACCCCCACCCTCCCAGTCCATACCCCATCCCCCACATTGACTGATTTCTTTCTGTCAAATGGTTCTTTTCATGTGGCAGGAGTTTATTGCTGTCAGTAGTTCCACATTCTCCCAGTATGGAAGCAATAGTGGAAAAAGATCTCATTTAAATTTCAGAAGTGCTTTGACCTTTCTTGGATCCCTTGTCCCCTCTTTGGATGGGTCGCCAGGATTTGCCATGCCTGGATTATTAGCCTATCCTTGGTTGGAATGGTAGAGTAGGACATTGTGGCCAACACAGATTAGCAGCGCCGCTCCCCTCCAGAACAAAATGAAGTGGTGAAGAAGCGTTCCTCTGAAGGCAGGGTATAGCTGGGCAGACAGAAATGTTCCCTACACATTTAGCAGAAGCTCTTGATTTTGAGGAGATTGATTACATGTTGATATGTAATGTTTAATAAAGACTAAGACAGCAATGGTATATAATTTATTATCCAACGTGGGGTACTATGAAAGAAGCTACTACTAATCATTAACAGAATGCACAGTTAATCCTATTTGGAGAGCTGAGCAAGTGGAAGCAGAGAGGGCACTTGGAATTACTACACTAACTTCTTTCCTAAACTACACATGGTTTTTACAATCACTGTTGACCACTTGCTAAGAGAAAACAACTTCCTGCAATCAGGGCCAAGATTCAAATGGTCAAGATTCAAAAAGGCTAAAGCTACACTGGAGGGAACCATTTGCTCCTTGATAGCTCATTCTCTGGGGAATAACCTAGGGGTCGTGAATCACTGATGTCACTTGTAAAGTTTCATAGTAGAGTAGTGGTTAATGGAAGGCCTCAAAGTCATGAGCCTGATGTCATTTAAAGTCCTGGCTTTGCCATTCACTAACTGATGTTGAACAAGTTATTTAACCTCTCTAAACCTCAGTGTCTTCATCTTGAGATGGAAATTACAATACCTCATATGATTGTGTTTAGATTTACAATGTGTATAACATTACTATATGCTTACTAGCACTGTGAAGTTAGCTGCTAATATTACCAAAAGAAGTAACAAATGCAGAAGAGAGAAAACTATAGTTTATTTTGTCTTAGCAGATAGGACCTCCTAGTAAACTTTGGTCATAAGGGTTCTTTTATCCATCTTTATTTATTTACATAATCTTCTCTTCTGACTTGCCAATTCTCCTCACCCAAGATCCCCACAAATGTAGACATCCTATTTTATGGCAGGAGAGGAGTAGCTGAATGTCCCCATGTGGTTTAAGAATGTCTTTGGCTTTGTCACTTGTGTCACGGGGGTTTTTCAAAAATGATTTCAGTATTGGTAAGGGGAATCTGGTTCGCAGGATTTTTATTTTTTTTAAGTTTTTAAAAATATTTTATTTTATATTTGTGTGTGAGAGAGAGACAGAGAGAGAGCACAAGCAGGGGAGGGGCAGAGAGATGGAGACAGAATATGAAGCAGGCTCCGGGCTCGCTGTCAGCACAGAGCCTGATGCCGGGCTCAAACTCATGAGCAGTGAGCTCATGACCTGCACTGATGTTGTACCAACTGAGCTACCCATGTACCTCACAGGACTTTTAAAGTCAGTATGCAGTGAGAAGGAATAGCAGTAGATATCGTCCCAGATACAGATCATGAGGTAAATGTGTTGGGAATTAGGGTCACAAGTAGCGGTAACAACAGGGCCAAGGAATGCTGTTCAGTTTGTAGGCATGGGGAAGGAAAGAAGCAGAGCTGGGCTGGGTCAGGAGAAGGGTTAAGGTCTAGAGAAAGATAAGAGGGGACAGAATTGAGACAGGAATTACCAGAAGATAGGCTGATAGAGGGGAGAGCAGATGAGAGAATGCATATTTCTCAAAGAAGGTAGTGGCTTCTCATCCTTACTCTCCGAAGATCAGCTAATGCAAGGAGAAGCAGTCTACATTGCACAGTAAATTGTGCTGGGCCTGGATCTCACTGCCTTAGATGAGATCATGAACAAAGATGCCTCCTATCGGCACTGGTCTGTCTGTCTCCTGCCCCCTCCCCTCCCTCTCACACTTTCCCTTTCTCCCTCCTGGAATGTTTCAGTGTTTTTATTGAGCCTAGAAAACCCCCAGGAGAACCTCTAGCTATAGAAACAAGTAGAACTGAGCAGAGGCTGCCTTGCCAGGTGCATCTGGGCAGCTTGATCTGTGAGTGGCCCATTATACCCTGTGTATGAATGAGCCACTCATTTACTCTGCTCTTTAAAGGTCTACAGACCAACTTAAAACTTTTACATTGTCTCTTCTCTAGTCTTAACTTTATAAATTCAACATTAACCTTATGATGTTGAAGTATACATCATTGCATTATGACTTGTCAAATTCATTCATTCTACCAATATGCAAATCCTAGTTATATACTATGACATTACTTTACTACTTGATAGCTGTATTTTCAAAGGCCTTTTGAAAACAAGTGTTTACTCTTTTTTATTTTTCTTTGAAAGAAATAAGGACAAACAAGGACCCTGGAGAGTAAAAGCTAGCCAAACCCTTTTCTAGGTGTATAATAGAAAACCCCCATATGTGCAAGCTACTACTTCAGCTGAGCATCAGTATTTTCCATTTAATGTTGACACTAAAAAGAAAGAACTTTTAAGGTTAATGTGGTTCTGCTGTTAGAAACTTCTTCCTACAGAAAACTTAAAGCACACTAAACTTCCTACAAACGTCTAATAGCTCATCACTGATGCTTGCTTTAGCTTCAAGATTAAAAGTGGTTTTGCCACCATTAGCAAGCAAATGAATCTCTCTAACTCGACCCTGTTAAAATAGGACACCACTTCTGTCAATATTTTGTTGTAGTAGGAAGAGAGACTATTTTTTTTTTCATTGATTTATTTATGTAGACAAAAATGGCACCTACTTCCTGTGTTAGTAGCTCTTCATCAGGGGAAAGAAGATATTTTTATTTTGTGTCACCTTGGGACATTTGGAAACACGTGAAGGCCCAAGTCACAGCAGTTTAAATATATTACTTAATTAGCAGGAAGTCTAAAGGTACAGGATCCAGAACAGGCTGGACTCAACCGTGTCATTACAAACTCTATTTTTTTTTTCTGTCTTTCTGTCATCTCTGTGATCCTTGTTATGTTGACTTTTTAATCTTCTCATTTGTTTCTTCATGTCTGGGAGGTGGCTTCTGCAGATGCAGCATGAAATCAGTGCTCAGAAAGTAGAAGGAAGGGGTTGCCCTGAAATTCTGTTCTTGTAACTATCCCTCTTACACAGACACAAAAGTTGCCACAGAAGTCCTCCCAATAGACTCCTGTTTATGGTCCATTGTCCAAAACAGTGTGGGAAAAAATTTTTTCTGCAGTTGGATTTCAGTAGTTCCTTTTAGAGACAGAGAAGTACAAGGGGCTTGGCCATACTTTCCTATTTCCATTAGGCTCAGAGTTAGAAGGAGGGAAAGGCAGATGTACAGGCATTATAATTGGGTTTCCAGACTCAAGAGGTGTGGAAACATGGTTAGTTGCTGGGCTCTCCATTTCCAGGAAAGTTGGGAAGTTCTGATTGGGTTCCAGCTCTTTGCAGTGGTCACTACCCCAGCTTCTCCTTCCCCAAATGTGGAGGACTCCCCCTCCTGCACGGAGCCAGTGTGGCCATCTCATTTACCCTTTCTGGAACTTCTGTGTTCCGTTAGCTAGAGGTGGTCACGTCTTGCCCAGGGCTGGCCAGAGAAAGAGTTCTGCTAGCAAAGAAAAAGGGAAATGGTGCCAGTGTCTGTCACGGTGTCCCTTTCACATTTTCTCTATTTCACACTATTTAGTTTGTTTTTAAATGGTTTCCTGCCACATTTACTTCATTGATGCTTACAGGCTGGCTCCATTTATTTATCTGCTACAATTCCACTGGTGGGATCTTTCTGAAAGACAAATCTGACTTCATCATTAGGTTTCTATTTCCTTACTGTGGCTTACAAGAGTGGTTATGATCTGGCCTTTGCACACACCTTTCCAGCATTTTTCCTTCCACACGGCCTGCTTTGTTACTGTGTTCTCTTGTGGCTGTATCTTTGTTCTATTGTCTGCCTAGAAAATATCTTCCCTCCTCACTTCCCTCTACTCCTTCTCACAGGACAGCTTCTTCTTGCCCTTCAAAACTTAATGCTTTGGGAAGCTTTCCTTAACACCCTGCCCTCACTAAGCTCAAGAACTTTCTTCTGTCCTTCTGTAGCACCTCAGAGAGTTCTTATTGCTGCCTGTATCTCTGTATTATGATTTACTTGTTTATATAACCCATCTATCTTTGGTACCAGATTGAGCTTTGTGACATTAGGGACTGTCTGACTCATCCCTGAATAGCCTGTGACACATAGGAGATGCTCAAATTGTAGGTTTTCAATGGCAGAAAAGACAGTTAAGCTTGGTGGACAACAGAGTGGGGGGAACAGTACAAAGGATGATCTAATCCTGTTTCCTGGGAGGTCGGGATAAATTTGAGGTATTTCATTTTCTCTTGTTTCTCAGAGCTTTAACATTGTCAGACACTAGGAATGGATTGGGAGTAGAACATAGGGCTGGAGCAACGGAGTTTTACGAACAAGGGTTTATTTGGCAGAATGAACTCTGAACTATATAGAAAACTCACCGATAAAAAGCCAACTTCACAACCACTGTACTTTGCGAATGACCCACTAAACTGTGTATGTAGACCTAGGCCCTGGTCCTCCCTGTCTTGTGCACCAGCTAGTTGCGTTAGCTACATCTTTAAATTCTAAGGACTGATAGCCGGTAATTCAGGTGCACATAGGCAGTCCTTTATAAAGCATCACTTGATAAAAGCCCTAAGCAATCTACACAGCTAGGAATAAATCTTGTAAGGATTGTTTTGCCTAATCGTTTTTACACCAAATCCTTGATTCTAATATTCTGTTACAGGTCACTCAACCCCAGTACCTTGATATGTAGGGACAAGAAAGTTTCTTTACTTCTGGATTTGAAAGGAAAACATGGGGATTGAGTCAAAATGGCTAATCTCATACTGAGAATGATGAATATTGAATATGTCACTTACCATACAATAGACATTTAAATATAGCAACCGTGACCACTGTAGGATGGAATTATGATACCAGACTTGGGTGATAAACCTAAACCAACCTTAGGAAGGAGGGATCCTTTGACCCCCCACCCCCACCCCAACCCTCCTAGGTACTACTGCTGCCTCTGTGTTACAGATACTTTGTCTCACATTGTCTGTGGGGATTGGACACCACAGTCATGTCATTACTTTCCTTAAAATCCTTACATCTGACACAATCAGGCCCCATAGTTGGTCTAGTTAAAAAAACGAATAAACAAACAAAACCAAAAAAAAAAAAGTTCGGTATCCAAATGATATATTTTAAATGTTTTAAAAATTGGAATAACAGGTGTCCATCTACTTTCTAGTTTTGTTTCGTTTTGAGTGGAGGGGGTCAAGGCCTTGCTCTGCGTGTGGAGCACTGTGTGATTTTCTGTGTTACCTTTCTTCCACAAACTTAGTAGGGCACCATCTAGTATTTCCAATTATCATTTCTTGAAAATGGCCAAAGAACTTTGTACTCAGATTGTTACAGAAGAGTTCAGCTCCTTCTGGATCTTTACAGTTTGACTATTGTGTCTCCAGCACCTAATCTGATAGCAGAATTTTCTTCTCTCCTATTTTGTGACTTGCTTTTATTTAGCCTTTTCGCAGAGCGTTCATCTTCTTCAGTTTAGCTCGTGGAGAAACCCTGGGTTTGTCTTGTCCTTGCATTTAATCAATTAACATTTAAATTATTTAGTGATGATAATGCACTGAACTGGCAGGAGGAGAAGTGTCCAGAAACAGCAGACTGGCTTCTCTGGGGCATTTGGCATGCCACGGCCATCTATCTGTGTGTTTTATAGAGGGAGAGCTGACTGTTTTCAAGCAGTCCTTGGCCTTACATCTGCACATGTTCAAAACTCACTTCACTTAATGCAGTCTCATTCAACTGTTTACTACCTTTATGTGCTCAACAAAATGCCCGCCTGTCTGTCTTTTCAACCCTGGCATTTTCTTTTGTCTTGCGTGGCTTTGCAGCATTCTTGCTTTAAAAGAAAAAGAAAACAAAAACAACAACAACAAAAAACAACACTCTGTCCAGCTATATTCTTTCTTATATAGAGCACTATTGAGGAGGATTATATAATCAACCCTTTTGGCAGGAGGAAGCACTTTGTGATAGGAGTCTGAAGTGGAGAATGGCCCTTGGAGGCATAGCACTGCCCTTCCCATTCACGTTCTTTGTCTTGGGCTCTGCTTCCAGGGGACCAACCCCGCCAAAGATGGGGATTTGTGGAGTGTTTCCAGGAGGAAAGTGTGAAGAAGTGTGGGAGCAGGATGGGGCAGGAAAAGATGCTGAGCAGGGATGTGGCTTCAGGTGAAATCTCAGCCTCATTTGCTGGGAGGCTCTGGACCACAGAATGTTTCTTGACTTGAAGCCACCACTGGGGCAGGGAGTAAGGGAAAGAATGTAACTCCCAGAACCACAGATTTCATCACCTGACGGCAATCCTCTGAAGAAGGTGGCAGTAGCTGAGCAATGTGTGTGCATGAAACCTGAACTAGTAGAAGTGATCATAGGGGATCTGGGCAGGAGATTAATGGTCTGCTAATATACAAAATATCCGATATTAAATGTGTGGCATTTCTAAAATAGTGACTTAAAAAAATTTTTTTTAATGTTTATTTATTTTTGAGAGAGGGAGACACAGAGAGCGTGAGTGAGGGAGGAGCAGAGGGAGACACAGAATCTGAAGCGGACTCCAGGCTCCGAGCTGTCAGCACAGAGCTGGACACAGGGCTCTAACTCACGAACAGTGAGATCATGACCTGAGCCGAAGTCAGATGCCCGACAGACTGAGCCACCCAGGTGCCCCCTAATAGCAACTTTTATTGGACCCGAATTATGAGCCTTCCTAGGTTTTCTTGGCTTTACCTATTTTCTGGGCTATCCACTCGTTGCACAAAGAGAGCCCCCGCTCTAACATCACTGCCCCATTTCTAAATGTCAGCAGCTGTATCTGTCTTCCCGGGGGAAGGCTAACTTCTGTATGCCCACCACTGTACCCACCACAGTGTGAGTTTCAACAACCACAGTCCAGACGTGAGTCTCCAGGGGAAACTCACAGAAGCTGTGGTTTCCCCTGCCCTGTGTTCCCAGACTCAGTGAGGTATGACGTCTGGCTTCCTTAGTGGCTGTCCTGAGGGACCAGGTGCACAACCAGAAGGAACATGGGAGTGAAAACCTCATGGGAAAACCCATAAGTGAGTTCCTTTTCTTCTTCTTCTCTGATGGATTGTCCTGAGGTGCTGTGATTCTGTAGAGGATGCCTGGAGATTGTCCCTTGTGACTGAGCAAGTGGCTCTGTTTTCTGTTCTCAAGCTGTGGTCAGCAAGACAAGACAAGCAAGACAACTGTCACCCCCTATCTACCTTCCCTTCTTCCTAGTTTCACCTCCCTTTTCTTTCAGTCTTCCTGGCCTGCCACTGCCCCTCCACACCTCCCCCCCAAATGTACTAGTGTGCACCTTAACCCAGTTACAAAGACCTACTCCTCCATCCACAAAAACAACAAAACAGAAACCTAAACAGAGCCTGAAACCAAGCACCCCTAGAGATTCAAAGTTTCAACCCAAAGTATCCTCAAGGGGTGGATTTTCATTGTACAACATCAGGGGAGGTTTTTTTGAGTAAAGAGTGGGTAATACTAAAATTGTTCTTTTGTTCTTGGTTCCATCTTAACAAAGTCAATCCTATTAAAATCTAAGTGGATGCTAAGGAGAAATCCCTAGGATGCTACAAAGAGTTTCCTTTTGTTATGACTTTCATGAATTGGCTCAGAGCCAAGAGCACTTCGAAGAGACATTGAATTTAAAACCAATGCTGAGGAGTCTGTAGCACCCTGGAAGCAGCTTTTCCTGAAGGAATTCGTGAAGGGAACTGGCACAATGCAAGGGATGTAAAACATTTCTGTTTTTCAAAAAAAAAAAAAAAAAAAAAGAGCATTGGCTTGCGATGTGGCTCAGGTCCTATTTAGGCCAGCAGTTATGAGGCCAGGACTGGTCTTGAGTGTTACTGATGTGCAGGCTAGAGAGTCTGGCCTGAACACAAGTGAAGTTTGTCATTGTTGTCACAGTTAGTGCTGATGGCTGCAGTCAGTGTGGTCTGTAGCTGTCAAGATGGGCACAGGGGTAGTCATTCTGTTCTCTTTGTTTTATGCTTGTAGAATGGCTTCAGTCTTCTCTTCTGTCTGATTAGTCTTAGCATCTGGATTTCTTTTTGCCATGTTCCATTACAGAGGCTGCCTCTTTTTGCCATTCTCCCCCACATCTGGAATCCAGCCAAAATGTACCAGAACAAGATGCTTCTAACATTTGAGCCCTTTTGTAAGGATGCTGATTGCAACTTGGGTGACTTCAGTTTAATCCAAGGTGGAAGATTTCTGCTGCTTTTGGGGAAGGAAATAAATGTCTAAAAATAAAACTTGGGCATAAAAATAGGGCCAGATACTCATTAACTCCCTCACTTAGCTGAATGCTGAAATTATTTCAACAGAGCTAAATCAAGCATTTGTGTAGAAGGGGTTGAGTATGTTTTCTTTTTTTATTCATAGTACTTTATCTTAATGATAAATGGGTTACTGTCATTGTCATTTTATGCAAAAAGCATGAATTTAATAATTTTCAAGAGCCTAATTCTCAGCTCATGCTGACCCTTGAAGTGGAGGATTAGTGTTCACAGGGTTTTGAGAATGTATGTTGTGGGCTCTTATGGAAGAGGCTGGAGGGGCAGGCAGGGCTAGGAGCCAGAGTACACAAGGCTTGGTGGGCTAGGGTTAAAAATTTGGATCCAAGTATGGCGGGAAGCCACTGGAGAGATTTAATTAGGAGGATATCATAGAATGATTTATATTTTAAAAATATGACTCTTGGCTGCTGAATTGACAGTGGATTGTAAGGAGTAACCAGGCAGATATTTTAGATATCCAGGTAAGAGAGGATAGTGACTTTGGAAGAGATAGTAATAGCAGAGTTGGGTAAGTGCACAGATAATGGAGATTTATCGACTCCAATAGCAAAACAACAACAACAACAACAACAACAACAAAAACCAAAAAACAAAAAACAAACAAAAAAACAAGACTGGCAGCACTTTTGGGTAATTTTGTTGCTTGTTTGGGCTGAGGCAGGGAGCAATGGTAAAGGGAATGAGGCAAAAGTCAAGGGCTCATGTTGATTCTGTGCTGCCTATAAGGCATCTGTCAAATGGGCAGCTGAATATATGACCTTGATTCAGTAGATGTGTTTGAAAATCCTTCACATACAGATGACATTCAGAGCCATGGAATAGAAGAACTCACCTAGGGAGAGAGTGTAGAGAAAGTATAAGACTTGAGAACTTTCCATATTTTCACATAAATTGGGAAAGCAGAGGAGGAGGAGCAGTGAGGAAGGAAGAACCAGGAAAAAGAGTTGGGCTGGAAACAAGCAAAGAATCTTCCAGGAGGGAGGTAACTGCTAATTATGTTGAATGCTGCTCTAAGATTAGATAAGATGAGGACAAATTATATCCACTGTTTTTGGCAACATGGAAGCCTTTGGAGACACTGGTAGGGGCAGTTTATGGCATGTCACACAGACAGAGGCCAGAGTGGATTGAGGAGAGACAGTAAAGGGGAAATGAGGGTGGCTCTTTAAACAATTATTTCAAGAAGTTAATAAGAGCTAAGAAATAGGTAGGTAGCTAATCAAGAGCCAGAGGAGAATACAATGGTCTTTTTAAATGTTCTTACGATAGAGCTTATTGGGGTATTTATACTCATGGTATTGATCTAATGAAGAGAGAGAACCTAATGATACAGTAAAGGAGGGGATATAATTGTAGGGTCAAATTTCTTGAATGTAAAAAAATATGAGATACAGAGCAAAAGTGAAGGCTTTGGCTTTGTGTAAGAGGAGAAGGGGGGACAGAAAGAGAAGACACAGCTCTTAATGGGTTGGTTGAATTGATGTAGGGGGTGAGGGAGTATCCATAATAAATTATAATTCACGAAGCCAGAGCATCAGCTGAAAGAGACATGGGAAAAAGGGATGTTGGAAATTTCCAGAAAAGGTAGCAAATATTGGAGTCATTATAAAGAATGAGAAAGTGAATCCAAAGAGAGTGGGCATAGAATGTCCCAAAGTTACATTAAGCAAGGTGGATTTGAGTTAATTATTACTTGGAAAGCAATAATTCTTAATTCTTTTTTTTTAAGTAGCCTATAAAGGTAAAAAATATTATTACATATTTACATATGCTCATGCAGGAAATGAGTTTAGTGATTACTTGTAATCTTAGTATTCGGAAATAATCATTGTGCTACATCTTTTCATACATTATACATGCAAATACATCTACAGGAAAAATATACAAAGGCCTTATTTTCTTTTTTATTTAATGTTTATTTATTTTGAGAGAGACAGATAGACAGCGGGAGAGGGCCAGAGAGAGAGAGATAATACCAAGTAGGCTCTGTACTGTCAGCGCAGAGCCCCACCTGGGGCTTCATGCAGGGCTTGAACTCATGAACTGTGAGATCATGAGCTGGGGAAATCAAGAATCAGACGCTTAACCGACTGACCCACCCAGGTGCCCTAAAGGTCTTATTTTCATAACTAATACTATTTTACAAGTTTTTGCTTTGCCAAACATCTTATCTATTGCTCTAAGCTATTGGAGTGATAACTTTGTCATATAGTAAATATATTGTTTATTTGTATCTTAATATGTTCTTGTTGCTTTTCCAATTTTTATTTAGATCTATCTATATAAAAATTGTATAGTCCTGTTAAAAAAAGGCCCACATCTTAGTCTGTATATATGATTATTTTATTCTAGAATTTAAAATGCAAAGATGAAACTATAAATTATTCTATCAGGTTTTATTTTGATGTGATAAAGGAGTCAAATTATATTTTTTTAATTTATTTTGAGAGAGAGACTGAGAGAACACACACAAGCAGGGGAGGGGCAGAGAGGAGAGACAGAATCCCAAGCAGGCTCTGTGCCATCAGCACACAGCGCCATGCAGGGCTCAAACCCACAAATCTGTAAGATCATGACCTGAGCTGAGATCAAGAGTTGGACACCCAACCGACTGTACCACCCAGGTACCCCTGAATTGTATTTTTTAGAATAGTTTTAATGATTCTTTTTTTAAAACAAAGTTTACTTATTTTTGAGAGAGAGGGAGAGAGAAAGCAGGGGAGGGGCAGAGAGAGGGAGACACAGAATCTGAAGCAGGCTCCAGGCTTTGAGCTTTCAGCACAGAGTCCAAAGCGGGGTGAGTCCAACTCACCAGCGGTCATCATGACCTGGGCTGAAGTCGGACACCTAACTGAGTGAGCCACCCAGGTTCCCCTAGAATAGTTTTAATTATTCTTAAAGCTCATATCCTACAACAAATTTATGACACAGCTTTTTTAATAGTATGACTCCCAAATGATTTCTTTAAAATTTTCCTTTAGAGGTTTTTTAAAACTAATTATATGCTATTCTTTAAACAAGCTATTTTTTTAAAGAGTAAAAATGATCTATAATCCTATCACCAGAGAAAATCAGTTACATTTTACTTACTTGAATTATATTGTATGTATACACTTTGCCATCTATATTTTCTTGTGTTTTGTGCTTTTTGAAACATTCATTGTAAACCATGATTTTAATGACTGCCTTATGATCTATACTATTATTATAAGAATGTTTCTAGATTTTGTTTTGTTTTCATGTGTTATTATATTTTATTTTCTTATTTTTTATTTTTTTTAAGGTTATTTTTGAAAGAGAGAGAGGGAGGCACAGAATCTGAAGCAGGCTCCAGGCTCTGAGCTGTTAGTGTGGTGAGATCATGACCTGAGCCAAAGTCAGACCCTTAACCAACTGAGCCACACAGGCACCCCTGTTTTTGTGTGTGATTATAAACAATACCATAGTTAACATCATTGGCATTAATGCTTAACTGGATTTGTTTTTAGTGTTTTTACTGTAAAAGCAATGCATATCCATTGTAGAAAGCTTTAAACATAACAAAAACTGTTATCCAGAGAACCACTGTTGACCCTATACCAAATCTTTATTCACTCAACGGCCATTTCTCAGTGCCTACTATATGGTAGGCATTGCTTTAGATGTGATATCTGCTCTGCAGAGTTAACATCCTAGTGTGTATTTAGTGACAAGTCTGTCTCCTATGTGCAGAAATGGGTGTGCTTTTAAAAAGGGATTATGCTACTTACAAGTTACATTGTAATCTGATTTTTCTCCTATAAAATTAGGAACTTCTTTCCACACCATTGAACCAACTATTACAATATTATCTTTAATGGCTGCAGAAGAATGATTTGTATGGATGTACCGTAGTTTATTTAACTGATCTCCGATAGACGCTTTCTTTTCCTATTCCTGCTGGCATTTGAAATCCCTAACATGCATATTTTGCTTGTCTTTGATAGTGTAATTAGTATGACCTCCACACGACATGAAGGCACAGGCAGTGCTATCTGTCATCCTCATCCTTGTACCACCTCTAAGTGGATTTCACGGTGAGTTCCTTTATAATGTAACCAAGTGTTAGTTATTTGTACAACTAGATAGGGACGTGAGCACACAATGCAAGGTGATGGTTTCCTCTGTTGCCATAGCATTGTGAACCTTTCTAAAAGATCACTTAAAGAGAAATAGGAAACAGACTGGAGATCCTGGATGAAGATTAAAAATGATATTTTCTCCTGTCTACTCTAAGGCTTTTTTCTGTTATCTGCTACCAGATATAAAATCACTAGAAAGGCAAGTTTGATTGACTGATGATTGATTTTTTTTTTCAAGGGTAAGCTTGGTACTTAGCACTTAACATCAGGCATTATCCACTTTTCTTGGTCCTGTCATGGGCATTTTTAAATTATCCAGTGAAATATTAGAGGTGTTTAGTAGAACAATTTGGGAGGTTGACATAAACCACTCCTTTTCTTTCCCATCTTTCCATGTCTTTCTCTCAGCATAATACCACCACATCCCTCTAGCTCTTTGAACAGAAATAAACTAAATCTGAGGGAGAGAAGTGGGACATAGAGGAGTAGAAGGAGCCCCAGAGAAGGCAGAGGAAAAAGACTGTGACAAGGCCACATGAGCACTCAATTCTCCTGTCTTGGGTAGTCTTGGCCAAGGTCCAAAGGAGTTTACTCCATTGTCTTTACAGCCCTAATTTCCTAAAATCCATAGATAGGGTACACGATCTACCTACAATGTTTTGTGAATTAGTCAAAGAAGCTGGATGCTACCTTCAAGGATTATGAAATGGCTAAATATATTTTCTTTATGAAAACCTTGCTTGTTTTTCTGAATCCATCTGCTTTTCAAAGTCAACTTCTGAAAATAATAGTAAAAAACTATATGCATAAATATATAGCTCAGGATGATTGGACTTCCACATTTATATCTAGGACGCTATTCCTTAGGTACATTTCATTTGACACATATGACATCCTGAGAGGTGCCCTAAAGCCAAAATAAATGAGTCCCTTCATTTCCCCTTTTGGACCCCTCCTGCCCATGTGCTCCCTTGCTTGAGATTAAGGTCTGCATATTCCTAACAGATTTCCAAATCCAGCATTGTCTTCTACACACTCCAAATATTTCCTAATGAAACCAAGTTAAGTTTGTTCTATTTGTTTAGGGCCTGCTGACTCTAGCTAGCTGAATAAATGGTTTTGTTGTTATTGTAGTAGGTATTAGAAGTAAATGGGTTCATGAAATAAAAGTCAACAGGACTCTTGCATATATAATATACAATTGCAGAAACTCTAACACTAGCTTTGTGACTCGTTTCTAGTCATCAGACTAGCAAGGTTTTTGATGGTATTGTCTTAATTGGCAGGCTGCTGACCTAGGATATTTCTTCTAGGTGGTTCTGATATAGCCCTTGATAAGCACCCATTGCTAATTCTCCTCATAACTGCTCTTGATTTTTAGTTATATTGCTTTTGTCTTCCTCAAATCTTGATAATATTGAGGAGAAGCAAATTGCCATTGGAGGACTTGGTGAAGATGTAATTCTCCCTTGCTTATTTAAGAGTGCGCCTGAAGTAGTAGTTCATTGGAAGAATCAAGAGAGCTATGTGCACTCATACTACAAAGACCATGACTGGAAAGGCAAGATCACAGATACACAAACAGGACATCCCTCTTTCATAGTGAAATGGAAATGCCTCCTTATCATTTAGAAGATTAAGCCTTCCGGATGAAGGAATTTACATATGCTATGTGGGAACAGCATCTAGAAACATCATAAACAAAGTGGTACTAAAGGTGGGAGGTAAGTATGCATGGAAGGTTTTATAAAACATAGCAATAATATCATTCCATGTTTTTCTAAAATATCTCTTTCTTAATTGAATATGCTATGGACTACCTCGCAAGTCAATACAAATCTACCTCATGTTTTAAATGCATGGTATCTCATAGTATAGACATGCTATAACTGATACATCCATTCCTCTACTGGTAGATATTCCAGTGTTTTACATGACAGGTGTTGTGATGAGCATTCTTGTATTTAATAGTGGGAAATGATTTGAAAGAAAAAGTATCAGAAAATTTTAATATATTACTTTGACCCGTTAGTCTTATTAGCATTTAATAGTTATCAATCTTAATTTCTGCCCATATGCTATCTTTTAAAATGTTGAATTACTGGCTTAATTTTTGTTTTTTAAGTTTAATATTGTATGCTTTCCTCCTGTCTATATTAACTATATTTATTTATTGGGGGGAGGGGCATTTTCTAGCAGGTTGTTTTATCCAGCGCTTGTTTCTTTTCCCTCTGTCTCATTTAGCTGCTTGAGATCTTGACTCAGAAATCTAAGAATCATGTATAAACAAAGAATCAAACAGGCTCTGGGTTATTACCTGAAGAGGGCATAGTGCTGCATGAGCTCTAGTTTATATTGGTTGCTCACTGAGGTCATTAGATTTCTATCTAGAATTCTGGCGAGAGAACGAAGATTGCTAGTTGCTAAGTATCTGCACATGCTTTTTTCTTTCACTTGTAGATAACCAGACTGTATCTTAAGTTTCTACAGAGTTTTTGTTTTGTTTTTCCTTTCATAACTGCCAAGTTTTTCTCATAAAGCTTAGCTTTTCATTTTATGGGTATTAAAATAATAAGTGTTCTGCACAGATGACTTAAAAAGAAACTAATGCCAGTCCCTCACATGCCCTTCTTTCTCCCTCCTAGCTTTCATCACACCTGTGATAAAGTATGAAAAGAGGAACAGAGATAGCTTCTTAATATGCAGTGTGTGAAGTGTTTATCTTCATCCACTTATCACATGGAAAATGGACAATACACCCACCTCTGAAAGCAATATGGAAGAAACGGAGTCTTTGGGTTTTTATATAAATAGTATGATAAATATTACAGGATCAAATTTATCTTATGAATGTGCTACTGAAAACTTATTGCCGAAACAAACATGGACTGGGGATTGACAATGAAAGGTAGGCTCCATGGGGCTTTCTGTGTGCATGTGCTATGTCCGAGGTTGGGAGGGAATTAGGATTGATTTACAGGGAAAGAAGAGAGCACAAAAGAAAGAAAATGTATCTGCACCAGTTAGAGGACCAAAACAACAGTCCCAGGTCTGATATATACTGGCTTTGTTATCTTAAGCAACCATTTTTAGCTCTAACCACTAGCTCCACATTGGTAAAACAGAAGTAATTCTACCTGTTAGGTGTTTGTGTTGAAGGAAAACATTTTTAAAATGGAAAGTAGCAAATATACTCATGAATATTATATTTCTCTATGATTTGTCCTCTAAATAGGATTTCCTACCTGCATTGCACTTCAAAAGATGAGAGGATACTTGCCTATTAAGTTACAATCTGTGATGTTTGCCATTCTTTCCACTAAACAGAAATTAATTAGTATTGCCTCTGTTTATTCTCTTTACATAGTATTATCCTATTAAGCTTTATCAACAGCACTATCATAGCGTGAACAGTTCTTGATACTCTTTCCTCTTATTTATTTGAAAAAATCTAAATTTTGACCAATCTCTAAATCTACTATAATCTACTCTAATAACCTACTATTTAAGAGAAAGAGAAATTAATTTGATATTTCTTATCCAATTCTAAGGAAAAATGTCTTATATTTTAGAAGCAAAGCAAAATTTCTTTAGTAAACCTCCATTATATGGAGAAGGTAGAGGTTAGCTGCTCTCCTTTTTGGGCTTCTTTCCTGATTCTTGTATTCTCAAAGTGCTTGCCAAGAAGACCCTGAATTATGAGTGAGTCACCAACTTTACATAATTTCAGCATTGAAGGCAGGGACACCCAGTATTCACTTTTCCAGGCAGTAATGGGAATATGGAAAAGTGTTGAAAATGTTGATGTTAAATTGTAAATACTTTCTATGGAAAATTGTATTTTCTCACATTTATTCAGAATTGAGTATGCAGAAGCATCTACAGTTTCTTAAGCTCAGTGCTATTTCCTCTTGTTGAGGATTTTTTTATCTGCCAAGTTTGTTGCTCTCAGACTGTGAACTTAAGAATGGGGGCTTCTGGGTGGCTCAGTCGGTTAAGCATCTGACTTCGGCTCAGGTCACGATCTCATGGTTTGTGGGTTTGAGCCCTGCATCAGGCTCTGTACTGAATGCTTGCTCAGAGCCTGGAGCCTGCTTCAGATTCTGTGTCCCCTCTCTCTGCCCCTCCCTGCTAGCACTCTGTCTTACTCTCTCAAAAATAAATAAATGTAATTTAAAAAAATTAAAAAAAAAAAGAATGTGGACTCTTACACATTTCTGGATCCACAGCATCTAGTAAAAACATGTAAAAATTAAACTAGGAAGACAGCATAGCAAAGGGAGCAATTAATTCTGTTTACTATGATTGGATATAAATGGCGTTGTTAGAGAATATATGCTTAAGAGGTTTGCATAGGGCAGAAGTTTAAAAGAAAATTAGGAATTTCCAGAGGACATAGGCATTCCAGGTTAAAAACCACAAAAGCACAAAGGAGTAAATATTGCCTGAATTTGTAGAAGTATAAGTGGTTGAGGGTAAAGCTAAAGTAGCAAGAGATAAGCCTGGAGAGGGAGGCAAAAATCAGATGAAAGGCCTTGGTCTCGCTAAGTAGCTTGACCAGGTTCCCGGAGGAAGGAAGTGTGGAGCCAAAGAAAGATTTGAGGCATCAAAGAGACCCAGATTTGCATTTTAGATGGCTCACTTTGGCATCAGTCTCTTGCAGGTGGAGTGTGAAGTAAGTCTAGAGCCTAGGGAGAGAATTGATGGTAATCCACAGAGGTCAGCTACCAAACTGCAGAATAGGAAGGACAAGACGCAGCTAGATTGGAGGGCAAGCCGAGCACACCTAGCATAGTCTCTGCTCTAACAGAGCTCAGTCCAGTGGGGGCTTACCTCCACATAGCTGGAAATATACTATTAATGTGCAGGAAAAGGGACTTTGTGCAGAAAGAGCAATTAAGAAGTGGTTGAGACCACACAAGTAACAGAGACTACTAGGGAGTAGATAGTGACAAGAGGGGAGTTCTGGGGAATACCAGCATTTTAGGTATCAACAGAAGAACATTGAGTTTGAAAGGCTGGTGGCAACATTCTTGAGTGCTCACTATAGGGCTATAGGAGTTGGAAACAAGGAGTGAAACCTGGCTAGCTGGCCCAGGTTTAGGTCTCCTCAAAAGTCTAAACTTAACCTTGGCAAGTGTTAAAATGATGGTAGTACAGCTTTTCTTCCAAGAAATGCATTTCCAAAGATATTTCTCAAAGCATTTCTAAGTGTAACTTAGAAAATTCATTTGAAAATTGTATTTTCATTGATGTTTCCTTTTCTATCCTGTTATTAGATAACCTTCATAAAATGCAGGGTGAAAATGTTGCACTCTCATGTAAACTTGTGAACAGTATTTTCTTTTTTTTTTTTTACTGAACCAAGATTTCTTTTTTTTTTTTATTAAAAAAAAATTTTTTTTAACGTTTATTTATTTTTGAGACATAGAGAGACAGAGCATGAACGGGGGAGGGTCAGAGAGAGAGAGGGAGACACACAATTGGAAACAGGCTCCAGGTTCTGGGCTGTCAGCACAGAGCCCGATGCGGGGCTTGAACTCACGAACTGCGAGATCATGACCTGAGCCAAAGTCGGACGCTTAACCGACTGAGCCACCCAGGCGCCCCTGAACCAAAATTTGATAGTCACTTGGTCCAAAGTGGAAAAGGAGATCTCCTCCATCCTGGCTCACTTTCTGAGCTCCTCACAAGATAACAACTATCAGTGAACCCTGACTTTCATGGAACAAAGACCTAAAAAAACAAAGTGACTTCTCTTTGACTTTGAAGGATCTTAGTCTTTCAGACAGTGAGGAATACTTAGACAATATTTCTTCAAGCAAATATAGCTTACTCACCATCCAAATGCTGCATGTTGTAGGTAAGTTACAAGTAGGATTGGGTAACAGATTTTGGCTATAGCAATAGAGATTGTGAATATCAAACAGGGAAATTAGGTTGGCATTTAAAGAATAATTTTGATAAGTATTCTTGAAAATGTTATCTATAGGGATACTTCTGGCCAAGATACTTCTTTAAAACTCACAAAGTCCTGCATTGAAAAAAAATTTTTTTTCTCCCAGAAGATTCCTCTTCATGGTTTCAGGGCTTCAGAAATGTAGAGGGAATTTACATGATTTGGTGAGTTTGTGGTCTTAACATCCTCAATTTCTGCTTACTACTGTGCTTAACCTGTGCTTTAGGGCCTGGAATTTGGGGAGTTGAGGCTTCAGGCACAGTAAGAAGTTAGAACTGGGGCTCTGGTAGATGCAGGGGAAGCATGATCTGTGAACCTGGTGGAAACAGTCACCAAGGGACGTTGGAAGCAATAAGTGATGCCCAATTCAGCTTTTTTTTTTTTTTAACCTCTACTGATAGTTAACTGCCAAAAATATTTATGGAGAGTGGACTAGAGATATTTTAGAGTCATGGCATATGCACTCATGAAGTTGACTTTCTAGGTGGATTGGTTGATCCCCTTACCCTTAAGCTATCAACGTGATGTCGCAGGAAACCATGGCAGCTCTGTATTATGTATTAAAGATACTTGAATCAGTTGAATATTTGTTTTAAAAACATTTATATCATTCTAGTTGTGAAAATTAGGAGGAATAACAGATTTGGAGATAAGAACACAGAGTTGTCCTTAGGTCAAGTAGTCTTCAAACAGAAGCTTCTAGACACTGAGGGACAATACTCCCTTTGTGCAGAGCTGTCATTTTGAGAATGCTGAAAAGTGGAGTGCATTTGAAGCTCCTATTTTTCTCCAAAGTAAGAATGTTAGTTTTATGTAAAATACAGTTAAGCTTTCATTCTGTTTTTAAAATGTTGCCTCATTTTGGAGTGTGGGGGAAAAAACAGGAAGATATGGTCTGAAGACCATGTATGACCCATCTTTCTAATCAGAGGTCTAATCTTTAGTTTACACAAAGCAAAGCATCAGGACCATTCCATTTCTGACAAAAGAAGCTTTTCAGAACCTCTCATTCCCACCCAGGAAGAGGTGTGTAATGGGAGCTACCCCCACAGGGCAAACACCACTCATATCCTCAACATCACTCTTTCAAGGCAACTTGGTTTTCTGTTCTCAATTGCAATTATCTTGCCCAGGAGATGCTGCAACATTTGAAAAGGAAGCCCAGATTTGGGGGCAGAAGGGTTATGGATCTACTCCATAAAAGTTGCATGGAATTGAATGGAATTTAATAATTCTTGCTAAATTTTGTGGAATCACTATGTGATGTTAGGCAAATTTCTTTACAGATGGGAGAAGCGAGGGTCATGAGTAAAGTAAGGAAATTCTATACCTTGCAAGATTTTCTTCAGGAGGAAAAGTGTGCATACGGAAACACTTTTGAAAGTCAACATTTCTACTTAATTGCTCACCCTCTATATGGGTATAGAATTTCAGAATGACACAAATATATAGAGAGATTAATGTTTTAGTGATTGCAGGACATTACTTTATTAATAAAGAGTATATTAATAAAAATAGGCATCTGTTATATAGAGCTATTCATTTTAAAGAATAGCTATAAACATTTTTTTCCACCTTGAATTGGCCTTTGTGCTCTAATGCTGCCCCCACTCTGTGGCAGAACATAGATCACAAGATTAGCAGGTAACTTAAGGCCTCCAAGTTTCTGCCTTCTGGGTCCTACTTCTTTTAATACTAATTACAATTATAGTTCCAACAACAATGCTGAAAAAACTCTGGCTACTCCAATGATTCTGAGGGGCATCAAGCACTCTCTTGGTCACCTCTCACTCAAGACCATGGCTCCCACACCACTCTGCTCATCACCTCTGTACTTACCCCTGTTCCTCTATGCCCCTGTCTTCTCCAAGCCAAGGGTGAACTCTGCCCTCCCTTCATCCTCCAAGGAGAATGCTGGGCTGAGGTTAGTCTGTAGTCATAATTATCCCTTTGTTAATTCTCTTCACAATAGAAAAAATAGAAACTCACAGTGCATAATAGACTCACTGCCTTTTAAGTTTGCAGACTTTTTCTCCTCTGACACCCACTCCCTACTAAGCCCCAAATTGGTTAATATTCCTGCTTATGCAGGTTTCCCACAGTAAAGCCATTGAGACTGTGAGGTATTTATGCTCATGAATGCAGAAATAACTAGTTTTTAACATAGTATATGTTTCCTTTGGTAATTTTTCTTCCAGTTTATAGACTTTTTGTTTTATTTAGAACAGAGTCAAAAAGGAATTACCTGGATAATTATCCTGTCTCTGGTGCCTTTGGTTTTGCATGTTCCTTATTAAGTCAATAAGTTGCATCCATTTCAGTGGAGATAGGTGTCTCATGGGGAATTTGGGCTTTGTTCCCTGGGTGTTGAGTAGAGGTGTATCAAGCAGCTAACCCCACACAGCTGCTGGGCTTGTAAACAGACTTGAATCTTCTGGATATTCATTTGCAAAATTTATCAGCAACCTTTCTAAATGCTCCCACATTTCCATCTAACTATCCTACTTTTAACAAGTTTATCCTGAGTTAAATGGTCAACAATATAACAAGCTATATACACGCACATGCATTGTAGCACACTGAAAAAATTTAAATCTGGCACTAATACACAAAATGATCAAATTTATCTTGCATTGAAAAATAGCTGGATGAAATAAACCTAGACTTTAAAATGGATGCCTTTGGAGAGAGTTTGTCCCCTCTGTCTGGACTTGCTTTAGTCCTTGTACTGTTTTCTTTTTCCTTGAGCTTTGTCTATGGTGCTACTTCTTTGTTCTTTATAGGCCATTTTATTTTAATCCTTGTTAAATTTGTAAAAAAAACTTTTTCTAGATTTTCTGGGACAAACCTGTGTTACTTACAGTACTTTTATTACTTATGGTAATTTAAAATTATACATTAAGATGCCATGGTCACAGGACTTCTTAGAAGACTTTGCTTTTATTGACAGAATTAGATCCAGGAAAAATTTAGATGTAGTTATTTCCACATTTTATAGACCAGAAAACTGGAATCCAAGTAGTTAGGGACATGAAACAGTTTCATGTATACCACTTACGATGACACAGCTAACTAGTGGCAGAGGTAGGTCTAGGCTCCAAGTAGCTCTCTTACTCCATAACCTTTCTGAGAAGACCGAGTGTCCTGGGAGGCTGAGATATAGCTCATGTCCCTTCCTCTGGTTGATAATTGCCTTTTGCCCCTGATGAAGTTAGGGGATTTGGTCATAGCAGACACCATTATTGAAGGTAAGGTTTTTAAGGGTGATACTGAGCAAGAGTTTCACCAAATCTACACCTTTGATTGTTTGTACTACTCCGCAGACTAGTCCTGCTTATCATTTGTTCCTCCTGTCCCTCAGCTGGCCGGAAGTAAACAAAATCGGAAATTCTGGGCAAGTCTAGTTTGTCCCCCAGAAGCAACCTCTGACCTGATACAATGACGGTTGTGACTAAATTAGGGTTCAAATTATAGAACAGAGGAACACTACATACTGCTCAAGAATGACATTTTAGTTTCTATTTTGGAAATGTGCAAAAGTCAAGTCCCAACAGAAAACACCTGGCATACCCAAAACTGTACAAAGGGGAACACAAAAGATAGTGCATTTCCCCAGAACTGGGAGCAGCTGATTTGATAGCAAATATAAGCTTGAAGGGACAAGGAGAGGGTGCAGTTCCCAAAACCCAGAAGCAGAGAGTCATGTAAAATCTGATGCCTTATAGGGAGAATGACTTTTAGTTGAAGGACACAGACCAAGAAGACCTTACAAGGAAAGAGCTGGAAGAATAAATACGTGCATTTGCCCTTTCCTCTCTCTGGTCTCCACCTCAACTGGAGGCCAGAGGGAAGACTTTAGAAGGAACCTTCTCAGGTAAGCATCCCAGGGCAGAGACAGGAGGCTGGGTTCTGATTCTGGAGGAGCAGTCAGGAGGCAAGAGCAAAAACAATGTCAGGGTATTGGCTACTTAAAAAAATAATGTTCTACAGTTCTGTAGTTAGGTAGGCTGAAAATATATTTCAAGCTGTTGCACTAATGGCCCCTAAACCTTGGTTGTAGTTTCATAGGACCATGGTTCATGTTTTTCTTCTTTAAATTCCCTTTTCTAGTACTGTTTTAAAATGTCCTTAGTCTAGGATAAGTATAAATTATCCCAGATTTTAGCGAGGCACTACAATGTTGTTGTATCCCTTTTCCTTTGCCATCGCTCTGGGTTTAACCATCATCTCTTTGGCTGTTATTTTCCATTGTTAACAGTTAGTAGGAATCAGGCCAACAATCCTAAAGAGCGAGGAATTCCTGGCCTGGTTGAACAGCCTTTATCCCTGCTTTGGAGCACCTGAATCGGCCATAAGAATTTATTGCTATTTGTAGATGAAGAAGTATTTCTACACTGAATGCATTTTTAATGCTGTTTGTTGGAAGAAAGATATGAAAGGGGGAGTGACTAAGGTGAATCTAATAACGTAATCGTACTGAGGTAGGAATAAGAAAGAAGCTGAGCATTTGCAAAGAGATTTTTTTTTAATTTCTCTTTTTTCCTGTAGAAAGGTATTCTGTCTCTACTGATGAGAGAGCCAACACTGCTAATGACACAGAAGAAAACAAGGTAAAATCTTTCCTTTATCAAACCTTATAGTATAAGAATGCTACTGTGAAAAACTGATTGGTTGACGTATCATCAGAGGGGAAAAAAGGGTGAGAGGGATCATAGGATAACTCAACAGGAAAAAAATAAAATTAGGACTTTTTCCAATGTCTATAATTAAACAGGCGCTACTTAAATAAGTGGCTGCTCTTCTCACTTCCTACTGTTATTTATAGAGATCTCCAATGGCACTATGCATATGATGATGCACCAATGTATTTATTCTTCCAATGGAAGTATGGGACTGAATAGAAGCCGAAAGAAATACAAAGTAGAGAAAAGCAGATTACAGTTTCTGCCCAGATTCAGGTGGCTGGGAATCCATACTTTTCCAGCCACTTCTAGGCTCCTTGGGGACTGAATTTACTTACAAATTATAGTTTGATTGCAAATTCAGTTGTTTAAAGTGGAGTTTAAATTTTTTGCTGCTGCACACCTTTTAGGAGTCCATTAATCATAATATAAATGAGAGCAAAGAGTGAGGTAAACTCGCTTTTCTACTGGTTAAAAACTCAGGAACTAATCTAGGAGGGAGATTGAAATTGAGACTTCATAACTACTTACAACTGTCTCATGGATCCCTCATTACAGATGCAAACAATAGCTCTAGAGCTCCCCTCTCCCAACAATCAAGACAAAACAGTACCATCATTAAATGCTCAAGATAAAAATGGTTATTCTGACATGAACAATGGCCACATAAAGTCCCATTTTTCTTGGTTCTAGGCCCTTTCAAAACACCCAGACAGTATAGGAAATGAAGCAGAACTGTGGTAACACATGATGAGCATCCTTAATATCCAGTGACTTCACTTACTCTTTCTTTACTGTAATTCCAGCTATGGCTCATCATGGCCCAGTAATTCTACCATTGAAAAGACTTTCCAACTACCATTGGAAAGACTGGCAAGACTTGTCTTTGACAAGATTACATTTACTCTTCAAGTCCTAACCATCACTCACTGACTCCCTACCTGCATCAAGATTATGAATGCCTGGACGCCAAGGATTCCAATTCAAACTTAGAACTTTCCCATTCATTGACATCCCTGCTGCAATTAGCCACAGTGAGACTCACATCAAGATCTTGGAAGAAATTATCACTAAGTGTTGATTCAAAATCTGATCAACTAATGATCTGATCAACATAGAAGCAGAAATTACCTTAGTGAAAAGGTGAAAAACCAGGGCAATTGATATGCTAAGGTATTGTACTCCAGTTTTCTATGAATAGTTAATATCAGTTTAACCAACTGAATTTAGTATGATGAGTCTTAGGGACTCCAAAGTCTAAAAATGTCACTATCTTCAAGATTGCCGAGAGCAAAGGGCCCTATCAACTCAAGAATTGACATCTCTGAGGCTGGGTTATACCTTCCAACACCAGGTTTGCATAGCCGAGTGACATTAGCTATGAAGATAATTTGATTCACTCTTCTGGCTCAGTTGTCATATTGTTAATCAGCCTTATAATAAATGTATATTTCCACATAAATTTTTACACAAAGACAGAATGGATAGTGCAGTTGACTTGATCGCTTCCTTTTAATTTTAATCAGTTTATAAGAAAGAAAAAATCTAATCAGGATTTTTGTTACTTAATCAAGTTTTGACCCTATAGTTTATAGAAGAAAATCAACCTCGAATTGTATGTTAATGCTACCTGGTCCAATTTTCTCTAAGTGTTTGCTCCAATGTTATGACAGGTATTCATCATAAACTATAAAGTATTGACATCATTATAAACAAAAACTTTGTCAGTAGAAAATGCTCAGAACTACTGTCGTCTCCTTACAGTGATGAGGAGGGACAGATTGAAAGACTAAAGTCAACAAATTCAGGGTGGCAGACAACAATGAACTTGGGTCCTTCAATGCTGGTGAGCCTCTAAATTAATCTTGGAGCCACCTGTATGAGTCAGAGAGGCACACTGCTGAGAATGCTAGAATAAAGATTTATTATATAGAATCAACCTTACACAAGTCTGGGCATTTGTAAAGAAGTCCATGTCAGGCTGTCCCCTCCGCATCTGGGGATGTACCTTAGGTAGCTGTAGGTCAGCTGTGCTAGTGGTCAGCAAGGAGAGCTGGTTGTGGAGTGACGATGAACTGAAATCCATAAGAAGAAACTGGAATTCATGCCTCTCAGGGCCTCCAAAGGCAATGACAGGGGTGACCTGCAAGAGAAGCTGGTGCCCAGTACCATGGAGCCACACACACACCTAGCTAGGACTCTGAAGCTGAAGGAGGGAGTTTCAATGCCAGCTCACTCTTTTGGCCTGGGGTAGTATTTGCCAGCTATCACAGTGCCTGGGGCCATACCATGAGCTTAACAGCATAAAATGAACAGCCGCATCTCTACCGCTCCCTCTCAAATGTGGTGAAAATTTCTCTTGTGACCAACTCCAGTCCAGAACAAACAGAGAAAGGAAATCCAGGAAATGTACCTCTCGCTTAGCTACATTGGCACAATACAAAGCCAGCATTCCCCCTAACACTAAACTGATCATCTTATATGAGAAGCTGTTTCAGTGTTGAAAAATGCACAGGCATGTAGTCCACCTAGGCATAGATTAGGAGGATTCTTATCTACAAGTTCTAAGTACCTGTGACTATATGTAAATTACAGTGTTAAGAGAAAAGTTGATCAACTCCCACCATTAGTGGCTAAAAATATACGTATTGTTGGAGGAGTCCAGCAAAACTCATTAACTTCAGTAATAACAATTTACTAACATACCCTAGGCCTCATCGTCCATGTCTCCCATAAATATTATGCATTAAAAGGCAATAGGTATTTTTTTAACTTGAGAATTTAAAAGACTCTTTTATCTTTTATGTAAAATGTTTACTTGTATTTGAGGACCAAAAAAATCCCCATTAACCTGGGAAGCAAGGATACTCTATTACATTTTCTAATCACCTTGTTTAAACTGCTTTTCACACCACATAAACATGCTTTTTTTAATGCTTGTTTCAAATGCAACTTAAGTTTTCAGCAATCAAATGGTACCATCCTTGGACTTGTCCAACTTCTGTTTTTCATAAGCAAGGACTGCTTATTCTTCATGAGCCTGAAAAACAATATGAGTGTGTTCTGTGAATTCCTGTGACTTTCATCAGTGGCACACACACCCAGAACCAAGCCCAGTCCCTTCCAGAGTAAGCATACCTCAGCCAACTCCTCATTAGCTTCAAAGGGATACGGGGAATTGAGGCAATTATGTGCATTACACAAAGCAGACACAGGTAATTCATCTGAAGGACGTGCTTGGGTACTCTCAATTTTCTGCCTGCCAAGCCTTGCCAGTGAAGGCAGCGCCCTCTACAAAAGAAAAGGAAAGGCTGTGGCCATATTACCACTGGCTCCATAGCTGGGACACACAATTCTATCAGAAAACGTTTTCACTTGGTTTATGACAGTTGAGAGATTTTCAGGCTTTCCTTCTATAAATGGGAAACAATTAGTCATTGCACTGCCAAGGATGGTTTTCCTATTCATCTTGGGCCTCTCAGAAGCAATTTCTGCTTCACTCATTTTATTCTTTGTTGGAAACAACTGTGACAAAGTCGAATACATTACATCTGTTTTGCAGCCCTTTTGACCTCCTACAGCTGAGTGCAAATGTAGCCTGTGTGAGGCATTTCCCCAAACAAAACTATTATGTGCAGTTGAGGGGCAGGCATATTGGTTTATATGCACCCAAAACCAATGCCATGACCCTCTCAAATTGTGGCCAGAGTTCAAACCACTCAAGTTGACCTTTGCACATAGGCCTTATCCCTAAGACAACTATTCAAGCATCAATAAGAAATTTCTGGAGTGTGCCAATGACCCATGCTTCTCATATTTAGATCTAAACCTATTCAGTACAACCAACTTTTAGATTCTCCTTCAAAAGAGATTGTTTTGACCTCCTTCCAGGTAGTATTTATTATGGACAACCCTATTTACTTATCCTGCAGAGTTATTAGTAATTCATTTATAAGAAGACCAGGCAGGTACCAAATTTTTAAAAATGAAATGGTGGCTCTCTGTGCTAGAGACTGCTAAGTATTTTATAGTCATTCCATAAAGGACAGCTAATGTCTTATCTAATGTTCTTTAGTTCATTTCTCCTAAAGCTAGACCTTATTTAAACACCCTGTGTTCCTGGAAACTCTAATAAGAAAGCTGAGCTTCCTATGGTCTCAATGTTAGTATAACCCCAAAATTCATATGTTGAAATCTCAATCCCCATAGTGACGGTGTTAGGAGGTGGGGCTTTAAGTGTGAGGGTGGAGTTCTCATGAATGGAATCAGTGCCTTATAAAAAAAAATCCCCAGAGAGCTCCCCCCCCCCACCCCCACTCTTTCACTATGTGAGGACACATTGAGAAAAGGACTATGAGGAAGTGGCCCTCACCAGATATTGAATCTGCCAGCACCATGATCCTGGACTTCCCAGCCTAAAGAACTGTGAGAAATGTTTGTTGTTTATAAGCCACCCAGGTTCTGGCATTCTGTTATAGTAACCTGAACACACCCGGACAAGCCCACTGTTCAATGGTCTTTGTCATGCTGCCACTTTGCTGGTAAAGTTAGGGTAGTGCCCGTACCATGGGATCAGAATAGTAGTGTCATAACCCACAGATATGGAAATATCCTTTCTCCTTGCTTTAGGACAGAACCAGGAATAAAGCTAGAAAAGACAAGTGCATTTATTCTCCACTGCCTCAACTTTAAACCTCACCCCCCAGGTCTCCATACTGATTCAGTATAAAGTCATGTACTTGTCTACCTAGAAAGACTTCTCTTGGAGTTTCAAGCATATCCATCTTTCAAACTTTTTAAATTATCTTTGTTCTCTGGACTTCTGACTGTTCTATAAAAGTGAATCTAGGACCTGGAATTCAGAGTCTACAAGTTCACCTGGAATTAAGAATTTGAGAAGTATAAATACAATGTGCATTCCACCCAAATGCTTAGCACTTCATATTACCTGGACAAGGAGAATTTAGTAAATAGGGAAGACTTTAAAGGGAAGGGGATGGGAAACAAAGAGATTTCTTGTTCTACTCGTTGTATGACATGAACCCTAAACACACACACTTTAAGAATTAGAGTTGAATATCTGACATACCTTTTTTGTAAACTCTTTTGCTTTCAACTTGAGTTTATTGACTTGAGATTCTGCTATCTCTGCCCTTTCCTTAGCTTCATTCAACTCGTGTTGCTGCTTCTTATACTTGGAAAAATATTGATTGGCTTGTGCTTCCTATAAAAATAAAAAAAAAATGAAAAAAATATCCCTGTGCTTACATAGTCATTTTCTCTGCTTTGACATGAGAAAGTTGAAAAATGTGTGAAAGGAATATAAACTTCTGAGTGTTGAATATATTTTGGTATGATATGATATATAAGGATTCAGACTTTCTAGCAGGCATGATATCCATTTTTATAAGCATTGTTTTCTGGAAATTTAGAACCTGCTCAGCACATTCCACTAATTGGATGTAGTATGGTTTTCACGGGCATCTTACGTGTTAGAAAAACCACAATTGCTTTGCAAACAGCTAAACATCCTAGTTTACCTCTGAGTGAAGGGGGCTTATCTTTAAAATTATATGTCAACAAGTAATTATTACATATAGCAGTTTTAGGCAAAATTATTGAAATAATTCAAAACCCCTGAAGAGATATTATTAGATATATATTATTAGATATAAGCCAATATATACATTACTTATGAATTACATTCTATGTAGCTATGAGTTGGCAACCAGCATTGGCAAATACATTTCAAATGATGACAGTTTTGGCCAGAGTTATGTCGAGGCTGTGAAACCACTCACCCAAGGATTTTTAGGGTGAGGAAGGCCCCAGGGTGACTATCTGGCCAAAAATTTGCCATCCCTATACGACATCATGTTTTTACTTGACTCATTTTTTTGCAATGCACATATCTGAGCGTAACCACAAGGTTGATGGTGAAAGCTCTGGCTCCCCGAAGGAAAAAGTAACAATTTTTTGAGCATGGGTGATAATTCTAGTCTGAGAAAAACTAGAAAATGAACAGACTTTAAGCTGAGCTGGTCCTCTCTGACAAAGTGCTTACCTATCTCCATAAATCAAAAACAATGGCTGGGAAATCCATGAGGCTGTAATGGCTGCCAGGTACTTACTGCTGCCTCCATTTGCTGCTTGTAACTTTGTACTTTTAGCTGAAGTTTATCCATCAGAGTCTGCATCCTACTCAGATTTTTCTTGTCATCCTCTGCCTGAAATGCATAGATAGGTATATGAAAGTGATTTGAATGATCCAGCAGTCTGCATTGGGAGTAGCCTCATGTGAGAAAATAAAAGGAAATTTATTATTTTAATTTTGGAGAGGGAGAGGGAGAGAGGGAGACAGAGAATCTGAAGCAGACTGCACTGTCAGCACAGAGCCTGACATGGGGCTCAAACCCACAGACTGTGAGATCATGACCTGAGCCCAAGTCAGGCACTCAACTGACTGAGCTACCCATGTGTCTTGGTTAGGAACTTTACTAAATAACTTGTTTGAGTTGTGATTTGAGAAATGGGTCTTACTTTACTTATTGTAAGTTCTGAGAAATTAGCAATGACAGTCACTTCTTTTTTTAAAAAAAAATTTTTTTTTTCAACGTTTATTTTTGGGACAGAGAGAGACAGAGCCTGAACGGAGGAGGGGCAGAGAGAGAGGGAGACACAGAATCAGAAACAGGCTCCAGGCTCTGAGTCATCAGCCCAGAGCCCGATGCGGGGCTCGAACTCACGGACCGCAAGATCGTGACCTGGCTGAAGTTGGACGCCCAACCGACTGCGCCACCCAGGCACCCCACAATGACAGTCACTTCTAACAGTCCTCCCATCCTAACCAAGCTACACCAGCCTGTGGTTTCTCAGTAGGAATGAAGTACCATTATAACAGAAGCTGTGTGTACAAAACTAAAAACCAATCCTCTCCTGCCACTAATCAAACCAACTCTTCCCCCTTGAACTTTCTAATTGACTCTTGGTTTTGGATAATGGAATTATAAAAGGTAAGTCTTCTGGAATTGTGGTGTTGGCATCAGCAGAGAGTGAGGAAAATTCTATGAACTGTGGGGACCTTGGTGTGTACATTCTCACTGCTTCCATTGCAATCCAGGCTTGGGATGGACAAAAGAAATCTAGTAGGATAGTGTTTCTTAGCTGTGCTCTACAGAGCCCAGGGTGTTCTGAGGGAATAGGAGGGGAGAGGCACACAGGTAGGAAAGTCTCTGCATATCCCCCACTTTCTCATGCCCTTTTAAGTAGAGTATCTCCACTTTGGAGCTGTTGAACTTTCCAAAATAAGACCATCTCAGTTGGCTTGTGGTTGAGATACTGATTTTTTTTTTAAGTTTTTTTTATTGTGAGAGAGACAGAGACAGTGTAAATGGGGGAGGGCAGAGAAAGAGGGAGGGAGAGAATCCCTAGCTGCCAGCACAGAGCCCAATGTGGGGCTTGAACTCATGAAACTAGGGGATCATAACGTGAGCCAAAATCAAGAGTCAGAAACTTAACCAACTGAGCCACCCAGGTGCCCCAAGATACTGATTTAATCAAGGTCTGCCTCCTGCTACTCAAGTGATTTTCCTGTTTTCATATTACTTGTTTCATCAAATGTCAACTCCTTTGGTGACTTTCATAGTCTTTCTACTGCCCTTCCACTGCCTTCCACAAACTTCCTCCACTCCAATTAAACTCATCTCCTATTACCTCATAGTTCTCTTATTCCCTCTTCTGTAAGTTTAGTCAATATCTCCCCTTGGACACAGTAGCGAGGAAAGAGAAATGTCAAGTCTTTCCACAAAAGAGGACTATTTGCTTATCTTAGTACCTGCAGCCTAAGGAAGGCTTCTAATTTAACACACATCAAGGGGCTGACTGCAATGCTCTCCAGAGACATGAAAGGCTGGTAGGCATCATATTCACACTTGCCCTCTGCCTCACTTCAGGTTGCTTTCTCTCAGAAAGGAGGCTTGTGCATGTTTAGTGCCTTGGTTTGTGGATGCTCCCCAGAAAATACCCCATGAAGGCATGACTCTGGTGGCCAGTGGTACTTATGTTCATGGGTCCCATAGGGCTGCAACAAATAGTGCTTAGCCAGCTAACCCCTCCCCTGCCATGTCACAATACAGAAGCAGAATACTGAAATGCCGTCTTTCTGTCAAAGAGACTAATTCATATATCTTAGTAGCTGTCACTACGAAGCTGGCTTCTAATTTAACATACATCAAGGGGCTGACTGCAATACTCAGAGACTGGGCAGGCTATCTTCCCCACTCCAGTTTACCAGTACTTCTAAGAAAGGAGTTTGTACACAGGTCTGGTGTCCTGGATTTTGTAGCTGCTGCCCAGAGGACACATCCCTTGATAGCCGGGCTCTGGTGACCAGCAGGGCTTGTGTTCACAGGTCCAATGGTATGGCACAAAGAAACAGTTAAGTGGCTATCACCCCAAGGCTCAGCAGAAATAAAACAGAAATGGCCATCTCCCAGTCTTCGCCTAGAAGAGGTATATATGCATATTTTAAAAGCTCCTACCTGAGGATCCAGATTCCAATCAGCCTGCATCTAGGTACTGAGATCTGCCCCTTTTGGATACCAATAGGCTAGGACACCCTAAACTATTGGGAGCCACTACGAACAAAGAAGAGGGCTTGGACAATGACAAAGGTTTTAGAAACAACCAAGAGCTAGAGCATTGTTGAACAATAAGGATCATGTCCTACATGAGACCACTCATTCAAGACTGGGAGAGGTAGCTGTTTTACCTAATGCATAGAAATCAATGCAGAAAATCAAAGAAAATGAAGAAACAGAGGAATGGGCTTCAAACAGAAGAGCAAAATAAAATCTCAGAAAAAGAGGTAAGTGATTTACCTGATAAAGAGTTCAAAACAATGGTCATAAAGATGCTCACCAAGCTCAGGAGAACAATGCATGAATGAAGTGAAAATTTCAACAAAGAGAAAATATAAGAAAGTACCAAACAGAATCACGGTAATGAAAAATAAGTGGACGGGGGTGCCTGGGTGGTTCAGTCGGTTAGGCGTCCAACTTTGGCTCAGGTCATGATCTCATGGTTCATGGGTTTTGAGCCCTGCATCGGACTCTGTGCTGACAGCTCAAAGCCTGGAGCCTGCTTCAGATTCTGTGTCTCCCTCTCTCTCTGCCCCTCCCCGGCTCACACACTCTCTCTCTCTCTCTCTCTCTCTCAAAAAGAAAATAAACATTAAAAAAAATTAGAAAAAAAAGAAAAAGTAGTGGACTGAAAAGTACAACAGAGAGTTCAATATCAAACTAGATGAAGCAGAAGAAAGGATAGTGAACTTGAAGACAGGGCAGTGGAATTCATCTCATCAGAGCAGCAAAAAGATAAAGAATGAAAGAGTGATGGCTTAAGAGACTTATAGAACATCAAGCAGACCAACATTTGCACTCTAAGGGTCCTAGAAGGAGAATAAAGAGAGAAAGGGGCAAAAATTTGAAAAAATAATGGCTGAAAACTTCCCTAACCTGAGAAAAGAAAGAGACATCCAGATCCAGGAAGTTCAGAGACTTCAAATGAAATAAACCCAAAGAGACCCACACCAAAACACATAATACTAAATTGTCAAAGACAAGGAGAGAATCTTAAAAGTAGCAAGAGAAAAACAACTTGTTAACCCCATAGGACTCTATAAACAGATTTTTCAGCAAAAACTTTCCAGGCCAGAAGGGAAAGGTACAATACATTCAAAGTATTGAAAGAAGAAAAAAAATAAAAACCTGCTAATTAAGAATACTCTACCTGGCAAAGATGTCCTTCAAAACTGAAAAAGAGATAAACAGTGTTCCAGGCAAGCAAAAGCTAAAGGTGTTCAGACCGTTAGACTGGCCTTATAAGAAACATTAAAGAAACTTCTATAAACTGAAATGAAAGGGCACTAATTAGTAACAGGAAAATGACTATACATATATATATATATGTATATATATGTATGTATATATATTTATATACATACATATATATACATATATATTTATATGCATACACATATATATATTTATGTATTTATGCATACATATACATATACATGTATATGTTTATATGTATATATATGTATATTTTCAGAATAATATAATGTTTGGTGGTGGATAAATCACTTATGTATCTAGTATGAAGGTTAAAAGACAAAAATAGGGGCGCCTGGGTGGCGCAGTCGGTTAAGCGTCCGACTTCAGCCAGGTCACGATCTCGCGGTCCGGGAGTTCGAGCCCCGCGTCAGGCTCTGGGCTGATGGCTCAGAGCCTGGAGCCTGTTTCCGATTCTGTGTCTCCCTCTCTCTCTGCCCCTCCCCCGTTCATGCTCTGTCTCTCTCTGTCCCAAAAATAAATAAACGCTGAAAAAAAAAAAAAAAAAAAAAAAAAAAAAAAAAGACAAAAATAGTAAAAAATAACTTCCAATATCTGTTAATGAATACACAGGATAAAAATATGTAAATTGTGACATCAACAAACATAAAATGTTGCCAGGGAGGACAGTAAAAATATAGAGCTTTAGAGTGCATCCCAATTGAAGTTTAAAATAGACTATCATAAATACAGTTTGCTTCATGTAAGCTTCATGGTAACCACAAAGCAGAAACCTATAGACACACAAAAGATAAACAGAAAAGAATCTAACCATACTACAGAAAATCACCAAATCAACAAGGAGCAAGAGAAGAATAACAAAGGAATTACAAAACAGCGAGAAAACTAACAAAATGGCAATTACGTGCATACCTATCAATAATTACTTTAAATATAAGTGGACCAAATTTTCCAATCAAAAGACAGAGTGGTTGAATGGATACAGAAAGGAAACTCATCTAGCTGCTGCCTACAAGACACTTCAGACCTAAAGACACACAGACTAAAAGTTTTAAAGAATGCAACAAGATATTACATGCAAACATTAACCAAATGAAGATGGGGTACCTATACTTATATCAGACAAAATAGATGTTAAGACAAAGATCTAAATAAGAGGCAAAGGTTATTATATAATGATAAAGGGGTCAATATAACAAGAGGATATAGCAGTTGTGAATATCTATACACCAATATAGGAATATCTACATATATAAAGCAAATGTTAACAGACCTAAAGGGAAAAATAAACAGCAATACAATAAAAGTAGGGAACTTTAATACCCAATTTTTATTAATAGATAGATCAGACTGACAGAAAATCATTCAGGAAACATAATCCTTAAATAAAACATTAGACCAGATGGACTTAACAGACTGTATACATTCCGACCAAAAGGAACAGAATACACATTATTCTCAAGCATGCATATAATATTCCTCAGGATAGATCATATGTTAGGCCACAAAACAAGTTTTAATAAATTTAAAAGGATTGAAGTCACATCAAGTATCTTTTCTGACCACAACTGTATGAAACTAGAAATTATAAGAAAAAAAAACCTGGAAAATCCTCAAATGTAGGAAGATGAAACAATATCACTAAACAACCAATGAGTCAAAGAAGAAATCAAAAGAGAAATAAAAAAATACCTTGAGACAAATGAAAATGGAAATACAACATACCAAAACTTTTGAGATGCAGCAAAGGTGGTTCTGAGAAGGAAATTAGTAGTAATAAATTTCTACATTAAGAAATGAATAAAGGTCTCAAATAAACAATCAGACTTTAGGCCTTAAGAAACTAGAAGAGAGAAAAATACCAAAGTTAGCAGAAGGAAGGAGATAACAAAGATCAGAATGAAGATAAATGAAAATAGACTAAAAAGACAATAGAAAAAAACCAATGAAACTAAGAGCTATTTTTTTTTAAAGATAAACAAAATTGATAAACGTTTAGCTGGTCTCACCAAGAAAAAAAAGAGAAAGGATGCATACAAAAATAGAAATGAAAGAGGGGACATTACAACTGATACCACAGAAATACAAAGGATCATAGAAACCACTAAAAACAATATGCCAAAAAATTGATAACCTAGAAGAAATGAGGAAATAAATTCAGTAAAGTTGCCAGATTCAAAGTTAATTTACATAAATCTGTTGTTTTTCTAGACACTAGTAATGAAGTATCAGAAAAAGAAATTAAGAAAACAATTCTAGTTACAAGTGCACCAAAAGAATAAAATAACTAAGAATAAACTCAACCAAGGAGGTAAAAGACCTGTACTCTGAGCTATAAAATGTTGATGAAAGTAAATGAAAATAACACAAATGGAAGGATATTCCATGCTCATGGATTGGAAGAATGAATATTGTTAAAATATCCATACTATAGGGGTGCCTGGGTGGCTCAGTTGGTTAAGAGTCCAACTTCGGCTCACATCATGATCTCATGGTTTGTGGGTTCGAGCCCTGCATTGGGCTCTGCCCTGACAGCTCAGAGACTGGAGCCTGCTTCAGATTCTGTGTCTCCCTCTCTCTCTGTCCCTCCCTGGCTTGTACTCTGTTTCTCTTTTCCTCTCCCCCTCTCCCTCTCTCTGTCTCTGTCTCTCATAAATAAACATCAAAAAAATTTTTAAATATCCATACTGCCCAAAGTAATCTACAGATTTATTCAATAATACTCCTTATTAAAACACCAATAGTATTTTTCACAGATCTAGAACAAATAATTCTAAAATTTGTAGAACCACAAAAGACACCAATTAGTCAAATCAATCTTGAGAAAGAATAAAGCTGGAGGTATAATAGTCTCAGATTTCAAGATGTACTACAAAGCTATAATAATCAAAATAGCATGGTACTGGCATGAAAATAAACACATAGATCAAAAGAATAGACTAGGGAGCCCAATAATAAGCTTACATTTATATGGTCAGTTAGTCTATGACAAAAGCAACAAGAACATACAAAGAAGAAAGACAGTCTCTTCAGTAAATAGTGCTGGGAAATCTGGGCCACTACATGCAAAAGAATGAAACTGGACCACTTTCTTCTTAAAGCATACAAATAAATATACTCCAAATGTATTAAAGACTTAAATGTGAGACCTAAAACAATAAAACTCCTAGAAGAAAACATAGGAAATAGTCTCTTGAATGTTGCCTTAGCAACATATTTATGGATGTGTCTCCTTAGGCAAGGGAAACAAAAGCAAAAAGAAACTATTAGGATTATGCCAAACTAAAAGGCATTTGCACAGCAAAGGAAACCATCAACAAAACAAAAAGGCAACCTACTGAGTAGGAGAATATATTTGCAAGTGATATACCTGGTTAAAGGGTTAATATCCAAAATATATAAAGAACTTACATAACTCAATACCCAAAAAAATCCAAATAATCTGATGTACAATGGGCAGAGGACCTGAATACAATAATAATACAAATAATACAAATACTAATTTGCAAAGATATAGGCATGTCTATGTTTACCGCAGCATTATTT
The DNA here is from genome assembly GCF_018350155.1 of Leopardus geoffroyi. Taxonomy (NCBI): domain Eukaryota; kingdom Metazoa; phylum Chordata; class Mammalia; order Carnivora; family Felidae; genus Leopardus; species Leopardus geoffroyi. Next base: position 55,396,606 of record NC_059333.1, read on the forward strand.
ACCGAGCAAGATATAGAAATAGCCTAAGTGTCCATCCACAGATGAAGGAATAAAGAAGATATAGTATATATATATAATGGAATATTACTCAGCCATAAAAAAGATGCAGTCTTACCATTTGCAGCAATATGAATGGACCTAGAGGGTATAATGCTAAGTGAAATAAGAGAAAGACAAACACCATATGGTTTCACTTATAGGTGGAATCTAAAAAACAAAATGAACAAACTAACAAAAATAGCAAAAACAGAATCTTAAGTACAGAGAACTGTGGTTCTGAGTGTGTGTGTGTGTGTGTGTGTGTGTGTGTGAAATGAACAAAATGGGAGGTACAGGCTTCCAGTTTTGCAATGAATAAGTCATGGGATGAAGACATATACAGATTATAGATAATATAGTCAGTGGTATTGCAATGGCATGATATGGTGGCAGATGGTAGCTACACTTGTGGAGAACATAGCATTACATCTATAGTTGTCAAATCACTATGTTGTACACGTGAAATGAATATAACATCGTATGTCACTTATATTGCAACAAAAATATTTTAAATAAACAAAATTGATAAACTTTTGGCTAGACTCACCAAGAAAAGAGAGAGAAGACTCAAACAAATAAAATTAGAAATGGAAGAGGAGACATTACAAGTGATACCACAGAAATACAAAGAATCATGAGACTATTATAAACAATTATATGCCCCAAATTTGGATAACCTAAAAGAAATAGATAAATTCTTAGAACATACAACCTACCAAGACTGAATCACGAGTAAAAGGAAATTTGAGGATATCAAAAATACAAGAAACAACAGATGTTGTCAAGGATGTGGGAAAAAGGAAACCTCTTGCACTGTTGGTGGGAATGCAAATTGGTGTAGCCATTGTGGAAAATAGTATGGAAGTTGCTAAAAAAATTGAAAATAGAAATATCCTACATTCCAAGAATTGCACTACTTGGTATTTACTCCAAAATACAAGAACACTAATTCAGAGGGATACATGCACCCCTATGTTTACTGCAGCATTATTTACAATAGCCAAACTATGGGAGCAGCTCAAGTGTCCTTTGATAGATGAATGGATAAAGAAAATGTGGTGTGTAAAGAAAAAGAAAGGGAGAGAGAAAAAAAAGAAACAGACTCTTAACTATAGAGAACAGTGGTTGCCGGAGGGAGGTGAGTGGAGGGATGGAACTAGGGGATAGGGATTAAAGAGTATAATTATTATGATAAAAAATAAAAATGATAAAAATAAATCAAGTACAACATAAAAAAATCGTAACAGACAAATTACTAGTGAGGAGATAGGATTAGTAATCAAAAATCTCCCAACAAATAAAAGTCCAAGACCAGGTGGCTTCACTGGTAAATTCTATCAAATGTTTAATGAATAATTAATACCAATCCTTCCCAAATTCTTTTTAAAAAATTGAAGAAGAGGGAACACTTCCAAACTTCTTTTATGAGGCAAGCATTACCTTGATATCAAAACTGAGAGAGAGAGAGAGAGAAGGAAGAAAGGAAGCAAGCAAGCAAGGAAACTGAAAACTACAGGTCAATATCCCTGATGCACATAAATGCAAAAATCTTCAACAAAATATTAGCAAACTGAATTCAGCAATACATCAATAAATCCAATAATCAAATTGGATTTATTCCAAGGATGCAAGGATAGTTTGATACCTGCAAATCAATGTGATATACCGCATTAACAAAATGAAAGATAGAAATCATATGAACTTCTGAATACATGAAGAAAAATCATTTGACAAAACTCAACATCCATTCATGATAAAACCTCTCAATAATGTGAATATAGAGGGTTGTATCTCAACATAATAAAGACCATATATGAAAAACACACAGCTAACATCATACTCAATGGAGAAAAGTGGAGAGATTTTCCTCTGAGATTAGGAATATAACAAAGATGCCTACTGTCACCACTTTTATTCAACATATTACTGGAAGTCCCAGCAGCACAATTAGGCAAGAAAAAGAAATAAAAGCCATCCAAATCAGAAAGGAAGTAAATGGTCTTGATTTGGAGATAATAGTATATGTAACAAAACAAAACAAAAAAACCCTAAAGACTCAATCAAAAACTGTTATAAATAATAAACCAATTCAGTAAAATTGCAGATGTAAAAGCAACATACAAAACTCGGTTGTGTCTCTGTACACTAATAACAAACTATTCTAAAGAGAATTTGAGAAAACAATCCCATTTACAAATGCATCAAAAAGAATAAAATAGTTAGTAATAAATTTAACCAAAGAAGTGAAAGATCTGTGCTCTGAAAACTGTAAGACATTGATGAAATAAATTTTAGGAGACACAAATAAAATGGAAAGTTATTTTATGCTCAGGGGTTGGAAGAATTAATATTGTTAAAATATCCATATTACCCATAGCAATTTATAGATTCAGCACAGTCCTTATCATAATTTCAATTGTATTTTTCACAGAACAATTTGAAAATTTGTATGGAATCACAAAAGACCTCTCATAGCCAAAAGAATCTTGAGAAGGAAGAAGAACACTCAAGTCATCATGCTTCCTGATTTCAAACTATAAAACTATAGTAATCAAAGTATTGACATAAAAACAGACACATAGATCAATGAAACAAAATATAGTGTGCAGAAATAAACTCATACATATATGGTCAATTAATTTATGACAAAGGAGCTAAGAATATACAAGGGTAGCCTCCTCAATAAATGGTGCTGGGAAAATTGGACACCCACATGCAAAAGAATGAAAGTAGACCACTTTCTTATACTATACACAAAATTAGCTCAAAATGGCTTAAAGCCTTAAATGTAAGATGTGAAACCATGAAACCATAAAACTCCTAGAAGAAAACAGAGGGTAAGCTCCTTGAAATTAGTCTTGGCCATGAAGTTTGGATTTGACATAAAAAAAACAATGGCAACAGATACAAAAATAAATAAGTGGGACTGCAGCAAACTAAAAAACCTCTATACAGCAAAGGGAACCTTCAAAAAAATGAAAAGGCAACCTATGGAATAGGAGGAAATATTTTTAAATCACATACCTGAGAAGGGATTAATATCTCAAATACATAAAGAACTCATACAACTGAATAACCAAACAGAACAGGAAACAAAAAATATGCTTTAAAAATGGGCAGAGGAACAGAAACATGCAAAGATGCTCAACATCATTAATTATCAGGGAAATGCAAATCAAAGCAACTATGGAATATCACTTCACACTGTCAGAATCACTATAATCAAAAACTCAAGAAACAAGGGTTGACAAAGATGTGGAGAAAAAGGAACCCTCGTGCACTGTTGGTGGGAATGCAAACTAGTACAGACACTGTGGAAAACAGTAGAGAGGTTCTTGAACAAATTAAAGAATAGAGGACTGAATCCAGTAATGCCACTACTGGGTATTTATCCAAAGAATATGAAAACACTAATTTGCAAAGATAAATGCAGCTCTATGTTTATTGCAGCATTATTTTTAATAGAAAAAATATGGAAGCAATCCAAGTGTCCAAATGAAGTGTGGATAAAGATGTATATATACATGACAGAATATTACTCAGCCATAAAAAGAATGAAATCTTGCCATTTGCAACAACGTGGATGGATCTAAAGGGTATAATGCTAAGTGAAATAAGTCAGAGAGAGACAAATACCATATTATTTCATTCATATGTAGAATTTCAGAAACAGAACAAACAATAAAGAGACAAATAAAAAAAACCAGACTCTTAACTATAGAGAACAAACTGATAGTGACCAGATGGGAGATGGGTAGGGAAAATGGGTGAAATAGGTGAAGGGGATTATTAAGAGTATGCTTATCTCAATGAGCAGTGAGTAATGTATAGAATTGCTGAATCACTATACTGCACACCAGAGACTAATATAACACTATACATTAATTACACTGGAATTTTATTTTTAATTTTTTTTATATTTTATTTAAATCCAAGCTAGTTAACATATAGTGTAGTAATGATTTCAGGAGTAGAATTTAGTGATTCATCACTTACATATAACACTCAGTGCTCATCCCAACAAGTGCCCTCCTTAATGCCCATCATCCATTTAGTTCCCCCCCAGCATCCTCCAGCAACACTCAGTTTGTTCTCTGTATTTAAGAGTCTCTTATGGTTTGTGTCCCTCTCAGTTTTTTAGCTTTTCTTTTCCTTCCCCTATGTTCATGTGTTTTGTTTCAAATGAACAGAGGATCTGAAGAGATCTTTTTTCCAAGAAGATATACAAATGGCCAATAGGTACATGGAAAGGTGCTCAACATCACTTAGCATCAGGGAAATGCAAATCAAAATCATAATGATATATCAAAAAGACAAGAAATAACAAGTGTTGATGAGAATGTGGAGAAAAGGGAACCCTTGTGCACTACTGTTGGGGATACAAATTGGTGCAGCCATGGTGGAAAACAGTATGGAGCTTCCTCAAAAAATTGAAAGCAGAACTACCATATGATTCAGTAATTCCACTTCTGGTTACTGATCTGAAGGGAACAAAATCACTATCTTGAAATACCCCATGTTCATGCCAGCATTATTTACAATGCCAAGACATGGAAATAACCCTAGTGTTCATCAACAAATGAATGACTAAAGAAAATGTGCTATATGTACAATGGAATATTATTATTCAGCCAAAAAAAGAAGGAGGTCCTGCCATTTGCAATCCTTAAGGGCATTATACTAGTGAAAGAAGTCAGGAAAAAACAAATAATGTATGATCTCACCCATATGTAAAATCTAAAAAACCAAACTCACATAAACAAACAAACAAAAAAAGAATTGGTGGTTGCCAAAGGCAAGGGTCTATGGGAGTGGGGAAAATGGGTCAAGGTGGTCAAGAAGTACAAAATTCCAGTTATAGGATGAGTAAGTCCTCGGAATGCAATGTTGAACATGGTGACTGTAGTTAACAATATGATGCTGTATATTTGTAAGTTGGTAAGAGAGTAAGTCTTAAAGAGTTCTTAGCACAAGGAAAAAAATTGTAGTTATGTGTGGTGCTGGATGTTAACCAAATTTGTGATAATCATTTCACAATGTAAACAAACATCAAATTATTACATTGTACACACAACACTAATGCAATGTTATGTGTCAAGTTTATCTCAATATAAGTAAATATATAAATACATAAGTAAATAAATAAAGCTTTAACCAAGCCATTTCTATGGCCTAGAATACTCCCCCACCCCACCTGAAAGTACAATCTGCCAGTAGATAATTACTCATTTTAAGCTTACTAAGGCAGGGACCAAGATATAAGAGAATGAGATAGGTCTATCTCTTCAATAAAATCTACTGTTTTCATCTGTCTGTTCCTTTCCCTCCCAGGTTTAAGAAATTTGAAGATTCATAGAATTATCCATGTGTAGAAGTTCCAAAACTAACAGAAGTTTAATTGCTTAAAACCAATTTACTAAGGCAAGTCAATTTTCTGTGTGGTAAAGGAAGCCACAAGGAAGAAAACTGAAGCCTGGAAATGGTTGCTGATGTTAATGAGCTCCTCCCACTTGAGAAGGCAGAGCCTTTGTTAGGCTCAGGCTCACATCTCAGCCCTGAGGCATTACATCACTGTGGTAGCCATGGTTGCGAGTGGCTCAGATTTCCCTTCAAGAAAAGAACTTGCCATTCAGCAGTGAGGAGGGCACTTACCTGAAAACCTCCAACTGCAGTGCCTTCGGGATCTGCTGTAGAATTTACACTGAGATCACCGCTCCCCAGGCAGCCCCCGGTCAGTAACGGCCCAGTGATTACCAGGGTCCAGCCATTTCTGCCCAACATGGGGCTCCTTTCCAGGCAACCTTTGTGCTGGAGACTGCTCAGAGGAGATGGGCTGCAATGTGAAGCTCATATCCCATCCTCCTTCCTTCACCTTTTCCTTTCATGGATATCAGATTCACATTGTGGTCTAAAGGCTTTCTCTGCCCTGATCCTGCTTGCTCTCCCCTTTGTCTTTCCCAGGTGTTATGTCAGATAAATCTCTTATGCTTCTCAGACTCCATCCTGGCATCTGGTTCCTGGAGAAGCTACCCCAAACTACATTTTGTTTCCTTATCTCTAAAAATGAAGATACTATATCTGTAATTATATTTGTAAGGATTAAATAACATCTATACATAGATCCTTGAATATAGAAAGCAGTGGAAGATAAAATGGAGCAGGTGGATGGGAGGGGGCAGAGAGACTGTCTGTACCTGTTATAACAGTTGCCAGTCCCTAGTCCTACGTCCTGCTTTATAGCACATTATTCTAGGTACTGGAGAGAGAAAATAGGATGAGTTTTCAAATGCTAGAGGGACATACAGGGGAAGATAAATGCTCAATGGGGACTGGCTATAGAACTATTGTGGCTGGGGTCACACTTGATTCCCTTTCCAATGTAGTAGGATCTTCCCAGAGGATGTTTCCTAGGAAATGAAAACCATATTTATGCCCCTTTCAAAATGACATTTTCAATTGGCACCAATGACGTACTATCACAAAACACCCTGCCTCATAGTCCTGGTGGTTATTTTGATGTTAAAGGAGAACAGATTGGATTGGGCCAGCATCTATCTTGAATATTTCAAAAACAGGTACTGATATCAAGAAATGTGGAGAGCTCTCTAATGTCTCTTTAGAGTCACAGGGCCTAGCTTCATATCTTGTGTTAAATAGGTGCTCAGTAGGTGTTATCTGATTTAACAGCAGAAAAGCATTGCATAATTGAACAGATATACTGTGAGCATTGTGCAGACGCCTGGAAGAAATTAAGAACTGTACTTCCGTACTAGTACAAGGGGAAACAATAAGGCTAGCTCTATGAAGAAACAAAGATAAAACACAACAGAACAAGAATACAGTCTTTGGGGCAATGAAAACCAAAAAAGTATAGCCTTTGGTGTTTTGTTCTATAATGGACTTGTCTTCAGAGGGGGAAAAATGTCAGTATAATCCACAGGAAACTAAAAAGAAGAAAAACCCAGACATCATTAACAAGCAGCATGTGACTCCCTCAGCGTAGGTGGCTTCCTCACCCCCCTCAAAAGAAGGGTAGAATACCACACCTTTCATGCTCCCAAGGTGTTTACTTCCTTAGCCACACATCCCAGAGGCCCACTCCCGAATGGTATTGTTATAACTAGCATACTCTAAAGAAGTGTCAGGCTAACTCTTAGAAAAGTCTCAGAAAAGAACCACTTCCTCAGTAAAGAAGAGCTGTGCAAGGAGCTCATTTCATCTTAATTAGCCCAAGATGATGCTTCTGAAGTGCACCGCGTTCTTATCAACACTATCCTTCTCGCTGCAAGGAGGGAAGACATTGGCATCTCTAACAACAACTCAGCCTCAGGAACCAGAACCAGGACTGGCAGATCTTGCATTCGTACTGCCAACGTTGCTGTGAAAGCGGGTGCCCGGGAGGAATTTGCCTTTTCACTGGCATAAGCTGTACGGTGCAGCAGGAGAGGGCCAGGGAGTGACCTCTGGCATCCGTGTTCAACAACTGGAACGTGGGCACCTAGTCTGTGCCAGGAAGATGCTGGGCCGCAGAACAGCACACAGCACAGTGCCTCTGCACTCGTGGATTCAACGGTCCCCTCCGTTTGAAGAAAAGGGAAGAAAGGTTAGAAAATGAAAATGAAGGTGAAGGATTGTATTGTTGCTTTAGAAATGCGTTAACTACTGGTAAGAAGTCTTTCCATCTCTTTTCACTTATTTGCTTGAGACCAACGTTCGCTCACGGGAAAAGAATCTGCGAGCTCCACACGGCCGTATTTAGCAGCTACCACCTGGCACAGGCACCGAACAGAGTCCTCAGTGGCCTGGAGTGTCTGGGCCACCAGAAAATAGGAGCGAGCATGTCCCCTGCTTCGATGTAGCCAGTGTCCCGTGTAACACGCTGGCTGAGGAGCCACCCCGACTCTCTGTCAGCCACTTCATTTACACATTGTTCTCACTCAGCCTCTCACAGGAAGGCATCTTTCTGAGAGCACCCCAGACGTTATGTGTGAAAAAATAAGCACGGTATAAATAGCTTTTCCCTTCTAATTGCAACTTGCGCTCACATTTTGCTTCCTGAGAGCTCTGAAAAGGGACCGACCCAAAGCACTAAGAGCACAGGAGCCCTGGGCCTGTCAGTCCATGTCTCCCACTGAATGTGAGCACAAAGGTGGGGGAAAGAACAGCAGGAGACCTAGGAGGCCTCCCCAGGCTTGAAGGAGCGCGTTGCTCCGGCACACAAACAGGCAGTGGTTTCCCGGAGTACCTGATAGGTCAGCTCTTTGAGGCAGCGCTCCAGCCTGCGGGCTCCCCTCTGGGCCTCCGCGCTGCGACGGATTTCGTCCTCCAGTTCACCTTCCAGTTGTCTCACCTGCAACAAAACCCTGACCTCAGATCGCAGGCTGGCAGCCAGCAAGACGGGATGCCAGCGAATTTGCCAACTGGCGCGATCATTTGAAAGAGAGCAAAGTCATCAAGAGGGGGGGGCCGCTCTCTTTCTGGCAGTGGTTAAACAGGGTAGCCTCTAGGGGAACACTGCCTCGCCAAAAGTGAGTTGGTGGGATTATGTGAGTTTATAAAAGGACCGTTTAAACCCTCATCCATGCAGAAGTGGTAAGTTTCCTGTGAGATTACAAAATTGCACACACCCCTGTGTATGATCATAGGTAAGTATACAGAGAATAAGCTATACGGGGCACACTTTTGGGATTAGGACAATGTACTACCTGATCTTAAGTTTCTTCCTCCATGTTCAGCCCTGACTCCCTGAAATCTGACCTTGAGTCTATGTGGCAGATATGTCCCACCCTGCCCGACAGCCCTGTTTTGTGGGAGGGCAGTAGTACGGATGGACAATCTGCCTGTAGCCTCACAGAGTCATACAGGCAAAGTTAGCATAACGTTCATTCGACAAACATTTTATGCCAACCACACACCGGACCCCAAGGCTAGGGAGACAGCAGTGAAAAGAACAAACAAAAATTTCTCCCGTATGTAAGCATATGTTTTAACGAGAGGAAACACACAAAGTAAGATAGAGAATATGTTTGATGGTGAGATGTGATTTGGAGAAATAAAACAATTAGCAATAACTGTGCCTTGGATAAACCTCATTGGTGACAATACTGCCATTGTGCAGAGCTGGAGAAATAAAGCAGAAAGGGGTGTAGAGAGTTGATGGAGGAAGAGTGTCGGCTGTTCCTTCTCTTCCTTTAGATGTCCAAGGCTCTGTGGCTGCCTTTTTAAAATATATTTGTTAATTTTTTTAAGTTATTTTTTGAAGGAGAGAGAGATAGACCATGAGCAGGGGAGGCGCAGAGAGGGGTGGGGGGGCACAGAATCTGAGCAGACTCCAGGTTCTGAGCTGTCAGCACAGAGCCCAATGCAGGGCTCAAACTCACAAACGGTGAGATCGTGACCTGAGCTGAAGTCGGAGGCTTAACCTACTGAGCCACCAGGAGCCCCTGCCTTCTTCTTGACACAGATGCCACCTTCTCAATGTGGCCTTTTTGACTACTCTTTGAAAATAGCAAAGTCCAATGCCCCAGGGCATGAATGTGCTTGGAATGTCTGACCCCATCTCTTACTCCCCCCCCCCTCCCCACTCCAGACACACTGCCCTTGTTTTTCCTCAGAGAGGGCAAGTCAGCAGGTGTGCAAGTTCCTTGTGGACAAAGCCCGTTAAAAAATCTTCTAAGCCCCTATTTTCTAGGAGCTTAATACATAGTTCTATCAGTTGGGACATGAGACTATGAGGCGACCCTTTAAGGTTTTCTCATGTGTTCATGTATGTGTTTAAGTCGATTAAAAAACCTCAGGGAAAATCGCTTTAATATATCAAATCCTAGACATCATATAATTTCACCAGTAAATATTCCGTTATGTAATCCTAACAGATTGGTATGATGATTATGGTTTTAAGAAAATTAATCATAATTCCTTAGTATCAGCTGATATTTGGAAGCTTATTGCTACTGAGTTAGCATGGGTTCTAGGCTTTATGGTGGACAAACAGCAATTGGAAGCAAAATTAAAATCTTAAATTCAAATTGGAAACACCATTATCATTCATGTATTTTTTTTTAAATTAGGGAAAAAAGACATATTCTAAGTTCTTTAATTTTATGCCTATATGTTTTTTTTCTCCTACTAAAAATCTTGGTTCTTATACAATCAAGATTAAATAATTATTGGTTAAAGAATTATATTAACCTTACTGATAGTGTTAATGATAAGATACTATTATTTGAGGGGTGCCTGGGTGGCTCAGTGGGTCAGCATCCCGCTATGGCTCAGGTCATGATCTCATTGTGTTCAAGCCCCACATTGGGCTTTGTGCTGACAGTGTGGAGCCTGCTTTGGATTCTCTGTCTCCCTCTCTTTCTGCTCCTCCCTCTTTCTCAAAAATAAATAAACATTAAAAACATTTTGTTAAAGATATAGTTATTTGGAACTACAAGTGCAGTTTGCTTTGATTTTTTTTTCTTTTGTCCTTAGATATATTCCATGAGGGATGTACAAAGCACTATGTTTAAAAGTCACTAGGAATAATTCTTCTGTGTATGTTTTATGCCCCTCAACTTGATATACAGTTAGCTTCAGTTGTTTCCATTTGTCTTAACATTTTACAGATTGATTTGTTTTATTCTGCTCTTTGATTTAAACGTGTTTTCTTTTAAGTTATGAAGCATGTAAATGTTTTATATGATTTTGCAATCAAAACAACTAAGCAAGGTTCATTCAGAAGGTCTAAGTTTCATCTCTGTGTTCTCCTCCTATGGCAGCTATTTTTATTAGTTTTTGTTTTATTCTGTCACCACTTCTTTTTGAAAATGTAAGCAAATGTGTATGTGCCCCTGTCTTCTATATTAACCCCCTCTTGCACGAAAGGGTGTAGACTCTACCTTTTCTCTGTGCCTTTTATCATCATCATACTGCTAGATGAGATCTCCAGAACATATTACAGAGCGCTCCCTCATTCCTTTTTAATCAGCATGATTATAAGGAGGCACCATAGATGTGCATTAGAATTCTATTGTATGGATATAACATAAATGTACAAAAGCAATTTTAAGAGGCCCTTCTGAACCATCAAGTCCCAAATATTCTTCCTATCCTTCTAGCATTTGTCATCCAACCTGTACATAGTCATTGAAATTGATCCAATAATTTAAAAAATCCTATTTTCAAGATAGATCTTCCTATTTATTGTCAAGCTCCCTGAAGGCAGGTGCTACATCATTTCTGTCAGCCCCTCCTATATCTTCACTAAGCATTTCTTGATCCTTGATTTAGTTGTCCCCCTTCCCCCTTTCTCTGGATGTTAAAAAATGGGCATTCTCTGCAGAGGAAATAACAGGAACAGAGGCACAGAAGCAAGACTGCGAGGGTGTATCTGGACATAGCAGGAAACCCTGGCTGTGGGGAGCCTAGAGTTGGTGTGGCTGAATGGGAAGAGATGGATTCTCACTTAACAGGAAGAGGGAGGCAGAGTGTATCCAGCCGAAGGAAAGTCTTAGTTGATGGCCCAAGGTCAAGCGAGAATGAATGAATATATTGAGATCTGACACTATCAGTGATCTAGAAGTACTAACAAGAGAAGTGATGAGAGAGCTCCAAAACATTTGGAATGATATCCCAGGACTATAAGGCCTTGAATCAGAAGTTGTCATGACCCCATGATTATCCAGACAAATGCCTACCCTAGATTCTAGCTTCTGGATTTGCTTTCTACTCCCCATCAGGGCAGTCTGGTCAGCTTCATTCAGTCTTTTTTGTAAGTCTTTAATTGTCTGCTCCATATTCTTTCTCATCTTCTGCAAGTGGGCATTGGTGTCCTGCTCTTTCTTCAGTTCTTCTGTTACGTTTGCTGCCTAAAACAGAAAGAAAGGGACTGTGATAAGCTGGCAGCCAGTTGACCTTCACATTTCTGCCCACAATCTTCAGGTCCTTATCTGACTAGTTATCATGCCTTCCTCTGTGTCTCAATCTCCTCCCACTGCTCTATCCCTAACCTGGGCCACCCTCAAGTTTGTTAATGATATGGCAATCCAGATGACATCAGCTACCAGGGAGACTGGGGCGAGGGGTAACAGAAACAGACCAGAGATGAACACTGCACAACACCTGTGTTGAAAGAAAGGTGACCAACTAAAGCAACAGCTTCGAACTGAATAAAGCCCAGGACACATCCGATAACATCACACACCAGGAAAAGTATGGAAGGAGGCCCATGAAGATCTTTCACATCTCTCTTTTATAATTCTGTGATTCACAACAGCAAACAAGTTTAGGCTCCAGGAATTTGGCAGCTACAGATGCTCTCGGTGCCAATAATCTGGCACAAGGAAGGTTAATTCTTGTTTGTGAAGGCTGCTCTTGGCTTTGGCTATGTGTACAAGGGCTTGATGTCTCGATGAAATTATTAAGAACCGGTTCATGAATCTCTCAGCGCATTTAATGTAGGAACACTGTCCTCCCAGCCAAAGATTCTCTGTCTATCAGGTTACCAACCATCTGTATAATTTAAGTGTGAGACGTCTGTGCAGATGGTAAGGGCAAAGAATGAATTATGGAGGCAACTCTGGGTTCTGCTATGTGGGGCTGGGACTCAGAGATGAACTATGTGAGAATTAGAAGGTGGGGGAAGAAGTAGTGAGTTCATTTTTCAATGTTGTCAAAAATCTTATGAAGGCACAGTAAAGCAGATAGTCTCCATAATGTGTGACTGCATACATTTCCCAAGCTGGAGTAGACACTCTTTTTATTCCTTTTTCTCTATGTGGATTTTCATAAATGTGAAACATTATTTTTCTCTTGGCCATCAAACATGTTCAAGCTTTCACACACCTCTTTTCCATCAGAGAGCAGAAGTGTCTGCCTCAATACGAAACAGCTGAGTGACAGGCATGCTTCTCTATTCTTAGAGAGGGCTGGATTCTACAGTGACCTGGTACCCAGGATTTAGTGCAAAGGTTTTGTTTCGTTCCTCAACTGCCAAATAACTCAGGCAAATAGAGACACAAGCTCTTCCCCTCCTCTGAATTTTAAAATGACTAATATAAAATCTAATCGAGTATCTTGTCGTCCCAGTTCTGATATCCCCTTCATCATGAGGATCAGCTTCCATTCACATAGCAAAGGCAGGCTGCTGCACACAGTTGGGCATTTGCTGGACCACACGCACAGAGTCACAAGACGGGGATGGGGTGAGTGGAGGCTGCAATTAAGTCCCTGCTCTGCTCAGCAAGACTGGGACCTTCCAGGCCTTCCATCTCCCTCTGCTAATATTTGTGTTGAGTGTTGCCTTCTGGTCACTGTGCCCTTTGAGAGAAGTGCTACAGCTGTCCGCAGGGGGTGCCTGGCAGTGGGTCTTCTCCCGTTCCCATAAACTTTCAGTCAAGGCTGGCTGCCAATGCGGAGCTTAGTGCCGTTTAGGAAAAGCACTCTCATCAACAATGTTAAACTTGCAAATAAAGAAACCCTGAAACCAGCCCTGAAACCCTTCTTTACCAACCTGATGGTGCTACTCAAGCAATAATATGGGTTGGGGAAAATAAGTGACATAAGCTTTCTTTCCAGATCATCATGATAAAGCCATCACAGGCTCTAAGAAAATAGCGATTTGTAAGGACTCACAGAAGAATTGTTTTAGACTCTAGATATATTGATTCACAAGTGGAAAGTGGCTTAACTTAAAAAAAAATCTCTTTCTTTCATGAGGTTTTGCTCATAGCAGTTCAACTGCTCCTTTTTATTGTCTGAGCCATTTGGAAAGGAGGAGCTAATTGGCCTAATTTTTCAAAATGGAAACAGAGAGAGGCAGAGGGGTCAGTTACTCTCCTCCTGGCTATATGGAGAATCAATAGAATTCTTTTTGGCTGCAGATCTGCCTCTGCCCCTTGGCTGCTGCCCCAGTCAACTCTGCAAGATAGGAACGAGCAGTCAGTCAATGAACCCACCTCAGTGGCTGCCTTCTTGGCCTTCTCTTCTGCATTTTGACACCTCTGCACTGCCTCTTCAGCTTCTTTCTGCATCCTGGTAACATCAACTTCCAGCTTCTTCTTCTGGTTGAGGAGGCTCGTGTTCTAAAGCAAAGCAGCACTCTCATTAGGCAAGTTGAGACCAGCGATGCAAAAGCAAGCTGGCAGGTCGAGGACATGCAACAGGAATGGGCTCTGGCCGGGTGTGAATTCTGTTCTAAGCAGCCATAGTCAGTGAAGCAATATTTCCAACCCCAGGAAGCCACACTAGAAAACTCTCCTTTGCCATCAAAGGCATATTTGAATGGAAGGGATTTCATCCGTTAGACGTTCAATATTAAAGACCTAGCAGTTTGTCTGAATAAGAAAATAGAAATGAATCCAGGTAATCTACAAGCCCCAAACATGTGTTTGGTTTTCAACTTGCTGAGGAATATGATTTTCTGCCGTTTGTTCTTTGATGTTGTAGAAGCAAGTGTTCCAGAGCACAAGTCGGGGTCAGTTGCAGATATGCGGGGAGCAGGAAGTTGGGGAATAAAAATCGGTTTCCAGCATGTTGCTCCAGGAAAAATAAAAACAAAAACAAAAATCCAATTTCCTCTTTATCTACCTCCCTTTCTATCTGACTTTGCAATGAGGAGGAGGGAAGTGTAGCTCAAATAAGCCTCAACCCCCAGGTCTTAGGAAGCCCCCCACCCCACGGGAGGATTATTGCTGTTCTGTGGCTGGTACTGTCCTAATTCTTTCTTTCCTGGGTTGTGACACTAGAGGCTGAGGCTCCTTTTGCTGCTATTTGGTCCACGTTTGAAGCACAGCTTTTCTGAGGGTGTGAAACCTTAGCACAGAGAATGTATATAAAAAGCACAGGCTTCCTATTTTTGATTTCTCTTCATTGTCCTTTCACTTTTCTCTAGCTAGTGCCTTTCGCAGTTGCAGGATTGTACCTTAGAAATAGAAAGAAAGATATTCCGGCCTCACAGGTTCTGTCCTGCTTCTTCAATGGCATGAAGCATCTTCATCAAGGCTTCCATGCTCTGTCCTCACAGACAGCTAGGTTCTGTGTTCCCGCCCCTGCCCCAGGATTCTCCCTGGTAGTGGTCGTGGTGGTGGGGATAAGTGTACCTTACTGGAATGTTTTCTGGATCCTCACTGCACGTAACTCCATAGAAACTCTTTCTTTGTAAAGGAAAGTACAAATATAAATGCCGACTTGTTTGTACATAGAATCATTTAAAATCTGCTAAGGAGATAATGGCCAAAATCTTTTTAAGCTGAATGACTCTTTATTTGGTTCTTTTTGGGAGGAAGGGGGTTAGGTGGTATTGTGCGAAAGAGCAATCCAGATTGTCACAGTTCAGGTTTGAAAAAGAACACATGTAATCAGCCAAGGATAAGTTTGGCCTCGTATGTTTATTCTAGGCTTAGAGGTCTGGGAATGCAGAAGGAACTAAGAAGGTTCCATAAAAGATTCATTATTCTATCAAAAGATTGACAGCAGTCTATTAATTGCAAGGTGTCCCCACATGATTAAGGTTGGGGAGAGGTTCTTGTGAGCAATGTAGTATCACCTAGATATGCTGGTCACAGGGTAGCTTCTGGACCACCAGCATCATCTGAGTATTTGTTTGATTCTTGGGTCCCACTGCAGAGATTCTGATTCAGTAGGTCTGAAATGAGATCTGAGAATTTGCACTTTTGTGTTAATTTCTGTTATACACCTAAATTTTTCAGAAATTACACTCTAGAGATCAGGTCTCCATGGCCTAATTTTCTTTTTTTTTCTTTTTTTTTTTTTTTTTTTTTTTTTTTGAAATTCATCTCCTCCTCTCTATGTCTGTTTTTGCTCTGGTTGATGTCCTCATCTCTCTCTCTCTAGGCTAGTGGTTTTTCATCATATTGGGACCCACTGGTGCATTATCAGTTATAATATGCATGGCAAATGATTTATTACCAATAGCTATTAAGTACTACAGATAGATGATTACTTTTTAAAAATTCAATATCCTACTTTATAAGAATCCTGCTCATTGTATTTACATAAGCTTTCTTGAGAGAGAAAGAAAATGTTGAAGCGAGTTAGCTTTCCGGGAATTATGCAAAACATACAGCCTATTTGTTCCATATCACATGATATCTAAATAGGGTTGTGTCATGCACAATGTTTTGACGGACACAAAAGTCAAACTGTAAGCAAAAACTAATTGCAATGCTTCCCAGCTGGTACATCACTGGCTGATCCTTCCTTTTTCTAGCATTTCTCGGTGGTGGCACAATTGGCATTCTGGGAAGGGCAATTCTTTGTGAAGTGGGATTATCCTGTACCTAACACAGATATTAGTATCTCTGAACCCTGCCCACTAAATGTCAGAGGCACTTTCCAGTCACTGTGGCAACCAAAATGACGTTTCTAAATACTCCACGGTATGGCAGTTCTGTCTATAGTTGTTTTAATCCACCATTCACAGCAATCACCAGAGTAAACTTCCTAAAATGAAAATCTGATCATTTCACTCTCAGCTACTCAAAATTCTTCAGTGGATCCCCATTTGCTGCAAGGAGGAATTCAAACTGCATTAGCTTCAGACTCAAGGTTCCTGGGGACCTGGCTCTCCCTGCCTCTTAGCATCATTTCTCTGATCTCTCCTACCCCTACCCCACTATGCTCTGTGAGTACAGCAATTTCCCTCAGCAGCCCACATCTCCTCCTCCCCCATGCTTCTGTCCTCGGCTTTTCTCTCTACCTGACAGGTTGCTTATGTGTCCTTTATGACTCTGATTGAGCACATTGTGTATCTAGCTATGCCTAGGACTGTCAGGGAAGGCTTTCTGTAGGGATGTGCTTGCTCTGACACTATACTCCAGCAGCGCATTGAGTTCCTTACTTGGCTCTTCACTTTTTTAGGACAATGGAGACATTCTGCATGTACACCTCATACAACTGCTCAGGTTATGGTGGGTGCCCTATAAATGTTGAACGATCCATTTAGTATACACGTTTATCCTAGACGCTGTGGTTTCCCCTGATTCTACGAGAATGGCAAACGATCTAAGAATCCTTGCTTCATGTCACTTATATAACCTTCCATGGGGAGCCAGAGTCCTGACAGCTCATATCTGTCAGCAGTCACTTAGAATTGTTAGAAATCTCCTGGCTCTGAGGCAGGAGAATTTTTTTTTTTTTAATCCTTGGAGAACATGTGACTTGGAGGGAACAGAAGAAACAGGCAAATGGTTCTGGTACACTAGGGAATGTTCAGCTCTCCCCAGCTTACTGGCTGTCAATGTCCTGAGAGTCCATTCTTTTGGACTTAGTGTTATGGATAATATTGTGTCCCCTCCAAAGGAGATAGGCTGAAGTCTCTAAATGTGATCTTATTTGGAAATAGGGTCTTTACAGAGGTAATCAAGTTGAAACAAGGTCATTCGGAGGTGTCCAAATCCAATATGACTGATGTCCTTATAAAAAAGGGAAATTTAGACACAAATACTAACAGAGAAAAGATGATGCTAAGACATATAGAGAGATTTCCACGTGAGGACAGAGGATTGAAGTGATCATCTATAAGCAAACACCAAAGATTGCCAAAAATCACCAAAAGCTAGAAAAACGCAAGGAAGGATTGACCTATGAGAGTCAGAGGGAGCATGGCCCAGCCAACAACTTGGTTTCCATCTAGTGTTGAATACTGTAAGAGAATAAATTTCTGATGTTTTAAGCCACCCAGTTTGTGGTCCCGAGTGATAGCAACCCTAGGAACTTAATACATTTGGGAATGAATGAAGAGTGTGCCCACTGCTGCCAAAGTCTCTCTTTATGCCTCATATGCCACATCCATTGCCTGACATGGCAACTGTTATCGTCCAAGGCTGAACAATGTGTGGAAACCATTGCCTTCATCCAGCTAATACAGCTCATAGGGAGAGTTTATAGGCCTCACCTGGATGTGGAAAAGATTGATTTTCTCTGTGGCCTGCAGGAGCTCTTCCTCCGCCAACTTGCGCCCACATTCCGTCTGTTCATACAAGGACCTCAGCTCCTCTAGCTCAGACTGGACAAGAGAGTTGTGCCTCTCAGCCACAGCCACCTGCTCCTTCAGCTCACTGTTCAGGCGTATGCTGTCATCTAGCTGCGTCCGAAGGTCCTGTGAGAGAAAACACAGGCCTGGGGCACAGATTGCTGAATTCAATGGGATATGCACCTGCATGCATGCTCTAAGCAAAGCTCACCAATTTAAGTGTGTTCCTGCTTTCTTGAAGGATTAGATTTGTTGTCCTTACTTTTATTTCTCAGCACAATCTGTCTCTTGGTTTGCTTATTCCCTGCCCTTATATTGCAATTTGTACCTGGATTTGAATCTGAAGCTGGCCCAGGGATTTGGTTGTCTCTGACACCTGTCGGTTGGCACAGCTAAGCTGGAGCTCCATCTCACTGAGGTTCCCTTCCACATTCTTCTTCAGCCGTGTTGCTTCAATTCTGCTCCTAGTTTCAGAATCCAGACTAGACTGCAGGGAGTCAATAGCGCATTGCTGATTCCTCCTAATTTTAGAATAACATTTAAGAGAAAAAAAAATCATGCACCCAAATTAAGAAAGGTTACCTGCTGTGCACATAATAGTTTAGGAAACATAAAAAATTAAAATTCAAGAAAAATTCTGGGTAATTAGCAAAATGAGTCTAAGGGGTTGTCATTTTAAAAAACATAGAGGTTGAAGGGTTAGGTTAGTGAGAATAATAGATTATGATTCCCAGGCCAGCTTTTCTCAAGAATCAAGGAAAGTATCAGAATCTTTGTGAGGCCCTTATGTCCAGTGGGACAGCCTTAGCCTTACCTAAGACCCCTTAAGGGAAGGCATAGAGCAAACATCTAGATTTCCTGCAGTGGCTAAGGATGAAGGAAGGATGCTCTTCCAGACAGCTATAATATTTAAACTACTTTCAATGGTAAAACATATCTGAACAAGGCAAGAAAGAGCCACCCAGGCTTAAATCCCAAGGACAAGCAATATTGCTCTAATGGCCTATTGTTGCTTAGCCCTTCTAGAATAGCATGGTTATCTTTCTGTAGGAGTTGGAGTACAGTCAAGGGTAGGCTGAGAAGACCAACTGCTGTGTGAGGATTGAGTTGCTTCAATATTCCTCATGACAACAAAAACCCTACACTGAAACTATATTTGCCAAGTGATAGAAGCTTAGACAATAGATGTGTGTTGAGGGAAACAGTGAAAAAATCTAGGGAACCCATGGCAATCATTTCCCAGCCTTCCTGCAGTCAGTTTGGAATTATGTGACTGAATGCTGACCACTGGATCATGGGCAGAAACGTTTGTAGGCCTTGCCCACACAACATTTTTACTTGTATAATCCAGTACTCCCCTCTTCCTCATCTATGGCAAACTTGGTGGCCACTTTTGGAAGACTGTGGCACCACAAGATGGAAGGAAACTGGGCTCTTGAATGACTTTGAAGAATAGTGGCTCACTCTATAGCCTAACCTACACTGGACTCAGACACAAAACAAAGATGAACTTTGATAGTTTTTAACAAAATGTTTTTTAATTTATTTTTGAAGGAGAGAGAGAGAGACAGA
The DNA here is from genome assembly GCF_018350155.1 of Leopardus geoffroyi. Classification (NCBI taxonomy): domain Eukaryota; kingdom Metazoa; phylum Chordata; class Mammalia; order Carnivora; family Felidae; genus Leopardus; species Leopardus geoffroyi. The sequence goes on from NC_059333.1 coordinate 55,416,194, forward strand.
GCATGAGATGGGGGAAGAGCAGAGAGAGAGGGAGACACAGAATTTGAAGCAGACTCCAGGCTCTATGCTGTCAGCACAGAGCCTGATACGGGGCTCGAACTCACAAACCATGAGATGATGACCTGAGCCGAAGTCAGATGCTCAGCCGACTGAGCCACCCAGGTGCCCCGAACTTTGATAGTTTTGAGTCAAGATTTGGTGTTTGTGAGCCAGGATGGTTTAACTGCTATAACTAACACCCCCCACCCCCGGATTAAGCTCACCCTGTGAAATAGGACTTAGTGCTGGACAGACAAAACAGACATGGGAAGAGCCTTCCTATTCTTCATCATAGAGCCCATTATCAGAAATAGCAAAAATGTACTCATCTTGGATCATAATTATGTTCTGCATTGAAATAGCATTGAATATGTGTCCTGAACTCTGAGGCCAATCAGGAAGGCATATAGCCCACATGGGATAGTTGTGTGGCTCAGGTTTCTAATTGGGTAACAGGTGGAGGGGCTGCTTTTCATGACCAGTTGTCTCCCCATTGGTAGGTGAAAATCTCACAAGTACTTATGGAAATGTATGGGAGAATGTAAAGCCCAGAGTTAGCACCTCTTCTGTGCTAAGCTTATGTCCCTGGCCCCCACAAATTGAGATCAGCCTCTCATGACTAACCTTGGTTGTGGGCTTTTGTTCAGCTTCCAGGTCATAATCCTACAGGAATACCAGTCCATAAAGTTAACCCAGACTGTTATAGCTGAATATGTACTTCCCCATTTATATATTGAAGCCCTAAACCCAAGTACCTCAGAATGTGACTATCTCAGAGACACGGCCTCTACAAGAGGTGATTAAGGTAAAATGAGGCTATTGGGTGAGGCCTAATTTAATCTGATTAAGAGAAAATTTGGACACACACAAACACATCAGGGATTCACATGCACAAAAGAAAGATCATGTGAGGACATGACAGGAGGGCGGCCATCTGAAAGCCAAGGAGAAGCCTCAGGAGAAACCAAACTTGCTAACACCTTATTTTGGACTTCCAACTTCCATAATAGTGAAAAAATAAATTTATGTTGTTTAAGCCACCCAGTCTGCATTTCATTATGGCAGCCCAAGCAGACTTATACAGTGACTCATACTATCAACATCACTAAAAGCTTTAAGACACTTTTTTGTTTTATATTGGGGAAACTCACTTTTGCCACAGCTGACTCTCCTTATACAGGAACACTAAAGCATCCCTAGCTTGGTATCAAAATCCTTTATACAGACATACATTCTACTTAAGCAGACAATGTTTCAAACTGTACTTTTACACAGTTGTTTATGAATCTTCATGAGTGCCTGCAGACAGTAGAAAGTGCTGTGGTTTGAGAGGCTTGGATATGATACAGGCCTAAAGAATGGCCTCTAGACAATCAACACATTTCATGCATAGTCAATAAATCTTTAAAATGAAAACTCTTCCAAGTACATTTAAAAAAAAAATGAAGCACTCAAGACCAGAACCATATAGTAAGAAGTTCTTTCATTCCTCCCGCCGCCATCCTGACATGAAATGCAGTTTGAAAAAGAAAACCAGATACAAAAAAAAAAAAAAAAAAGAAAAGAAAGAAAGAGAGAAGTCAGTAAAAAAAACTTACAACTTAAGGGAAACCAGTGACAAAACAAAAAGGCAACCTACTGAATGGGAAAAGATATTTGCAAATAATATATCCAGTAAGTGATTAATATCCAAAATATATAAAGAACATATACAACTCAACACAAAAAATAATAGTAATGCTAATAATATGATTAAAAATGGGCAGAGGACCTGAATAGACTTCTTGCCAAAAAAGACACAGATGGACAACAAACACATGAAAAGATGCTCAATATCACCATCAGGGAGATGCAAATCAAAACCACAATGAGATGTCACCTCACACCTGTCAGAATGGCTAAAATCAAAAACAAAAAATAATGAGCATTGGTGAGAATGTGGAGAAAAAGGAACCCTCAGGCACTGTTGGTGGGAATGCAAATTTGTGCAGTCCCTATGAGAAACAGTATGTATGTTCCTTAAAAAATCAAAAATAGAATTACCATATGATCTAGTAATTATACTACTGGATATTTACTCAACAAAAACAAAAACACGAATTCAAAAACATACGTGCACCCCTATATTTACTGTAGCATTATTTACAATAGCCACGTCATGGAAGCAACCTCAGTGTCCATCGATAGATGAATAAAGATGTGATATAGACTTCCAGAGGAGATGGCAGAATAGGAGGACCCTAAGCCCATCTCATCCCCTGGATACAATTAGATAATACCTATATCAGTGTAAATAAACCAGAAAATATCACAAAGAGTGGCAGAGCCAACTCTCCACAGCTAAAATTAGAGAAGAAACAACAATGAAGGTAGTAAGAAGGGTGGAGACGGGGACATGGTCAAGAGCTAAATGGACCAATGGGATCGTCCATAGGAGTGAGACACATAGAGTTGAGGGAAACAGCTCTTCACACCAAGCACCCCAGGCACTAGGAACCCATACAGGGAAGGCAAACCCTATAACCTCTGGCTATGAAAATAAGAAGGGCCTGGCCTCACAAGTTCCTACAATCAGGCTTAATACCTGGAACTTTAAAAGTCAACGGGATGGCCTCTGAGAGAGCAATAGGAAACTGAACCCCATCCTTAAAGAGATAGCATGACAAACAGTCCCTCCGAGATACAGCATAGAGGTAGCATTTTGAAAAATTCCTAGGATATATGGGAAGATTTATTTACTAATCTTCATAAGGCCACTACTTTCAAGAGTAGGAGATGTAACTGACTTTCTTAACACATAGAAACAAATACAGAGAGTTAGACAAAATGAGGAAAAAGAAAAATGTGTCCCAAATGAAAGAGCAGGATAAAAATCACAGCAAAAGAGCTAAATGAAGCCAAGATAACAAATGCCTGAAAGAGAATTTAAAGCAATGGTCATAAAAATACTCACTGGACTTGAGAAAAGAATGTAGGAGCTCAGTGAGGCCCTCAACAAAAATATAGAAAACATACAAAAGAACCAGAGATGAAGAACTCATAACTGAAATTTAAAATACACTAGATGAAAGCGTAGAGGAAGCAGAAGAACATATCATCAACCTGGAAGACAGAGTAATGCAAAGCAATCAAGCTGAATAGGAGAGAAAAAATAATAAAAACTGAAATTAGACTTAGGGAACCCAATGATACCATCAAACATAATAAGATTTGCATTGTAGGGACTCCAGAAGGAGAAGAGAGATAAAATGGGGCATAAAGATTATTTGAAGAAATAATAGCAGAAAATTTCCTAAATCTGGGGAAGGAAACAGAAATCCAGATCCAGGAGGCAATGGGAGTCCCCAGAAGAATCAACCCAAGGAGGTCCATACCAAAACTCATTGTAATTAAAATGGTAAAAAGAAATTATAAACCATTTTAAAAGCAGAAAGAGAAAAGAAAACAGTTATATACAAGGGAAACCCCATAAGGCTATCAGCTACATTTTTAGCAGAAACTTTGTAGGCCAGAAGGGAGTGGCATAATACATTCAGTGTGCTGAAAGAAAAAACCTGTAACCAAGAATATTCGATCCAGCAAGGATATCATTCATAAGAGAAGGAAACTTAAAAAGTTCCCAAACAAAAGTTACAGGAATTCAGGACAATTAAACCAGCCCTACAAGAAATGTTAGAGACTTTTTTTTTTAAAGTTTATTTATTTGAGAAAGAGAGCCCAAGCAGGGAAGGGGCAGAGAGAGAGAGAGAGAGAGAGAGAGAAACAGATCCCAAGCAGGGGGAGCCTGACACAGGGCTCAAACTCACGAACAGTGAGATCATGATCTGAGCCAAGATCAAGAGTCAGAACCTCAACCAACTGAGCCATCCAGTTGCCCCAGAAATATCAGAGACTTTATGAGTAGAAAGACTTTAAGTAGGAAAAGAAAAGTAGGGAGCAGAAAAGCAGTAAAATTAAGTATATTTATAAAAATCAGTTAAAGGACTCACAAAATAAAAGGATGTAAATTATGACACCATATACCTAAAATATGGAGGGGAGAAGAGTAAAGAATGGGTTCCAACTTATGGGACTGCTAAATGCATGCTATATATAAACCTGATGGTAATCACAAATCAAAAACAAGTAATAGATATGCAAAGAGAGAGAGAGAGAGAGAGAAAGGAATCCAGGTATATCACTAAAGAAAGCCCACAAACCTTGAGAGAAAAGAGCAAGAGAAGAAATGAACAAAAGAACTACAAAAACACCATAAAACAAGTAACAAAATGGCAATAAGTATATACCTATCAATAATTACTTTGAATATAAATGGTGTAAATGCTCCAAACAAAAGACATAGGGTGACCAAATGGATAAAAAAGCAAGACCCACCTATTTGCTGCCTGCTGGAGACTCATTTCAGACTGAAAGACTGAAAGATAACATCCCTATGTTTATTGAGACATTATTTACAATAGCCCAATTATGGAAGCAGCCCAAGTGTTCATCAATAGAGAAATGGATAAAGAAGATGTAGTATATACGTACGTATATACGTGACACATTTTATGTATTTATATATGAATATTACTCAGCCATAAAAAAGAGTGGAATTTTGGATGGATCTAGCAGGTATACTGCTAAATGAAATAAGTCAGAGAAAGATAAATACCACATGATTTTATTCAAATGTGGAATTTAAGAAACAAAACACACCAGCAAAGAAAAAAAGAGACAAACCAAAAACCAGACACTTAACCATAGAAGACAAACTAATAGTTACCAGACAGGAGGTGGGTAGGGGAACGGGTGAACTAGGTGAAGGGAATTAAGAGTACACTTATCATAGTGAGCCCTGAGTTGTGTATAGAATTATTGAATCACTATATTGTACACCTGAGATGAAGATAACACTGTATGTTAGACTTTTTTTCAAATTTAGAATTAAAAAAAAAAACAACAACATTAAAACTTGCAAAAGTTATAATGACTTTAAATGGACAGTCAATTCATTAGGTCACTTTTTTTCTCCTGCAATATTATTTATCTGTATCAGAGAAATGTGAGATTTTCCTTAATTCTAATACATATAATTTTGATTTAAAATGATTAGCAAGGTATTTTCCTAACCAAATACCATGCCTGAGTGTGAAATCCTATTTCTTGAAGACATGCTAAAATATTTTACTCAGAAATGAGAAGAGACTTAAACACATTCTTCTGGCAGAGACTCAGACAATAACTGAAATTTAGTTTGATGGTGCTTATAAATTAAGACCATGTGTGAAATTTGACATCACTGAGTTTTGAGGAACAGGCCAAATGGAAGGAAAACATGATGGAACGTTAAAAATAATGTGTAGACCCCTAAGGCTATAGAGGCCAGGGTTGGGCAAACTAGAAGTTATAGGCCAAGTCCAGCCATGACCACTTGATTTCCTATTGTGTACAACTGCTTTCAAGCTACACTGCAAAGTTGAGTAGAGATAGAGACCCTATGGCCTACCTGCAAAACCAAAAATATTTGCCATTGATGCTGCTCCAATGCTACCCCAAAATACGGCACCTTGGCATATTAAATATCTTAAGCTCAAGGAATTTGAGAAAACAATGGAAGCAGGAAGATCAATCTAAATTCTGCCCTTTTTCCCTGCATGAAGGAGATAAACCTCCCTCCTGAAAGATACCCTCCCCTGTACAGAAGGAAGGGAGACATCCTTGTTACCAAAGAGTGAATTTAGGGCCAAGAAGGCTGTCTAAACAAACCTTGTTAATTCTTCAGCATTTAAACTACCACAAGCCCAAATCCCTATGCCTTATCAATTCTTCACAAGTTTATTGTTTGTCTAAAAGGTATAAAACTTCCTGCTCTGGTTGTGTCCCCCCAGTCTTCATTCTTTTGTGAAAGCTCCCATGGAGATTAAAAATTCCATAAAACATGTAGACTTTACTCCTTTTAAACTGTCTTAAGTCAGTTTAATTATTAGGATCAGTCACAGACCCAAAGAAGGTAAGGAGAATTTTTTTTTCCCTACACTATCTCATCCTCTACAGAAAATTTGTTTAACCCTTCCAGAGGCAATCAAACCAAACCAAGCTTTGGACTGCAGGACTTTCAGTCCCTCCTTCCCAAGACCGTCAGCAGCACCTCTCTGGCTGTGCCTGAGAGAACACAGGCTGGGTCCATCCTGGCCCTCGGCCAGTGACAAGACACTCCCATACTTCAGCATGTCCCTGAACACCCTGAGTTGGAGGAGGTGGCCTCTGTGAACACCTGTGGACATCTGTGGCCTCTGAAAATTCAGGACCCACCTGACCGACTTGTTTTCAACCCAGTTCTGAGTCTTGTGGTCAAACTGGGTGCAGGTGACAGGTAGGGCCACCAGTTGGCCTTCATGCTAACTGCCATTATGCCTCCTTTTCTGTATCCAGGATGGAGAGGGCCAAAGCCAGCCACCACACCTCCTCCTCTCCTTCCATTAGTGACTGCATTATCACCTCCCTACCTCTACCTATGTCAGTTAGAACACTGTAGGAAAAAAAAAATGTTTTTGAAAGAAAGAAAGCCCCATCAATCCATAAAAGTTTAGGAAGCCCCGACAAGAATAGCAGGCCCAGTGTCTGGCCAACATGAAGTGCTCAAATATGTATTTAACAAGCAAAACATATGACACATATCCCAGCTGCTCATACTTTCACCACTAACAGGCCTGGGGCTCACTGAGGATAAATACGTCCTCCCAGGATGATGGCTGGAGCTCGGCGGAGGGGGAGTTGAATGAATCACCCCTCTGCAGAACCCTCAGGGCTCTTATCTTTGCCTCTGAGTCTCTTTGGCTTCTCTGGTCCCTTCCTCACACGCTTCCTTCAGTCTCTGTGGCCTTTCCCAAGGTTTATGTGGACGCAGGACCTAGAACCTCATCTTGCCTTCAGGCCATATTTTCCTCGAGTTCTAGAATTTACCTGGCTTATCTTGATTGCTCAGAATCCTCTGCTTTCCTAGTGCTTCTCCCTGCCATTCTGTGCAGACTCCTCAGGGCCCCTTCCTCTCCCAGCCCCTGAGGCCAGACCAAATAATCAGATTAAACAGAGGCTTCTGATACATTCTGCACTGGCACAGAAATGTTCTGCAAGGGCACTTGTGATATTTTGTAAGATATGCTCATCTCTCCTTTCCGGATGTACCTATTATAGCTATTATGGATCATTAACTAAAACTCCTGACTAGCTCGCCCCACCCTCTAGCCCGCCTCTTCTTTTTTCAGCCCCTCCACAGCCCCAGCCTAGAGTTCAGCTCTTTCTTCTCCCAGCCCTGGCTGTTTGGATCTCCAGCTTCCTTTGCACTAAGATTATTATAATTGGTGAACTGCTCTAAGACATTCAGATGTACCTGATGAGAGGCAGACTCTCTGAGGATTCATTTTTCCCTAAGCCAGGTCTATTAATAGATGCAGGGTTGACATTACCTAAAATGAGCTTTTATCTTTTAACTGCACAAAGAAACGTTCATTTTTGTTCCTCATGGAAGGAAGTAGGGCAAATATCAAGGCCTGATGTTTTGCCCTTCATCAAAAAAAATTCTTTTAGACACTGAGTCAGGGCCTCTTAAGTAGACCGAAATTCATCCTCACAGTCAGTCCTAGAGAGGCAAGTGTCCATGAGTGAGAGCGAGCAAGGATAACTCAAAGCACACAGAGGGCCAAATTTGGCTTGATGTCCTCATTAAAAAAAAATGACCCCCATGGGAGTTTTGTCTGAATTGGGGCTATGGGAAAGAAGCCAGTTCAACTGACTATATTAACATTTTTTAAAAATTGTTTTAACAAACATGTTGAAAGCAAGTTGCCCATGGAAACTCAGACTCCAGTGATTTTCCTTGCTGACATACGGCACTGACTTAATGGAACAGATCAGATAAATGATATAATCACAGTGAATTCCATGTGTTTATAATTGTGCCTTTGATCTATACAGTGTGAAGTGCTTTGCCAACATCAGCTCACTGATCTTCCTCACCACCTTCTGCGACATGTATGGGGCTGCTTTTATCCCCTCACTTCACTGAGACGCTAAGAAGTGGAATGTCTAAAGTCATCAGCTTGTTATGATGAGGCTAAGAAAAGATCCTGCAACCCATGAGTCCTGTCTAATTCAGTTTCCTGACCATTAAGACTCAGCCTCTTCAACAGGGATTCAATAAGCAGCTTAGCTCCTGGCTCCCGCCCCTCTCCAAACAAATGGCTACAGGTGCAGGCAGGGGGTGTGTGAAAATTTCACTCTGATCTGGCATTAATTTCAATGTACGGCATCACATTTAGTTCCTTTCTTCCACTCTTCAGCATTATCAGTCAACTTCTTGGATGCCCAAGAGACTTGTTATGGGGAGACCGGGTAGTGCCCACAGCCCTTGTACATATAATTATGCTTTTTTGGTGTGTTCTCTTGAGTCTCTATGAGAACAGAAGCTGCTCAACCATAAGAAAATCCTAAAAACAGACAGTAATTGCATAGAGGTGTTCCTTTAGATTAATAGTGGTGAGCTTACTAGAAAGATCTGGCATAGGGTTAGACTGGCTAAGTTTCTTTGGTAATGTTCCAGCAGAGGCCATAAAGGCAGCCAAACACAGCACGTTCTGTTCAGTCAAGAATTCTGGAATATGCAAATGTGGCTCATCAAAATAATCTCAGATACCTAAAATTTTCTATTTCTTCATCTTTCTCTGAAAGCTTTCTTTCAAGTTCTGCTTTAGCTTCCAAGAGTTCAAGCTGGAAGCGAAGAATCTTGCTTTCGTTACGTTCCAGAGCTCCCTGAAACACATAAATTAAAAGTACTAAGTTAAGTCTACTTTATGGATACAGAATTTTTTTTCCTCAAAATGTGTGTCACTATTGCAGCTCTCTTTGGAGTTGCTGGGAGGCCTCTAAGTTCAAATCAGTTCCCTGAAGACTGGAACAGGATGAGAGACAAGTGACTGCTTTTGTTTGTCACATCACTTGCAGCTTTGACATTCTTAGGGCTCTTGGCTGTGGTTCAAGAACTAGAATTCTAAAGCATTTTTTTTTTTAAATAGAAAGATTCAATCTTGTCTGTGACTATATTTAAATTTTTTAATTCATTACTCTGGACTTTTCTTAATATAGTTGATCCTCAGGATGAATCAATAAAAGGATCAAAGCTAGAACAAGGAAAGTGATAACTCCTACCTGCAATCTTTTATTCAATTCTGGACATCACGGAGGAACAGAGAAAAAGGTGAAAGCAGCCAGAGAACAGGAAACAGGATAGTGTCCAAATAGTGTCAAAGGAAGAACAATAAAGGAATTTAGGATGTGCCTGACACAAAACACTCAGTGTGAGCCGTCACCGCCATGATTATTAATACTACTTCAAATGGATTGCTTTGACAGCTGGGGAAATCTCCTGCCCCTTTGAGTATTTAAATATAGGCAAGGCAATTACCGCCAGGGATGTTATAAAGGTGATTCAAGTTTAAAAGTGGAGCTTTGATCAAATCGTTAAAGTCTATTCCAAAGATACAATTTACATTGCAGTAGAAACAAACAAAATATTTGGAGGATACTGAGGAAGATGTTTATTAGAGACACAGGTGTGACAACAATCTATTGGTCAGTTAACAATTGGCAGGTAGTCCTGAGGGCCAGAGTAATTTTTATGGCCTCTTCTGAGGTATGCTTACCACATGCAACCAAAAGGAGAAAATAAAACTGAGTAGCAATTTCAAGATAACAAGAAGAAAGATGTTAGGAATTTTAATATGCCTTAAGCCCTTGCTGCTGTTCCCTCAACACTACCTTCAATATCAGAGACAATAAATCAAAAACCAATGCTTGGATAGCAATTTTCCTGCAAGGAAATGCTGCCCTTCCTTCAGGGGAAACTGTCACCTCTCAACCTCTAGAATCCACAGAGAAAGTGAATCTTTGGAGAAGGTGACCTGGGATAATTTGAGTTTTGTGGCTTCAGAAATAATCTGATAAAGATTCTCATAAAGGCTCACCCAGGAAAACAAATAACCCAATTTTACAAATACATGTCCAAGTTGATGAAGTATTTATGGATGCTGCCGAAGATGCAAACTTGAGAAAATGCAAATAGAATATAATGCCATCTAGTGGCAGTAAGTGGTATGAGCGCCACGGCCTTCTCACCTAGGAGGTGCTAGTCAATTCAATACACAGGAAAGCCTACATGTTATATGAGACTAAAACTGTCCCTGCCCAATCATACCTCTCACAGACCTGTCATAGTGCTTGAAAGTTTGGCTATAAAAATTACTTCTTTAGGTTAAGGTGGTGGCTTTAGGAAATCCCTGCCTAGGATGGCCAGTAGACCAAAGGGAGCAAGTAAATGAAACATTTCACCAACTTTTTCACCAACCAGCCTTGTTAGGTGACATGACACCACACTAGCAAATAAAAGGATTCTGTATGAAATGTAGAAGACCTGAGGGAAACAGTTATTCACAAAATGGCAACAGCTGCGTCAAAAGCCATCCACTTGACAACTCTGTATGTGGGGTATATATATGGACATGTCTTCTGCCTTCCTTACAGAAATGTAGTGATAAGATAAATTTAACAGAGATTGCTTGGCATGGAGCAGTCCTTTGGGGTCTAATTTCCCCTTATCATACCTTCCAAAAGGCTCTGTTTAAAACTGACTGCTTTGCCTTTTAAAGTCATTTTCTCAGTTGGAGGGTGAGTGGTGGGGGCTGTGTTTTAAGTACTGGGTGCTTAGTCTAAGGGAGGGCCAAGAAGATGAAATTCAGCTATGAGCAAAAAGGCTTTGCAGGGCGTGTTAACTGTTTAGTGACCACGACAGATGACTCTTTTTATAGGTCACTCTCTTTGGCATAAAGTCTTCTCAGTGGTCCTTTCACTCACTAGCACACCCCGAGGGATAAAGGCAGAGGCTGCTCTTGAACTTATAATCCAGAACACTCAAAACACTCCTGTCACACAATCTGTACAAAGACGAGCTTTCCGGGCAAATGTTTGAGAACATCACTTTGAATCCCATTTTTAAAACTAAAGTTTTTTAGGGGGGGGGGGAAAGGGTTTTAGCTGACTCTTTTTAAAGAGAGGAGGAGGTGTGAGGATATTTATTCATTGTTGAATGAATAAATAGATTCAACAGATATTTGTTGAACCTCTAGTACACACCAAGCCAATGTTCCAGGCCAGTGCTTCTCAAATATTAGTGGAAATATGAACACTACAGGATCTTGTTAAAATGCAGATTCTGATTCAACAGATGTGGGGAGAAGGCTGGGAGTCTGAATTTCTAACAAGCTCCAGGGCAATACAGCTCCAAGCAGCTGATCCTTGGGCCACATTTTGAACAGTAAAGGTCCAGGCACTGAGGATAAATTGATGAATGAGAGAGACATGGTTGCTCTTTTCGTTGCAATTGGTAGATTTGCATCCGCTACTGCTTATCCTGCCCTCTGAGCCTCTATGCCTTCATTTGTGAAATGGGGACACTAGTTTGCTAGGGTGATTGCATAAAATAAGGCCTATCTAGCACTGGGCATAGTCCCTAGCAGGTAGTAGTTAACACTCGAAGAAGAAGTGTCATTTTGTTGTTGCTGCTGCTATTATTACTAGAAAGCAGGTCTCCTGTTTTGTCACATTGACACAAACCGCCGTTGCTCCCTGGACGTAATACCTCTGCTTCTTCCAGTGCCACCTGGACTTCAGTCTTCTCTTGTTCAATCCGTTTCTTGACCTTCTCCATTTCACTTAAGTTTTTCTTTCCTTCCCTCACCTGATTTGTCAGATTAGAAATCTCTTCTGGAGAGGAAAGAAAGGCAAAGTTAGTGAATGGAACCTGTCTCAGACCCATAATATCAGGTACAGCAGACCGTTTCCCTGGGACCGTAGTCATGCCATCCTTGGAAGCTTGACGGCAAGGCCACTACCGGCACAGATGGGACCCTTGTTTGAATTAGAAAAAGTCACTCTTTATTCAGTACATTCTTTTGCCACCTGCCAGAAAGTTGCCCACTACAACTAGAGAGGATGGTGCTTCTCAGAGTATTGCACCATGAACAACCTGTACAACTTCACATGGTGGTCCTTTTGTCAAAGCCATGTCAGATTCTGCCTAGTGGTGCTCTAAGACACAGACCTGAATCTTTACACACCCAGTGTAAGTGCTCAGCGCCTGACATCAGTGGCTGCCATTTTGTCCGCCGCCATTCAATACCAGGATGGGAACTTAAAGCATAAGCTGGGTCATTGCCTGCCAGAAGCCAACATAGGAGCCCGGATAGACCCAAGAATCCAAAGGAGGTCAAGCACTTGAAGGTTTGTGTCTAGTCTCTCATGAACACAAGTCTTTTGACAAAATAAGGAGGCATCCAGGAGTGACAAAACCTCTCCCACTCAATATTGTTATTGTCATTTCTGCGTCTTCATAAAGGAAGCCTTTAGTAACTAAGAGGTGTGGAGTAGGGCCAAGTAGCTCTGGGAATTACCCACAGTCCAGAGATGGTGAGAGGAGCTCAAGAGCATGCCTGCTGCTCTGGTTTTGAGATCCCTGGTTGTGATGTGATGTGATGTGATGTGACAAGAGTTTTGAAAAGTCACAAAACCAAGGGGCACCTGGACCTCAGCTTAGGTCATGATCTCACAGTTCGTGGGTTTGAGCCCCATTGCAGGCTCTGTGCTGACAGCTCAGAGCCTGCAGCCTGCTTCAGATTCTGTGTCTCCCTCTCTCTCTCTGCCCCTTCCCTGCTCTTGCTCTCTCTCTCTCTCTCTCTCTCTCAAAAAATAAATAAACATTACAAAAAAATTTTTTTAAGTTACAAAACCAAACCCTTTAGATGGCAATTCTTACATAATAAATCCTTCTCTTATAAGCCCTCTCCAGAAGAGAGGTTCCCAAAAGAAAACTCAAGGGCAGTGGCTCTCCACTCTGATCATACCTCAGAATCACTTGGAGAGCTTTTGAAAAAGACTTCTGCCCAAGCCCCACCCCAGACCAAGTGTGGTCCCCAGACCAGCAGCACTTGCCTCACTGGCAATTTGTTAGAAATGCAAATTCTCAGACCCCACCCAAGACCCAGTGAATCAGAAACTCTGTGGGGAGGGCCCAGCCAACCATTCTAACAAGCCCTCCAGGTGATTTGGATGCTGCTAAAGATTCCTAACCACTGTTCCAGCACCTCCCACATGTCCAGTCAGTGACCTCATCATGGACTATGTGGGCCAACAGGGAGGCAGGATTCATTTATGTCTCCAATAGTAATGAACTTGCTCCCAGGGCATCTCAGGGTTTTAATGCACATCACTGATGGTGCTGGTGTAAGTTGGCCACCTCTTTGAAGGGCTGCTTGGCAGTATCTCAAAATTGAGAAGTTCATTCCTTTAACCCAGCGGTTCTGTTTCTAGGAATCCACCCCTACTGAATTATTATTACATGTCCACAAATATATGTGCAGCATGTACAGTATAGTATTACTTATAATTGTGAAACATCATATCTAAGCTGAATAAGGTCTCGTTAAAAAAACGTTAACCATCCTTATTATAAAACACTACCTAGCTATCAACAATCACGCAGTAGGTCTCCTTGTACAGACATGCAAAGAGAGTAACAAGGCATGTGGAAGGTGGCACAGCTGGTCCTTAAGTGTGTATATGCTGGAGTCAAGCTGGCTGGGCTCCAATCTCAGATCTGCTTTTGATCAACTGTGAATTTGGACAATTTTTTAATCTTACATGATTTAACATAATCTGCATTTTACAGACAAAGAAATTAACACATAGGACTGTTTTGAGAATTCAATAACGAATGGTTACATACACCACAGAGCCCGGCACATAGCGTAGCCTATGGAAATATTTGTTAAATTAGAAAATATACTGACGAATGTAAAAAAGAAAAGAATAGAAAAGAAAAGAAAAGAAAAGAAAAGAAACAGGGTCAAATACTGTATAATTTGAGTAATACGCACATGAATATATGCATGGAAAATCTTGGTAAGACTATGGGTGATAAAGAAATTCTTAAAAGTGGCTTTCTTGACAGAGGGAACCTAGGGCTAAGGTCAGAAAGTAGTCCTTTTTCAGGGCACCTGAGTGGCTCAGTCAGTGAAGTCTCTGACTTAGGCTCAGGTCATGATCCCGCAGTTTGTGGGTTCGAGCCCCACATCGGGCCCTGTGCTGACAGCTCAGAGCCTGGAGCCTGCTTTGGATTCTGTGTCTTCCTCACTCTCTGCCCCTCCCCCAATCACACTCTGTCCCTGTCTCCCAAAAATAAATAAACATTTTTAAAAAATAAAAGAAAGTAGTCTTATTTTTAGAATTTAATAAAACTAACAACTGTAATTTTAAAAAGGTTTCCAAAAAGAGTATTAAAAGTAGAAAAGCAAAGGGGTGCCTGGGTAGCTCAGTTGGTTTAGCAACCGACTTTGGCTCAGGTCATGATCTTACAGTTTGTGAGTTTGAGCCCCGCGTCGGACTCTGTGCTGACAGCTCAGAGCCTGGAGCCTGTTTCAGATTCTGTGTTTCCCTCTCTTTCTGCCCCTCTCCCACTCATGCTGTGTCTCTCTCTGTCTCAGAAATAAATAAACATAAAAAATTTAAAAAAAAAAATAGAAAAGTGAAAACCTGAGCGGGACCACAACAATGCCGAGGCTTCTGCCCATGAAGGACAGCCCTGCCCTGGCAGCCAGGGCACCCCCACACGACGTTGTCCTGCTCTGGCTCCAAGCCCAGCTCAGAGTACCTTGGAGATTCTTGTTCACCCTCTGAAGCGTCTCCTGGCTCACAGTGCTCTCCTCGCAGGCGTGCCTGAGCTTAAGGAGCTCCATGCTAAGGGCACGGGCCTCCTCCTGAGAGGCCTCCAGCACGGCCTGTGACTCCTCCTGCTTCTGCCTCCAGTCATCAAAGCACTTGTCAAAGTGCTGCTGCTTCCGGTCCAGTACCGCTGCTGAGGAACGGGCCTTCCCAAGGTCCCACAGGGTGTCCCCGAGCTCGAGCTGCAGTCTGTGCCTGGCCCTCTCCAGGGAGGCATTTCTGGCATTTGCTACCCCCACGGCTTCAGCCGCCTCCTGCAATCTAATTGCCAACTTCTTCCTGCAAAGGGGAGACCCAAACAAATGGCAGGTGAGCTTCAGCCCTCAGAGAGCTCACCCGGTTTGTCCTGGATTAAAACAGTGCTTCGGTACAAAATAGGGTGGCCCTTGAGGTTGGCTTAATGGTACCAAGCAAAAGCAGCTCACGCCAGAAAATGACTTCCTTGTGCCTATAGAGCCCAGATGTCGGCTGGCCACCATCCTCTGGCTCCTGTGTACATGTGTGCTTTATTTTCCCCTACCCTTTGTCACCCTGGTCTTGGAACTCAGGATCTCTGAATCCTGGAAGTATTTGCTTACCCTAAACCTCCTATAAGTAATACAGACTTTATTGATGACTTAAGAAATGGGAGAAAGAAGAAGATCGTACTGAACACCCCACCAACAGTAAGCAGTTGTTGAAAGTTTGTAGGCACATTGGGACACCTGGGTGACTCAGTCGGTTAAGCATCCGACTCTTGATTTCAGCTCAGGTCATGAGCTCACAGTTTGTGAGTTCGAGCCCGGAGTCGGACTCTGCACTGCTGATACGGAGTTTGCTTGGGATTTTTTTTCTCTCTCTCTCTCTCTCTGCCCCTCCCCTGCTCTCTCTCTTTTTCAGATAAATAAATAAACATTAAAAAACAAAGTTCTTAGGCGCATCTAATCTTTAAAGATCTCCTTGCTACATTGCTCCCAAGGAACATTCTTTGGTTCTCTCCTGCTCATTCTCTCTCCCTCTTATCACATGGCTCTTAAACAGGCCAAAGTTCTGTCTTTTGTCTGAATTTTTTCTCCACCCCAGATTATCTGCTCAAATTTATATACTCAAATCCATGCCATTGTTATGCTCACTTAACAGGTCCCACTGCTCTCAGGAGGGACTCTAGCCCCCACTGTTGTCCCTCCAGCATCCCCTGAGACGGAGTGGCTTATTAAAGTGCTTCCTCCACCACCCCCACAATGCAGTGCTCTGAGACTTTCTAATGGATGAAATGTGTTTTCTTGCTCACATCTCCCGCAGGGACACTGGCAGCCCTATTCTTACCCATTCATTACACTTCTTAGATGAAAGGTACTGTGCATACCAAAGCTCTTTCTGATCTACTATTATTAAACAGAAAAAGACCCTCCGGAATGAACATGTGCCACACAACTAGCCCATCAGAGCAATGTGATCATACAGCCCCTTTTGGGTGGAAGCCTTCAAAAACCAATCTGTGTTCAGCATCCTTGCTTCATTTTTCCTAAATATTAAGAGGAGATTCTGATGGATCGCATGGTGACCATAGTTAACAATTCTGTCTTATATACTTGAAAGCTGCTGTGAGAGTAGAGCTTTAATGGTCTCACCATAACGACAACAAATGGTAATTACATAGGGCAGGGGATGTGTTAACTAACCACATTGTGATAAAGACTTTGCAATATGTACATATATGAAATCATCACATTGTATTCCTTAAACATATTCAATAGTATACAAGAGTTTGGGGCCCAGGTGAAACTAGAGTTGGTACCAGCATGTCAATATCAGTATGGATACATGAATGTCAATTACATCTCAATAAAGCTGGAGAAAAAAGGAGATTCCGATGCTTTAACCCATCTAAAACAAGGATCTTGTAATAACTACTTTAGAAATACCCAACTGGTACCAGAAAATAGGGATTTTACTTTGGGTGACCAACTATACTAAGGGGTTTCACCACGATGTGGGGCTATCAGTGCTAAAATCAGGCAAGCCCACAAACCCATGGGGCAAAATAGACAAGTTGGTCACCCTCATTTCACTGATAACATTGTCCACATTTCATACCAACTACCCTTTGTTCTTCAACTTGCAACCATAAGTTCTTACTTAGTACTTAGCACTAGAATCTGCAAGCAGAGGTAGAAGATTAAGAAACCAAATCCCTGTCCTTAGGGAATGTGGGATTTGGAAGTAGTCAACTGGGTCTCAGATGAGCTTGATTCAGCTAGACACAGTCATGCTGTGAAGACAAGACTGGAAATCAAAGCAGGTGGACCCTGAACTTGCCAATTAAAAAAAAGGGGGGGGGGGAATCCTAGAGGGTTTTTTTTGTACCTCTGCCTCCCCGGGGTGATTTAGAAAGAAAACATAATATAGACAATGTTTTATTTATTTGATATTCAACTAAGTTTAAAGCAGAAGAGGGATTCGGATATTACCACATTGTCCGTTATTTCTCTTTAGTTGTCATGTGCTGCAGGACAATTTGTTAGCTCAACAAAATCACATGGTTATATGTGGTCTATATACTTTCCCTCTTTTCTGCCCCTCCCAAGAAAACCTTCAAACACTGTGACTGCTAGGCACTTGCACCAGAAATTTTCCATCACTGAAGAAAAAAAAATCTTACTTTAGAAGCAAATGCCATATTTCAGGTATGAGGAGCCATTTCAGTTCAAAGCTCCACTTTTCTGTGGTGCAGAGTTTTTCAAACATGTACGGCAGATATTTTTAGTACCTGTCATCCCAAAGCCCTTTTTAAGTTACTGTGGCTTCAGAGACAGATTACTTGATACCCCTTTAGGGACAGGACACGGCGACTGTTAAGCAAGTGCCCAGCCACGTCTCTCAAATATTCAGGTAAAGAACTGAAAAACAATATTTTTGGTTGAAACTAAAGAGAACTGTAATGATCTGCTCCGAATTTTTGCTAAGCTACCAAGCCAGAGACACATTCTTTTGAGTAAACCTTTAATGACTATAAAGCTGGGGTTGGTTTGACACTTTCTCTCAAATTTACACGGTCCTTTGACCTCTGAGCAAAATGTTTCAGTTCTACACCCCGGTACCAAGTCTTGATTCATCTAGGCCCCAAGCTCCCGTAGTTTCTGAGAAGGACTTCTAACACCTTTATGTAGTGTTGGCTATAAAACCGACATTCTAACCTTAGAGGTGGTCTGAGGGTGATTTCCTTTCAAAGAAACGTTTGTCCCTTAAGGCATGACGACAGATCCTGATATGTTTCCAGCCATCCCTGTCCATCTTCACAGACCACTTTGTAGTCTACAGGTTGTAGACCAGAGACATAATGACTTGAATGTATGGAGACGTGTACACACACGGACTCGATTATTTTGATGTTCCAAATGAAGTCTAGGATTTCAAGTGCTTAGCCCATTTTCAAACCATAGCTCAAAGTCACATCTTCTGTGAAGACTTGCCTTGGGCCCTAGAAAGAGCCTCCTTTCTTTCACCAGGATCTCTTTATAGTCTTTCCTACTTTGTATTATAATTTTTAGTTTGTAGCCTCACTGGAGCACGTGTTCCTTGCCAGCAGTGGCTGTTTCAGCTCTGGTCTCGGGCTTATTCACACACTTGGTAAGGAGTTGTTAAGTGTATACATGAGGTCTTTAAGACACAGTCACTACCCCCATCCCCCGCTGTGTAACTGCCTCCAGGTTCAGGTGCACCTGGCTCTACTCACTTGGCTTCCTCCAAGTCTTCAGTTCTCTGAGTGGTGTCATCTGCATACTTCATCCTCCACTGCACCATTTCGGCATTGCCTTTGGATAGAGCCCGGAGCAGCTCAGCCTTGGCCTCTTGTTCTTCCTCGTATTGCTCTTGGAGAAGGTCACGGTCATGCTTGGCTGACTGCAGGGCCTGGGCCAGGGCACTCTGTGACTTAAAGGACACAACACACGTTAAAAAAAAAAAAAAGAAAGAAAAGAAAAGGCATCACTACCATTAACAACGAAACGCTTGGAGGTGACATCATTTTTTTTTTTTTAGATAAGGTTAATAACAACCTGTCACAAATGCAAGCTGAACCTGAACCTAGTAAGATAATACCAGGGAAAGAATTGGGGACAAGAAAGGATAGAGTATCTAATTGCTGCCGGTATAACAGGGAAGAGAGTTCTATTTAGGGAAATGCCTGCCTGACTATGTGGGCTTCAGCAATAGGCAGCCCTGGAGTTCAGGAAATAGTGGGGAGGCAAAGGTAGTAAGAATATTCCCTACTATTTAGGTAATATGATTTATATTTAGCCCTATATAAGGTTCAGATGTTATTTGGACTAAAAAGGATCACTGAGATTTGGTCCAGCTTTATATTCACTAATGAAAAAACAAAATCTTTTCTTTCACATGTAAATCTCTGAAAACTATCTCATCATTTTAAAACAGCACTATCTGGGGCGCCTGGGTGGCGCAGTCGGTTAAGCGTCCGACTTCAGCCAGGTCACCATCTCGCAGTCCGTGGGTTCGAGCCCCGCGTCGGGCTCTGGGCTGATGGCTCAGAGCCTGGAGCCTGTTTCCGATTCTGTGTCTCCCTCTCTCTCTGCCCCTCCCCCGTTCATGCTCTGTCTCTCTCTGTCCCAAAAATAAATAAACGTTAAAACAGCACTACCCAATGGAATTTTTTTTAAAAAAATCTTAAATAGAAAGAGAGAGAGTGAGTGGAAGAGAGGGGCAGACAGAGAGAGGGAGAGAATCTCATGCAGGCTCCATGGAGCTCCACGTGGGGTTCAATCCCACAACCCTGGGATCATGACCTGAGCCAACATCAAGGGTCAGACATTCAACGGACGGAGTCACCCAGGTGCCCCTCCAATAGAACTTTCTGTAGTGATGAAAACACTTTATATGTGTACCATCCAATATGGTAACCATAGCCACATGTGGCTATTAAGCACTCAAAATGTGCTTGGTACAATGTGTGGTCAAAACTGAATTTTAATTTTAATTAATGTAAATTTTAATTTAGATAGCCACCAGTAGTGCCGTAGTGGCTACCATACTTTTTGGACAGCAGAACTCAGTTTAGTGAAAATTTCTGCCAATTATATAGTGGTCTAGTTAACCTAGAGGCATCATTCCCAAGAGATAATCTAGTCGAGTGGAAAGAACCTAGTCTAACGGAGTCTCTGCCAGTCCTCATGGGTCCTTTCTGCACATTAGAAAAAAAAGCATCTTCTCAGGTGGAAGCAGCTCTGAGAGCAAAGGCTTAGTTAAAGGCAGCCTCAGCCAGAGGGAAGGGAAGGAAGAGCAACAATACACATCTACCCTGAGAAGGACAGAGGTTTTGAAATCCAATAAAATTGGCTTTAAATTGCCTACCTCTTATATATTTATTGAGCACCTGTTCAAGATATTAGTGTTTACGGAAATGAGTGAAATGCAGACAAAGTCTTTCCCCTATGGAACCATAAAGGAGTGAGTGGATACACAAAACAAACATATAAACAAATTAATTTTTTAAAAAAATGCTGACAGCAGAAAGAAACTAAAACAGAGTGACACAATGTAGAATGTTTGGCTTCTTCTCATCATTGCCCAAAGCCCTTGAGCATGGACCTGTACACAGTGGAAACAGCAGCTAAGAAAGTCCTATGGCAGGAATAACGGTGGTTTGTTTAAGAGGCAGAGAAGCGGCCTGGGCGGCCGGAGGGGAGGAAATGAGAGAAGCAGATGTACGACGCGAGGTCACAGGAGGAAGCTGGAACCAATGCAAAGGGGCCTCACAGGCCAGCTGGAAGCCACTGGGAAGTCAGCCAGAGATCTTCCAAAATATAAATTAAATCATCTCACTACCTGCGTCAATTCCTTTACTGTCTACTACTAGCTGTATGACCTTGGGCATGTTATTTTTCTTCTCAAAACCTTGGTTTCTTCATATAAAAAGATATAAGTCTACCGGTTTCATAGGACTTACACGAAGATTGAAATAACACGAGTGAAGTATCTAGCAGAATGTCTGATGTACAAACCATGGTGGTCATTTAAAAATGTACATATATTAGGGCGTCTGGGTGGCTCAGTAGGTTAAGCAACCAACTCTTGATTTGGGGTCAGGTTATGATCTCATGGTTCGTGAGTTCGAACCCTGCGTTGGGCTCTGCACTGATGACATGGAGCCTGCTTGGGATTCTCTCTCTCCCTCTCTGCCCCTCCCCCACTCACTCACCTGAGCGTGTGTGCTCCCCCCCCCTCTCTCTCTCAAAATAAACAAACATATAAAAAATAAAAATGTATACATAATATAGAAAACAAGGAGAGTGGAGGGAATAAAATAAAATATTTAAGAATAGAAGTCTATAGTCTCAATGACCTTCACCTCAGAGTAGATGCCTTTGTAGTGAGATTACTAATAAGCGAGGCACTTTGGGGTGTTAGCAACAAGGTGCCTTGAATATGAATGAAGAATTAACTTGAAATAACCAGAGCTCAAAGAATTTCTCTCTCATAGGCTTTCACCTTAAAGAGCCACTTTCACTGGGGTCACCTGCTAGCAACAGTATATATCCTCTTAGGAAGAAATGACCACTATGTATCATTTATTGACAACTTAAAAGTAATATTGAACTAAGTCAGCCTCATTTATTTCATTCTGGTCCTTTATTTAATTTAACCTCTTGGTGCAATTCAGAATCAAAAATCCATAAAGAGCCTTGCTGACTTACTGTTCAAATAATAGTGCAAAATGGAAATACACAGTTTGCTTGCTCTAAATCTGACAAACTAGACAAGTAATTTGAATCACTGAGGAAGATCCTTCAGTGATCAAGGCCCTTCCCAGCACATACAAGGTCCACCATGTTCTTTTTCCCACAACTTCTGAGGCACTTTCCTCTCTTCTTTTGTATGGGAAGATATTGAAACTGCCCCATTAAGTACTAGCATTTTTTTACACATACAGTCAAGCTACTGGTGAGAAATAATAGATGCATTACTTTGGACTCCTCTTCCAGTTGCCCTTTTAGTTCTTCTATCTGTCGAGTGAGGCTGCTCTTCTCCCTGGAAAGTTGGTTTATCAGAGCCTCCTTTTCTTCCAGCCTCCTTAGGAGCTCTCCTATAGAAAGATTTCACAAAGCAAGTTAATCATGGCCTTCCTCCTCATCCACTATCTCTTCACTTAACTTGTTCACTTGAAGGGAAACCACAATGACTCCTACAACATATTTATAATACTTAAAAAGGTCTGAGAGTTCGGTTATCAGCAGCACCATAGCAATGTTCCATTCCAGGACTCACAAAAGAGCCCTGACAAAGAACTGATTTTTAGCAGTGAGTCTGAGTCAATAACAGGTAATATTAGCTACCATATATTGAGAATCTTCTATGCAGTAGGTACTACTATCTAGTTAAATTCTCGTAACTCCTTGATTATTTCGGTACTTTATTACCCACATTACAGAAGGGAAACCAGGGAGACTTACTTGAATATGATGGAGACACAAACATGCACAGACAGTAGTTGGTGAAGGTAGATTCAAATTAAGCTTTTAACCCTGAAGAACACATTCTTTTAGGCTATGCTCCCTTCTTCATTTCATGTGGCACTACCAATTTCTGGCTATATAATTTCTAGATAATTACAACTTCTTTGCCTCACTTTTAAAATGAGGACAATAAAAAATTGTTAATGGAAATTAAATGAGTATGAATGTGTTTTGTAGACTAATTGCTAAATAAATATTAGAAATAGTCATTAAATAGTAGAGGCTATGACCACGGTGGGGGGGGGGGGATTCCATTATACTGTAGTCTACCCTCTCTGATAGATAGACTGATGATAAGACAGAAATGCCTTGGTGATTAGCAATAGTACCAGATGCTGAGCCAATCATGGGCAGAGGCAGTTGCTCCCATAGTGTCATTAGTATAACACTAAAAGCTCCAAATATTTATGACCCCCATATCTCTTGCTATAAACAAGTTCTAAACCTCTCAGCATCCTAAGGAAGCATCTATTTGGGCTAAAGTAGCAGTTCTCAACCTTTCTGGTCTCAGGAACACTCTATATGCTTAGAATTTATTAGGTACCCCAAAGAGATTTTGTTTACATGGATTTTATTTTTAATAGTTGGTGTATTTGAAATTAAAAGAAAAAACTTAAATATGTATTAATTCATTTTCAAATAATAATGAAAATCTTAGTGATGTGTTAATATGTTAACATAAACAACAATTTTTTAAAGAAAAAAATTTTTTTCTGTGGTTTTCCAAAACCACAGAAAAGTTAGTGATAAAAATGACATTATTTTACATTTTTAAAAATATCTGCCTTAATAAAAACTAGATTTTCATATTCGCCTCTGAAGTCAATCTATTGTAATACACGGGTTTTATTGAAGTATATGAAGAAAATCCAGCCTGGAAAAGGGAGATGGAGAAGGGAGATGTATTTTACAGTCTTCAGTCTTTTCATTTTTAAAAAAATTTTTCATTGTCTTTTCAGATAATTGTGACTATTATTTGATACAACACCAAAACTCAACAAATAGAAATTTCTCAAGGATTAGTTGCAATGTGTTACTCTGTTACATTAAACTTTATGAGTCCATTTTAAATTTTTTTTTTTAACATTTATTTATTTTTGAGACAGAGAGAGACAGAGCATAAATGGGGGAGGGGCAGAGAGAGAGGGAGACACAGAATCGGAAACAGGCTCCAGGCTCCGAGCCATCAGCCCAGAGCCCGACGCGGGGCTCGAACTCACGGACCGCGAGATCGTGACCTTATGAGTCCATTTTAAACTTTGAATGGATCTTTCACCCACACATGATTGTATAACATCATGCAGGGGTGATTTGAAAAATATGTGTTCACTGAATTATGCAGATCTTCAAAATGTTGACACATTCCCTTATACAATATTTAAAAAAGCATGTTTGTTAACATCACTAGTGATCTCATCAGAAAAGTCTTTGAGAATTGAAAGCATCAAGCTCATGATGGCATATACAGGCTTTCAGAATCTGATTTTTGCCTAAAACTCCAATTTTATTATTGGCAACAAATAATATCAGTTGTTTTCTTTGAAGCGACAGGCTCGCTTTGTTCATTTTTGAGAAAATATCTGCCAAATATTTAAGTCAGAACATAGTTTGTCCTTTCAAATAAATAAGATACTCCCTGAAAACACCTGCTAGCTCAACACAGAACTTAATCACACATCATACTTCAGAGGGGTAAGGCGGTGATGGGTGAACAAGGTGAAGGGAATTCAGAGCACACATTGTGACGAGCACTGAGAAATGTATAGAATTGTTCAATCACTGTATTATACAGCTGAAACTAACATAACACTATGTTAACTGTACTGGAATTAAAATTTTTAAAACTTCTTTAAAAAAAACAAAATGGAAGTGCTTTAAGCATACTTCTTTTGTTATCAGAGAGAATATTAAAAAGATATATACTTGGGGTCAGGATGTAATAAGATTGATTTTTATTGCTTTATTAAGGACATTCTTACCTAAAACTGACTCTCTTCCCCAAAATAACTGTATGTATCACTGAATATAATGATTAATAGTACAGTGCGGTACCATTGTCTTGATGAGTGTCTTGATGAGGCTCAAGTAGTTTTAATTGTCACTGCTTTTGCAGCATCAATATAAATGTCAAAAGAACTAAAAAAAAGCAATCATTTTAACCTCATAAGCCCCCTTCAAGGGTCTTGATGATTGCTGGTGTTCTGTGGACCAAACTGAAAATCTGTGGGTGACAACATCATATTGAAAAGGAGCCTGAACAAATGCCAATCCACTAGGAGGTTGAGACTAATATATCACGTATCTTATAGAACATGTACCCACTTCACATGGCTTAATTGATCACATTTACCACTGACTGGCTTTAAAAGCGGAGTTTGATATGTTGACAGGGCAGGGCATGAGACTAGTGGGTAATGGCAAAAAAGCAACAAAAAATCTAGAGCATAGACCCAGTGAAGGGAAAGGAGGTTTGGATAGGTATGTACTTAAAATTTAATTCACACAAAGCCAAAAGGTGAAAATAAGAATTAAAGGAAGGAAAAAAAAGGTCCTTCATCCTGAGCCAAATTATCGCTTCACACCCACTTTCACTCCACTCACTTACCTAGTAATTTCCTCATCAAAAAAGTGAGTAGAAAATTAATGCCAATAACCTAGGGGGAGGTAGGCAGTGCCTATCACAACAATTTTATATAGCACATCATTTAGGGCCAGACATATAAGTATTCTCCAGTCTTGTCACTGGACTGTAGAGTCCACAGACTATGTCCTAAATAGCAGAGAGCAACTTGGGGATTTTATAACAAGGCTAAGTGTCATATACCCTGCTCCCACTATAAGAATCCTAGTCAGTGTCCCTGCTAGAACCAAAAACACTATCTTCTGGGCTTCTAGGTTTATAGTTTTGCCAGCCCATTATAATTTAGCTTTAATTCTAGATTTACTATCTAGAAACAGGTGTCCACTAGCAGAAGGATGTGATACAGTCCAAATGGTCTTTATTCTTTTTGTTAAGTATGTGCCTCTGGGCAAGAATATTGTTTGTTTTCATTGACCTAGGAATTTGAACTCTGGAAATATATTCCTAAAAATAATTCTAATTACAGAGAAACAGCTAGTCACATGCTGTTCACAGCAGAGAAACAAGTCAAGTTCCGAGTCAAGGTTAAGTAAACTATAGTCCCTCTACTTGACGGGTTAGAAGTAGCCATTATAAATGACTAAGTATGAAAGATACAAAAAAAAACCTTGTGAAAATTGAAAAAAAGAAAAAACAAACAAAAAAAATTGCCACAATGTAAAAGATTGGGGGGAAGAAACCATGAAACACAAAAAACTATCAATAGTAGCTGAAAGTACAGAGTAAACCTTGGTACATTTTTCTACTTTTTATTTATCAAGTGTTTGTGCAGCACCAATAAGTGGCAGGCATTATTCTAGATGACTGACATATATCAGTGAATAAAACAAAGCTTACATGAAGCTTACATTCTCACAGATGGAGACAGACAAATAAGCACATTTATCATGTCAAGTATGTCGTTTGTTTGAAGGTATTAAATACTCTAAAAAAAGAAGCAGAGAGTGGTTGAGAGCACTCAAATGTTGCCTTCTCAACAAGGCCTATCCTGACGTCCCCAGATATCTGTTTGATTAACCTTCATCTTCAAGTCTCTGGAGAATTAGCAGAGTATTCTGGGCAGAGGAAGAGGCTAGAGCAAGACCCTAGGACGCGAGTGTGCCTGGTGTGTTAAAAACTCAGCCAAGGCAGAATGAGAGAAAGGGAAAGTAGTAGAAGAGGTCAGAGAGATAATGAGGGGTCCAATTATGTGGCCTTTGTAGGCTATTGCATAGACTATAGCTTTTACTAAGTATAAAAAAAAAAAAAGTATGGGTTTATTATTGAAAATTAGAAAAAATGTCTGTTTCAATGAGGTTGACACTATAAAAATTCATGCCTTACAGGCTGTGTGGACAGCCCCTGTCATCTTTTGATCTTGAGAGTTGCTTCCTCCAACTGCGTAGTGCTTTTCTCCTTCCCGAAGGAGAGCTGGGTGGAGCCTCCCAAAGCAGCACGGGGGAGGAGGGGGACCTTTACCAGACAAGAGCATGTCCGTGGACAAGGTTAACCCAGAGACTGCATTCCTCCCCTAGAATCTTTAAATACTCACTCAGTTTCAGTAACTGATTCATCATCTCAGGAGTCCCTCCACCAGGCTGCTGGGACCGAGGCTGGCTCAGAAATGAAGCAGCACATTTACTTACCATTCTCATTCCGTAGCTTTGTCTTCTGTGCTTTTAGGTCATTTGCCAACTGACTCACTTCATCTAGTTTCACATTTGCTTCATTCAAGCGCTCTTCATACAGACTACAGAGCTTCTCAGAGTTAGCCTAGGGTTGAGAATGAAGAGTTGAACATGGCTCATGGAGTTCCTGCTGAATTAGCTGCATAAGAAAGGGAAAGGGTGGTTCCTGGGACCCTTGTGCTCTCTTCTGCTCTGACGACCACAGCTAACATTTGGAAAACTGTATCTTCTAATTTCATCACACACAGTAAACTTAAGGTCTGGTACTTTAAGGAGCCCAAACTTCTTAGGCTGTAGGTGTCATGGAGAAACCAAATTCCCTGGGTATTGGGACACTCTCTAGAATTCTTTGCTTTTTTGGAGAAGGAAACATACCAAACACTGATGAAGTACACAGCCGCTTTCTGACATTATGTTATATATTTAACTATCTTTCTCTCCCACTAGAATAGGCTTCATGAGAATAGAGATTCTGTTGGATCACAGATAGCACCCCCCCCCCCAGTGCCTAGAATAGTATGTAGTACATACAAGAAGTTCAATAAACAACTGGGAACATGCAAAGGAGAGGGAGGGAACAGGGGAAGCAGGAAAGAAATCCAAAGCGCTGACTAAGCAGTAGAGGAGAAAGTAGGTAGATCTGAGCGGCAATGGCTTAATGGAAGTTTGAACTGTCAAAGCAACCGCACCCTCTGGATCGCTAAGGCTGAAGGCTCAAGGTAACCCTGTTGGGTTAACACTCAATTCTAAACTCCAGCTTCTCAGAATGGGTATTTTGTGCTTGGAGAAAGGGATATGCCATTTGGCCATTGTACCTCCACCTATTTAAATAACCAACCTAACCATCAGATTTTTGCCACACTCTGAAAGGGAATGATAGGACTTTGAGACTCAAGATTCTAAAATAGGACCAAGAACTGTCAGATGTATAATGGTCGTGTCCCTTTACCTAGCTTTAATTTGCATCCTTGCTATTAATATGGTCAGAAAGGACATTGGTGGTTCTAGAGATCCATAGTTCCATAGGTAGCTGTTTTTGTGTTTTGCTCTTTACATGTATTAAATCTCGTTCAATACAACAGTCCCGTGAGATCTTTGTTTTTACAATGAGTTCTATGGAAAAGGAAGAATTAAGACAACAAAGAAGGGATCACACCAATGGCATTCCAAGAAAATGGTGACACATGTGAAATCTGGTGGTAAGCCTAATATTCTGAATATTAACATAATTTGTATGATGTAGCAATGGCCAAAGATGAGGAACATTTTTAAGATGTCAGGTTTAGTCCTCTGGGAAACTCCTGAATCTACAAAAACCTTGGAGACCTCCAGCTAGAGCCAACTCTGTGTTGAAGATTGTTCTCTTCAAGCTTACACTAGTGACTATTCTAAACCCCCAGTGAAAAACTACTAGATTACATCTTCTTATATTCCCAAGGTAGTGTGTGGTGCTGGACACAAAACAGGTACTTAACATATGTCTAAGACAATCAAATTACTGCCTTAGTGAGAGATTGGCCAACATGCCCACTAAAGTTTACTTAGAGGTCACATTCAAGCTTTCCTTATAATCCCCAACCCCCAAATTTATTTTTTAGCTTGGTGAAGATATTATCCACTGATTAGGAAACCAGTGAAGAGCCAAATCAGGTGCATGTCCATTTGGAGGCTTATAAGGAATGTCATGTAGTTCAAGCTCAAAGATGTTCCATAGCACACCCAGGCTTGCTGGTGAGTATGCAGCCAAACTTGGCAGAGATTCAATGACCAGCTTCTCATACAATGCCATCAGCATCATGTAGGATAGAGCACTGATGTTAAATGTCAGGCACATTCAGTTATCCATACTCTCCACTTACTACTTTAAAAAGGTTGTAGTATTGATAAATCTAACAGTCTTTAGATGGTCGGAAATGTCTACTTATATTTCATATGTTGAATAGGTTTGCTCTCACTCCTAAAAGCAATTTTACAAAGTTGGCACACTGATTTTTTTCAACAAAATATCCCTTAAAGGCTCAGATTGACTCTTTTCTATAAACGAGAAGACAGAATCAGAAAGGCTAAACATCTTGTCCAAATTCACAGAGCTAGTGAGTATTAGAATTAAGATTTGAACTGATAACTGCCTGTACAGAGGCAAAAAAAAAAAAAAAAAAAAAGCCAAAACTAGACTCCTAAGTATCTGTTATATGAAGTAGTAATAACAAAGGGAATGTTACATTGACATCCAGTTGGCTCATATTGTCATGAGTCCTGAGTGCCAGAGGAAACAGGATAAAAATATGGTAACTATGTAAACCATCTTTATTTTATGTTGTCTCCAATAATAAATGACCCATTAACTGGGCCAGGAAGAAGACATCCAGGTGTGAGAAATAGCACTTCTGTTTATGGCCCTGAATATTCTATGCTATGCATCTGTTTGCTGAGGGTGAAAGAACACAGAGCTCTATAAGACAACTTAGTCAATGGTGTGTGGAAATGGCTAGCAAAGGAGCCAGAGAATCCCTAGTTTTTAAGAGACTCCTGTGTAGTAAAGCCCAGCTGGGCTGTGCATATCTGCAGAGCATGCAGCCACCTGGGCAGACAGAAAAGGCATGCGCTCTGAGGCATAGCTTCAAATGGTAGGTATTGATGGGCCATGTTAACCATTGGCATAGCGTTTTCTACTTACAATGTATTTTTATAAGCAGGATCTGCGAAAGACAATGAAATTATTTATCTAAAGGTAGTCTTTACAGGGTATATCATTCAAATGGTTGTACCTTCAAAAGAATGCATAAATATAGGCATTAATTTTGATACTAGGAAAGAAAAGGTTAATGGAATAATGCTGAAAAATGCTATCTCCCAGAAATGCAGGAACCAATGGGAATTCAAAATAATCAAGATAATTGTGAGATTGACTATAACTTCTAAATTTCCCTGGGCTTCTCTGTCAGCATAATATGCTTTTTGAAAATGTTTCAGTTTCCACTGTACCACTGAGTATTGGCATTCCTGGCATTATAATTCAGAAAAAGATGAAATAAACAATTCAAGAAAAATTTCAGTATAATATATATGCCTATGAGAATGAACATAATCAATTTATCCCACCAGGAAATATTTAAGGTAGCAGCACAATGTGGCCACACACCAACATAAACAGAATTTGGAGTCAAGGCCCATCTCTGCCATAATTGTATGACCTTGGATAGTCACTGAATCTATGTGCCACAGAATTCCCAAAAGGCATATATAAAAGTTAATGCTAGTACTTGAGTATACAGGTTATGCATATCATGTAGTAAACATAAGTAAAATAAGACCTAGTTTCTGCCCTAGAGATGCTTTCTATTTAAGCAAAGTTGAAAGACTATATAATGCAGCAATACAAGAGGGATCCCAAAAGTGCTATAGTAATTCTGAAATAGATAAAGTTTTAATATGGGAAGTTGAACTTGAGCATTCCAGGGAGAGGGCTTAGTTTGGAAAAGGCACATTGGTGGGAAAAGATATTTGGTGAAAGGCAAGCATGTTAGCTTGGCTGAAATGGAAGGTCCATGAAGCAGTAATGGAATCTAAAATTGGCAGGGCAGATTGGGTCAGATCACAGGCCATAGGGTACCTTGAAAAGCAGCAATTTGGAGTTCACTGTTAAGCAGGGACATGACTCTATAAAGCCATGTCTAGAAATATTCATATGGATACTATATGGGATAGATTGAGAAAAGAAAAACTAGAAGCGAAAAAACAATAATAATTTAGGAAACCACATTAATAGTCAGTTAAAAGGTAATGAAAGTCCTACCTGTGTGTGGGTATGGAATGGAAAACTGTAAGACAGTGAAGAATTGACCTGCTGCAAGAATTGATTGGAAAGCAAAGAACAAGGGAGGAAACACATAATCAATTACAGGCTTTAAGCCTGGGTGATGGGAAGAAATAGGGTGTCAGTGACAGAAATGTCCAGAAGAAACACTAGATTCAGAAGAAGGTGATAAGTTTGGTTTTAGACATGCTAATCTGAGTAAAGGAAGACATTACTGATCTTTGAAAAAACAACTTAAGAGAATACTTTTAAGTAATGTAGGGGAAAGAAAAGACACTGAGGAGTTATAGGAGTGAGGAGGTAGTGAGTGCTAGTGGGTGGTGGGTACTAGTCTCCAAAGATGACTCCCCAGTGAGCCATACCCTCTGGTATTCATACCTTTGTGTAGACCCCTACCTGTGACTTATAACTGAATCACTCCACTGCATTGTAAGTCTGCCTCACAAGAATTGTTGTAGCTTCTGCCTTGGTCTCTTGTAATACTTGCCTTTGTTCCCTAAATTACCTTGTAAGAAGTCCAAGTCCTCTGTGGCTGCCATGCTGTGAGGAAACCCAAACTAGGCACATGGTGAGAGAGATTTCCATCTAGCCTCCAGCTGTTCTGGTTGTCCCGGCTCAGGAGCCAGACATGGGAATGAATAAACCTTCAGATGACTCCAGTCTCAACTGCCATCTGAGCTAAGCCAGTCAACCCCAGAACCAAGGGAGATGATAATAAATTGCTATTTCAAGCTACAAGGTTTAGGGATGATTTGTTATACAGCAATAGATAAATAGAACAATACTCTTTGGTCAAGGAGACAGATTAAGGCAGATATAGATAGACCTTGCTTTCCTTCTCCTAGTGTCTAAGGAAAAGTCTTTTTTATTTTGGTTTGTTTTGCAATGGGTGAGTAATGGTTATGTGGAAAAATATTTTATTCTTTGGGACAAGAAGGAAAGAAATGGATGAGTGTAAGAAAAATATAAGGTGAAGAGAGAAGTTATACTGAATGGTCTTGATTTTATCAGTTAGGTCTTACCATTTATTGAAAAGGATTTAGAAAGTCAGGGTTAGAATCTGAGGGAGGATTTTGTTTAAAATAAAACAGAAGGTGAATTAGAAGAATAAAGAACTTCTGAGCAGCAATGAAATTCTAGAGGAAATTGGAAAGTATGAAATTCATACCTAATTAGTATGGATTTATGGTGAACCTATCAACAGTTTTATGACTATGACTTCCTACTAAGATATGCAGAAACAGAAGAATTCCTGAGGATAAACAAGAGGCAGAGAAAATTATAAAGAGTAAGGACTTCTAGAGTCTCATTTGGGCTGAGGAAAGCAAATGAAGCCTACAGGGCATGGAGAAAGCATGCTTTCATTGCTGAGAGAAAGATGAGTCCATATAAAAGGCAGAATACAGATGAGATAGAGGAGAGAGGACTTAAATCCTTACTAGAATTATATTCTAAATTAATTGGCAGGAAGAGTGGAGAGAAAGAGAAGGAAAAGCAGGATGTTTGTGTTTCTACCTAATGTGGTTTTTTAAAGGGAATTAAGGCTAAATATTTTAGGAGTCACTCAGTATCTCTGAAGAAATGCTGCATTTTTCTGGCCATGGTCCATGAAAATTGAGCTTTATTGTTGGTTTGTCTCTTTCCCAGATAACTTCCCAAATTCTGCTCACAAGGAGAATGTGACACTGGCTATAGTCATACCTTGGAGATGTTGTGGGGTCAGTTCCAGACAAGTGAAATAAAGGTAGTATCACAATAAAGTGAGTCAGTGAAGTTTTTGGTTTCCCAGTGCACACAAAAGTTATATTTACCCTATACTGTAGTCTATTAACTGCACATTAGCATTATGTCTTTAAAAAAGCAATGTGTATGCCATAATTTAAAATACTTTATTGTTAAAAAATGCTAACCATCATCCGAGCTTTCAATGAGTCATAATCTTTTTGTTGGTGGAGGGTCTTGGCCTCAACGTTGATGGCTGCTGACTGACCAGGCTGCTAGTTGCTGAAGGCTAGGGTGGCTGTGGCAATTTCTGAGAATAAGGCAACAATGAGTTTTGACACATCATTTGACTCTTCCTTTCATAAATGATTTCTGTGTAGCATGTGATGCTGCTTGATAGCATTTTTACCCACAGAACCTCCTTCAGAATTGGAGTCAATCCTCTCAAACCCTGCTGCTGCTTGATCAACTAAGTTTACATCATATTCTAAATACTTTGTTGTCATTTCAATAACCTTCACAACATCTTCACCAGGAGTAGGTTCCATCTCAAGAAACCACTTTCTTTGCTCATCCATAGGAAGAAACTCCTCATCTGTTAAAGTTGTATCATGAGATTGCAGCAATTCAGGCGCATCTTCAGGCTCCACTTCTAATTCCAGTTCTCTTGCTTTTTCTACCACATCTTCAGTTACTTCCTCCAGTGGAAACTTGAACCTTTCAAAGTTATCCGGAAGGATTGGAACCAACTTCTTCGAAACTCCTGCTAATGTTTGGCCTCTTCCTGTGAATCATGAATGTTTTTAATCTAGAATGGTGAATGCTTTCCAGAAGGTTTTCAATATACTTTGCCCAGATCGATCAGAAGAATCACTATCTGTGGCAGCTATAGACCTACAAAATGTATTTCTTAAATCATGAGATTTGAAAGTCAAAATGACTCTTTGATCCATGGGCTGTAGGATGGATGTTGTGTTAGCAGGCATGAAGACAACATGAATCTTCTTGTATATCTTCATCAGAGTTTTTCAGTGACCAGGTGCATTGTCAACGAGTAGTACTACTTTAAAAGGAATCTTCTTTTCTGAGCAGATCTCAACAGTGGACTTTAAATATGTGTCGTCATCCAGACTTTGTTGTTCCATTTCTAAAGCACAGGCAAAGTACATTTAGCATGATTCTTAAGGGCCCTAGCGTTTTCACAATGGTAAGTGGGCACCGGCTTCAATTTTAGCTTCTAACAGGAGTTAGCCTGTCCTTTGAAGCCAGGCATTGCCTTCTCCTCCCTAGTTATGAAAGTCCTAGATGGAATCTTCTTCCAACAGAAGATTGTCTGCATTGAAAATCTGTATTTAGTGTAGCCACCTTCATGAAGTATCTTAGCTAGATCTGCTAGTAAATTTGCTGCAGTTTCTACACCAGCACTTGCTGTTTCACCTTACACTTTTATTTTATAGGGACTGCTTCTTTCCTTAAACATCAT
Organism: Leopardus geoffroyi; assembly: GCF_018350155.1. Lineage (NCBI taxonomy): Eukaryota > Metazoa > Chordata > Mammalia > Carnivora > Felidae > Leopardus > Leopardus geoffroyi. The sequence continues at coordinate 55,449,882 of NC_059333.1, forward strand.
GAACCAATCTCTGCTAGTTTCAGACATGTCCTGCAGCTTCCTCACCTCTCTCAGCCTTCACAGAATTAAAGAGAGTTAGGCTTTTGCTCTGGATTAGGCTTTGGCTTAAGGGAATGCTGTAGCTGGCTTGATCTCCTATCCAGACCACTCAAACTTTCTCCATTATCAGCAATAAGGCTGTTTCACTTGCTTATAATTCATGTGCTCACTGAAGTAGCACTTTTAATTTCCTTCAAGAATTTTTCCTGTGCATTCACAACTTGGCTAGCCATTTAGCACAAGAGGCCTAGCTAGCTCTCAGCCAGTCTTGGCTTCCAACATGCCTTCCTCACTAAGCTTAATCATTTCTAGCTTTTGATTTAAAGTGAGAGATGTACAACTCTTCCCGTCACTTGAACACTTAGAAGACATTGTAGGGTTATTAATTGGCCTAATTTCAATATTGTCGTGTTTCAGGGAATAGAGAGGCCTAAGGAGAGGGGGAGAGAGATAGGAGAATAGCCAGCTGGTGGAACAGTCAGAACACACACACTTATCAAGTAAGTCTGCTGTCTTATATGGACATGGTTCTTGGCACTCCCAAATAATTATAATAGTCACATCACAGATGACTGATCACAGATCACCATAATAAATATGATAATAATGAAAAAGTTTTAAATGTTGTGAGAATTACTAAACGGTGACACAGAGGCATGGAGTGAACATATCCTGTTGCATCAATGGCACCAATAGACTTCCTCAGGGTTGCCACAAACCTTCAATTGTAAAAACCACAATATCTGTGAAGCACAATAGAGCAAAGCTCAGTACAATGAGGGAGGCCTCTATTTGTTCTGCTTAACCTAAACTAAGCCTCCTCTCAACTACCAGAAGATAGGATGGCCATTACCTGTGATCTGATACTAGTCATTTGATATGAGAGCTTATACTATATGGATTAGTGGTCTAGGTGAAGAAAGAATACATGGTGAAATTTCCTTCTCATGCTGGCTGGTTAAAGAGATGCCAGAGAACATGAAGGGGAAAAAAGTCTCTCCCCTTAGCAAAGTTCTTTGCGTCCACCATTCATCGAGACAGACCCTAGAGTATCTGAGCCACCCCCGACGTGTGCTCCCAACGCAAAGCCATTCTTCAAGAGAGACACACGACTCACATAGCTAGTGGCTTCACTTTCTAGCCTACTTACATATGTCATCATCAGAAAGACCCACAAGAAACATGGCCTGGAACTCCAATTAAACCAGAAGCTACTGTCAGGCTACAGTCAGGTAATAGCCATGTGACCTTAACAACGCGCATGAGCTTAAGCCTGATCTAGTCAATCTAAAGAAATATAGCCTCCGTTAGCAAACACCTCAAGTCACCAGTCAAGTTTATTTTTCTTTTCCTTTGCCTCCCCTACCTACTTCCATGTCTTGAAGTCCATAAGGTAGACTTGAGGATGCTTACCTTAGCTCTGGTCATCTGCTCAACATTGGTCAGGAGGTCACCCACTTCTAGCTGTAAGTCACTCTTGTCTTTTTCCAATTTCTGCTTGACCTGTTGTAGATTTTCTAGCCGGCCCTGGAGCTCAGACAAGCTGTCTGCATGTCTCTTCTTCAAAGAGGCAGAAGTTGCCTCAAAGTGCAGTGTGGCCTCTTCCATGTCTTGGCGAAGCTTCTGGAATTTTGTTTCCTGTTTTTTCATTATGTCTAGCTGAGCCAAACGGGTGCCTCCTGCCTCCTCCAGCCTTTCATTCAAGTCTTCCAGTTCTTGTGTGAGGTCAGCTCTCTCCCTCTCCATCTTGGCTCGAGTGGTCCTTTCAGTTTCCAGTTCCCTTTTCAAATCCTGTGTCTGATTCTGCAGCAGTAAATAATTTTGACTTTTACTAAGCGCTTGTAGCATATTTTATATTCAAGAGCTTTACTGTATTTTTTAAAACTGTATCAAAACTAAGAAAAGTCATGTAATGCCTTTGGTTTCATTCTATAAAGAAGATAGAATACATAGAAATTAAATGATTTTCCCCAAATCACTACAAAGACCAGAGTTCAAATGTGCCCTTCCTCCAGATCTTCCAGCCCTTGTTGATGAGCAACTTCATTAAATTCTATACGTGAAGGAGAAACTACAGTAAAGAGGACTTTCCAAAAGAAGAGGAAACACCTTTCATAGAACAAGAAAAAAAAAATTTCAAGAGCTTAATAAAAACTAATATGATGAATTTTATACACAATACCTCATGCATCTGGGATTCATTTACCAATCTCAATTATTGGGATCTTGGGCAAATATCTGATGAATCAAATAAATATCTGAGTTCAAGCAACTTACTCATAAGAGACAGCATCAATTTAATTTCACACACAATTCTGCCAAACTTGGTTACTTGGTTTCTTGGTCTGCAGGTGATTTCAAGTACCAGGAGATCCGAAGTAATGAATTAAAATGGGTGGAGGAATGGGGAGTGCTATGGTGAGTGGTAATCTGATACCATTAGAGGCAGAATTATTAGATAAAGGAAATTAGTGACAAGAACTCTCAGAGCCCCAAACTCTTGTAGTGTAAGGGCAAATAGCTCTACAAATCTTGATAGCATCATTATAGTACAGCACAGGAAAGCCACTGATGTTCAATAACATTACCTTAAATAATTAGGCATAGGTTAGGACGGGAGTGAAAAAGGATAGTATCTATTTTAGAGCATGTTTCCTTTCCTTTAAATTAGAGTACCATGGCTTCGAGGATGCCGATTTCTAGATCATGCCAATATGTAGGCTACCAGATCTGTAGATGAGTTGGGACAGAGAAGGCGCTAAAAAATTTGTGATTTCCACATCCAAGTAAATGTGATCCCCTTCCAACTAGTTATTCTGGGATCCAATACCTTTGTCCCAAACAATACTATCATTAAAACAAACATTTCTAGAACATTTCTTCAGAAATAATCTTTAGAGCATTAAAAAAAATTGTTTTAATGTTTATTCATTTTTTGAGAGACAGAGCATGAGTGGGGGAGGGACAAGGAGAGAGGGAGACAGAATCCAAACAAACTCCAGGCTCTGAACTGACAGCACAGAGCCTGATGTAGGGCTTGAACCCACAAACCAGGAGATCATGACCTGAGCCAAAGTTGGACACTTAACCGACTAAGCCACCCAGGCACCCTAGAGCACCCTAGAGCCACCCTAGAGCATTTTTTTTAAATCATGAAGGTAAGAGAATTTGTCTTTTGGATAAATTGAAATTTTTGAGTCTTTTTATTTTGGATAAAGTCAAGTATCACTTGAAGACAAGCCTGGTGAATATGATAGATAATCGCTTGGAGATTAATATTGTGCTTGAAATCATGCCTATAAATCAGTGAGACTGTTTTTCTTATTTGGTTTAAAATGTCTCAGAAAATAATTATCAGAAAGAGGCTCAAAATTATTTTGAGTAATGGTTACATTACTGAGATAAATATTTAGCTCCAAAGGAAAAACATCTATCATACAGATGTATATGCATACAGCATATGTGAGGAGTTACATATATGTGTGTATGTGTATATATCCATTCATACTTATTTTATAACATGGTCAAATAGTGTAAAACAGCCACATGGTCTAAAACTTATAAATAGCATCCCATTACCAAATAATGTTTTGAGACTACAAGTAGGTACAAAACAGATTTTCAGCACAGAAATAGAATTGTTTTCTAATCACAAAGACTAATCATCATAAAAAATTAAATTGCTAACACTGAATGCTCACCACAGATCAAGCACTATGCTTACCACTTAAATGTACTATTGCATTTAATAATATTAGCTCAAAGGCTGTCAGGAAGATTAATAACTGAAAAAAATACGTATCTAGGATTTTAGCACAATGTTTGGTTCACCACAAATATTCGACAAATTACCTGTTTTTATTATGGTAAGAAAATCTAAGCTTAAGAGGTAATTTTTCCAAGTCACTTATCTGTGGAATGTGGCAGTTTTCCTTCTTAACCACTGCTCTTTTCTGCTTCTGTCCATGGTTGCCTCAGGGTATGGATACCTTGGCAAAGCATTTGTCATGAAAGTGCCAATTATTACCCATGAATCTACATATAGCTACATGAGAAATGATTACCTGAAGCTCTTTAACCATGTTCTGAAGCTGAGCCACCAGGCCTTTCTCCTTCTCCACCTTTGAACTCATCTGATTCATTTCTAGTTCTTTCCTGTAAGGGAAAAATGCATCAAATAGAATTTCTTAGGTGATAACATTTGACTTAAATATTTTAAAAATTATAGTAATAACACATGAAATTATTCTCTTATAAAAATTCAACTACTACATCTATATCTGAAGTCTCCTTGGCTCTCACACCCAATCTTTGTTCCTTCCCAAGAGGTAACCACCATTATCAATTTGGTATGAATCCTTCCAGACATTTTTTCTAAGTATTGACATGCATTTGTGTTTACATATAGGTAGAAATAGTTTCATTTTCTCTACTGTGAAAGGTATAATATGTAATATTAAGTATAAATATAATTAAATATATAAGTAATTAAATAAAATAATATAAATAATTAATAATATAGTATATTATTATATATAATTAATATATTATAATATTATAATATAACATATTATAATATATAATTAATAATATAAATAAATATATAATTAAATATAAATGTAAATATAAATAGTTTGTATTTATAGTTCCATAACTTATTTTTAACCCAATAACACATTTTAGTTTTTTTTCATGTTGGCCCATACATAAATTACTTCATTTTATTTTTTTATTATTTTTTTTTTAATTTTTTTTTAACGTTTATTTATTTTTGAGACAGAGAGAGACAGAGCATGAACGGGGAAGGGGCAGAGAGAGAGGGAGACACAGAATCGGAAGCAGGCTCCAGGCTCTGAGCCATCAGCCCAGAGCCGACGCGGGGCTCGAACTCACGGACCATGAGATCATGACCTGAGCTGAAGTCGGACGCTTAACCGACTGAGCCACCCAGGCGCCCCTAAATTACTTCATTTTAAAAATTAACTGTGACATACTATTCCATAATTTAGACATCCTGTAGTTGATTTATCCACTTCCCCATTAATAAGCCCTTAGGTTTTCCCCAATATTTTCCTTCTGTAAATACCACTGTTTATAACCATGCCCCCTTGTGCACATGTGAGTGTTTCCTTAGAGTGGATACAGAGTAGGGAATTCCCTGGGTCAGGTATAAGTGTGTGCTTAAAAATACATAATCCTGCCCTTTGCCCTTCAATAGCAGTGTGAGATTATTTCTCTATATTTACGCCTAATATTAGCATACTTCTAAATTATTCCTAATCTGACAGAAATTGGAAAATTAGAATGCCTTAGTTTTTAATGTCCCTGTTTAACAATGAGGCAGCATCTTGTCATTTAAAAATGGCCAATAAACCAAACGAACTACCTGGTGGTATCCTTTGATCATTTGTCTACTAGATTGTTCATATAATTAATGAATTATAGATTTTCTTTTAGTATTCTTATTTTCTGGTATCTCCTGAAAATATTTCTCACACCTTGTATAACTTGTTCCAATTTTACTTATGTTGGCTTTTGCCACATAAATGTTTAGACATGTGATATCGCTAAGTATCAAGATATTCTTTTTCTGTCTTTGGCTTTTGTCACTTATTCAAGAAAATTTAACCTGCCAATTTTCTTTTTTTTTTTTAATTTTTTTTTAACGTTTATTTACTATTGAAAGACAGAGAGTGTCAGAGAGTGAGCAGGGGAGGGGCAGAGGGAGAGGGAGACACAGAATCTGAAGCAGGCTCCAGGCTCTGAGCTGTCAGCACAGAGCCCGACACAGGGCTCGAACTCACAAACCGTGAGATCATGACCTGAGCTGAAGTCGGACACTTAACCGACTGAGCCACCCAGGTGCCCCTAACCTGCCAATTTTCTAAGATTTATTACCTAAATTTTCTTGCAAAGATTTGTATTGTTTTTATCGTGGTAAGAACATTTAACATGAGATGTACCCTCTTAACAAATATGTAAGTGCATAATACAGTAATGTTAACTATAGGGACAATGTTGTATAGCAGATTTTTAGAACTCAGTCCTCTTTCATAACTGAAACTTTATACCCATTGAATAACAACTCCCTATTTTCCACTCCCTCCAGCCCTAAGCAACTACCATTCTACTCTGTTTCTGTAAGTTTGACTATTTTAGATGCCTCACATAAATGATTCATGAAGTACTTGTTCTTCTATGACCGCTTTATTTCACTCAGTATCGTATCCCCAAGATTCATCTATGGTGTCACATATAGCAGGATTACCTTGTTTTTAAAGGCTGAATAAGAGGGGTGCCTGGATGGCTCTATCAGGTGAGCTTCCAGGTCTTTATTTTGTCTCAGGCCATGATATCATAGTTCTGAGATTGAGCCCACACTGGGCTCCATGCTGACAGTGCTGAGTCTGCTTGGGATTCTTTCTCCCCCTCTCTCTCTGCCCCTCCTTCATGTACTCTCTCTCTCTCAAAAATAAAATAATATAAATAAAATAAAATAAAATAAAATAAAATAAAATAAAATAAGAGGCTAAATAAAATTTCATTGTGTGTAAACACCATATTTTCTTTATCCATTTATCCATCAATGGGTGTTTGGGTTGTTTCCATATCTTAGCTACTGTGAATAATGCTGAATCTTCTAACCGTTTTATAGCCTTGTCTTTACCTTTAATTCTTTAATGCAACTGGATTTTGTGTGTATGAGTAGTGTGTTAACTTTCATCTCAGAAAATGAATAGCTAATATTCTCAGCACCGTTTATTAAGTACTCTAGTCATCACTAATTTGAAATGCCACCTTTATCACATATTATGTTTCTATATATACATAGGTCCATTTAGAGAAAAAGTTTCACAGTTAACGTTATATCTTTCCAAAAACATGGATTTCTAAAATGCCAGAGCTCTTTGACCTGTGGCCTACAAGGACATGGAACATCATTTTCACTTTGCTGAGCTGAAACATGATCTTAAAATGGAATGCTAAGAGACCTCTATCATCATTTCAATGTTCCATACATTTATAGGATTACTTCTTTTCTAAACACCTATCAAGTTCAGTAACTCATCAGAATATGAACAAAACCTGAACATGAGCATGTATCATGGCAACTCATGTAGACAAACAGAAAAACCAGAAGCTCAGTGATGCTCACTTGACTGTGTTCTTTCCTGTGGCTCCAGTGATGGACCTGTTCCCAGCTTTACCCTGGCCTTACCTCACTCTTGGGCCTCACTGTTTCTCTCTCCTATTTTATCTTTTCGCAATAACTTGAAAATCCCTAATGGTGAGAAGAAAGTCTAGCTCAGCAGGGGATGACAAGAGACAAGATGAGAAAGTCCATTTCACTAAGCAGTAAAACTAAACTGAGAAGCCACCTTGCCTTGAGTTCATGTGAGCTGAAAGTTTTGCTAATTTTGATTGTTATGTTTTGCTTTCAATTTTAAGGTTTAATATTTAGATTGTAAATTACTTGATAGAAAAGCTATATACATATTAATGAAGTTATATCTGGCAAACTTTTTTCAAAGAGATCAAAGGCTATATTGAACTTCATATTAAAGGGTTTGGGGTTTTTTGTTTAGTTTAGTTTTTTTTTTTTGTTTTACTTTTTATGCCATTGGTCTCATCATGAGTAAAAGAAGGGAGCCATTTTTATTTTTGGACTTGTAGCCTCAAATTTCAATAATTCACAAGTCATAGGTTTTACACCTTTCTTTCCAATCTGCTAGTCAGATGCTTCCTCAGTCATATTCTACTAGATTATGCATTTACTCTCTTTTCACAACCATATAATAAAGTCCAGCAAAAAAAAAAAAAAAATTCATTTCCTAGGCTTGTTATCTTCCCAGTCAGGTGTTGAGACATCTGGCCCTGAAGTCATGAGGATAAGTGCCATGAGAAAGCGATTCCTTCCAATATAAGGTCTCCCCGAATCTCGCGTCCACAGCGAGGTGACTTACTTCCTCAGCTTTTCTGTCAGCTGCAGCTGGCCGCTCTCCAGGTGCTCCACACTCATGAGGTTCAGCTTCAGATCGCCCTCCAGTTTGCTCTTTTCCCTTTCACAGTTCATTCTCGCTTTCCTCTCCTGCTCAAGGGCACCCTCAAGCTGACAAAAGGAGTAATTATTTAGCCAAATAAATACGTAAAGTTTATACTTCACTAGATGTGTTCACTAACACTTACCTTCTGGAAAAAAAGAAAAATACATGCACAGATTATGTAAATGACGCCCAGTTATGTAGATATTTAAAAATATATATTGCATGCATCGCTAGGACAACAAAAAATCTAGAAATTACGGTGATGAAAGACAACTTTAGAGATTAAAGAATATGAGACTGGGTCTTAAGGAAGGAACCAATAATAAATAACCAGTGAGGCCTTGTTTGATTATTTCCCACTGATGGGAAGCCCACTTCTTCACACAGCAGTTCATTTCATGGGTGGGTAAGTCCATTTACTCAGGAGTGCTTCTTCATAAGAAGCCAAAAATGTTCTCAGTAAATTCTTCTCATGAGTCTAAACTCTGCTCCCTGGAGCAGCACCTAGCAAATATGTCTCCACACGATCATCTATGAATGTTAGGCAGCTCTCCTGAGTCTCCCAACTTAGTATCACAGACCCTTTCGAACACATCTCACATGACATGATTTCTATACCTTCTTTACCACCTCAGTATCCTCTTCTAGTCCATAAGATTATGTCATATTCTCGTTTCCCACCGAGGTGGTCAGAACATTCCAGTTTTGTCTGGATTAGTGTTGTCAACAATACCAAGGTTGGTTTAGCAGGAGGCTAGATAACAATTACACTATGTCTATTTGATCATTGATATGATTACTTTTCAGCAGTAGAAGCTATTTCCTGTAACCAGCAAAATATACGAAGTTCAAATGGGAGGAGGTGGGAGAATTTCTGGAAGGAGTATGTAAAAACCTGAAAGTAGATAAACTCCAGGAGAAAACAAGTAATTGTGTGCATGTGTATGAGCGAGAGAGTGCACGCACACACAATAAATCCTTATACTGAGGCTTTGTGAGACACACCAGCAGTGGAAATGGGAAGAGAATTGAAACAACGAACAGGTAATAGAGGAAATTGATAGAAAAGCATGAGGAAAAAGAAGCAAATAATGCAAATAAAACCAGACCACCCTTGTTAGCAATTTTATAAAGGCTAAGCTTTTGGGACAAATAAGAGAATGAATGCATATGCTATGTCAGTGGGGCAGGGGGCAGGGGGTAGGAGGAATGGTGAGGCAACCATTAAGAGTGGTTTGAAATATCTTCATCTCACAGGGTGTTTGGAGGCAGAACACGGACACCATCTTTAGAATCTCACAAGTATTTTACCAAAGTGTAGGTAGAACACAGCTTGTGATTTACATATCTTTCAATTATAAATAAATCTCAGCACACCACTGGAGACACAACAGGGCCTTGAAACTAATCTTTCAACCTCATGTCAAACAGAGAACCAGCATATCGTCAGGCAAAACACCAGTTTCCGTGGGAGCTATGAGGAAAACTCAGTCACTTACAGGGATAACCTTTTATAATTCATCTCAGTGCTCTCCCACTGCCCAGGGTTGTATGAAGGTTGCATTTAAAAACTGACAGATTACATGCTGGGGCTTCTCTTCTACTGTAGTGGTTCAGTGTACATTAAGAAAAACTAAACCTCTGTTTCCAAATATTAAGGAAACAAGCCATGCCACAAAGTTTTTCCGAAACTGTCAAGTAAATTGAGTAAAACTCAGAGGTTTGTATGCATGTGGGGAGCAAACTAGCTAGATAGTACACTACCTACCTCATCTACTTGCTGTTCCACCTTCACCTTGGCTTTGCTCAGGCTGCTGAGTTTTTCCTCCTCTGTGCGTAGGTCATCCAGGGTCTGCTGATGGGTCTCCTGCATGACCTTGGCTGCTCTGTTAAGTTTGTCGATATCCTCACTTAGAGACTCGACTTCCTCAGTCAGGTTCTTGACCTATGGGAAGACAACAATGATAGCAGCATTAGAGTTTCCACTGGGAAGGTGGACATAATGCTAATGGCCATCTTCTCTCTTTTCTAGTATAGTCTCAGGAGGTATCCAATGTCATAAAGAACCAAATTCCCAATATACTGTTAAAAACTCTAAATTCACTTTTTCTTACACACACACACACACACACACACACACACACAGTTAGGGAATGAGGTATTCAGGTTAATCAGATATTATCAGGATAGCTCATTTGATGCCATTTTTAGAGTGTCATATTATTATATAACAAGAACACCACTAAAGGTAGTTTTGTGAGTATTCATGGGGCACGTAGGAATCTTGTGGTATCTCACATCCCGACAGTGGCAATGAAAGAAGCATTCCAGCTGTTGAAATACATAAAAATGGAAGCTGGCTGTATCAGGCCCACGTGCTTTTTATGAAAGGGAACCAATGGCACAAGAGTTGCTATTTAATCATCTGCCAAAATTACAGTGTCATTTTAGAGACCAGTTGTTTATCAGAGGTTTGGTACAGAGTCCTCAGCTAGTTTCAATCCATACACAGATGCACAAGTTAAAACCCTCAACTGAAGCGGACAGCACGTTAAAAGTCTTTAACTGGAATTAAAGTGACATCTTCAAGGTCAAAGTTTAAATTAATGGCAGAGCTAGGGGTTCAGACATACCCCCGAGTCACCTTTCAGTAAACGGTATCATGTTAGCTCTCTTTCCCAAAAAGGATACTTAGAGGCCCAATGAAACCCTTCTGCTCTTTCTATTAGATTTCAGATGTAATAAGATTGAAACAAGTGAAAATGTATCATTTGGAAAATTAAGTGGGGCTCCATAAGTGTGAATTGGAAATTTGAATGGGGACAGTACAGTTCATCAGATACTTCATTTTATGCCAGTCTGACTCCCACTGCTGCAAAGTTGGAGGCCATCGTGTTAATTAATTTGAGCCGAGCAAGTCTGGTGCCGGAACCCGACAGGGAGTAGGATTGGGGCATCCAGGCCTCCCTAACATTATAGAAAAAGTACCTTGTGCTCTGTAGCACGCTTCTCCTTCTGTGACTTCGCCAATAGTGTTTCCAGGTCATCGATTTCTTTCTTCAACTCGGAACATTCATCTTCGAGCTTCCGCCCCCTGGCAGTCAGCTCGGAATTTATCTCCTCTTCTTCCTCCACCCGCACCGACAGCACCTTGACTCTGGCCTCCAGCTGGATCTTGGATTTAATCAGCGACTCGCACTGCTCTTCAACATTTGCCAGGGTCTCTTGCTCCTGCCATGATGAGGAGAAAATTGTTGCCAACAGCTGGAAATAATTTATCAGCTAGGCGAAAATGCTGCTTAACGCATAGCAAAGAGATAATTGCCTGCCCTGTGACCAGCACTTTCACCCGCCTTTCCTCAGCAGGTGAAATAATATTCCCAGTTCCCTGATCCTATTGTTGAGAAGTGGAGGAGTTGCTGGTGCTTGGAGGTGCTTTTGATCTTTCGGGCCATTCAGTAGATTAGATTACCTCTTCTAAAGCACTTAATAGAATCCTGGTGGCCTAAAGGAGATAACATGCCTCCAAAAATCAGTGGTGTACTGCTTAAATCACAGCTTCTGGAAGCATCCACATGGGCATAGAGGTTGAGGTTGATACCTGCTCAGAATACAGTCTTTTAAGAAAGCAGTGTTCCCTCAGACACTAGAAGATTTATATTATTATAAGTGCCCTGATGCACTTGTTTAATACATATAGGTATCCTCTAACAAGTAGTTGTGTATTTTTTATTTATAGGCTGAATTTAGAATTCATAAATTTTATTTCCAAGTCACTAACTAGATTTCACAATTGCTTCCAGTGAAAATCTTTTCCTCAATGTTCTACCAGAGTAAATTCTAAAAGTCACACATAGCAAGTGTAAAATAGCCTTTCCTTTTGTTCTTTCAAATGTGTTGTCTCCAATTCTCATGGAGTGACCCATTCTTCCTGTGTTATGGGTCAAGCAAAAAAAAAAAAAAAAAAAAAAAAAAATGAAGGGGTCAATTGTCTTTTTGCTACAAAACTTGTTTTATAACTTTTAACCTCTCTAATTTGTCTCTGTTTGAGGCAAAATAAAACCTTTTCTTTGGGAGCAAGTTCTTAATTACCATGGTGTCATTGCAACATAACTTCACATACATCTCTGTCTTCCATCTCTAGACCTCATTCATCCTTTACAATACACCACTTTGGACAACTTATTAACCATCCATGTGCCTTGCATAAGTTGTTTCATTAACTCAGATCAAGAAAAAAAGACAAAATTCTAGACCATTGGTTTCTGGCTAACTTTTGGTGAGAGAATGGCCATCTGCCCAACAAATGGTGCCCAAAGAGGCACAGATGGGGAAGGCATAGAATAGTAAATCTCCAACATCACTGAGGAGCAAAGAGAAGGGACAAATTAAAAACAAAACAAAAATGTCAAAGCAGGAAGAGTCCATGCAGATCAGAGAAGCTTCCAATGTTTGGGAAATAATGGGAACATTTGATCTTAGTTCATACCAGGTCGACAAGCAGAAAGCTATTCACTCTATTCCATCCGGTATGTGTACTGGATCTGTCATCATCACTGAATGAAGAAGACAGTCCAATCGACCATCATTGATCCCTTCATTAAACATGACGGCAGGATTTGGGGGCCGACTGAGCAATGGTATGTCAGGCTAACAGTAGGAACATCCTCTCCCTGATGGCAGTTCTTCTCTCACATATTCAGGATGTTGATTGGAATGGGTTCACTCACTTCTGCTGGTATTTTGAGTAAGTAAATGATTTTATAAGAATCTTTCTTTCTTTGATCCCTACTGTGTTCAGCTGTGTCCCTTAAAAGTGAATAATAAAATATTTCATAGCTCTGTCAACTCTTAAAATCTCAGTTACAATTTGAACTCATCTTAGCCTTCCTGGGTTTTCCCAGGAACTGGCTTGAATGTGTTTCCCATGCTCCCCACGCTGATCCTTTATCATGTATCTAAGGCTTTTACCTACCACCCCCTGCATGAGTGGGGTCCATTTCTATCTTCCGTACCAGCCTAGGTAGCACTGGCCATGCTCTCTGTTCATAGGAAGAATGATGAAGACTGGAAGGCCAGATCTCATCCAAAGCTGCCTCTCCCCTGAGCCACACAAAACATGATCTTACAAACTGTAATTTTCACAGTATGAATTTAAAGTAGGTTTGGAGTGGGGCCCAGGAATTTGTATTTCAAACAAGCATCCCAGGTGAGGCTGAAATGCACTAAGGTTCTGGAACTACTGCTATGTTAAATATGTATCAAAAATATAGGTCTGGGTGAAATTCTTATGTAAAATATGGCCTATCAGAACACTGATGAATAGCATAGCCCCAAAATAAAAGAATAACTTGGGTCTGTCTAAAATTACTAAATTTTCCCTACTTTCCACTTAAGTTAAAAAAAGCAGGAAAAAAAGTTTTGTAATTGTATTGTACGAATTGTATTATAAATTGTATATAATTGTAGTGGAACCTGGTATCTTTTAACTTAGCACTGTGCTAAGTGGGGTGGAAAATATAATAAAGGTGGATAAAATCTCATCCCTGCCTTTGGGATGTTTGAGGATAACAGCAGTCCCAGTGGCCAGAGAAGAGGAATGTGAAAGGCAGCGAGTAAGGGCACACTGGCATCAGATTGGAGATGTAGGCTCAAAGGAGTCTGGAGTCTACAACACACATCTTGCAGTATCTGAAGCTTATTCATCAGAAAAGCAACATATTGTTTGTTTAAGACAGAGCTACGGTTCTCAATCCTAACTGGATATCAGAATCACCCATATAGATTATTTGGACTCATGCAGGGCCTGCTTAATCAAAATATCTGAGAGTGGGGTCTAGGCATCTTTCTTTTTATTTTTTTAATGCTCCACCAATAAGTTTGATGCAAAGCCAATGTCGAGAGCTGATGTTTTTAAGAATTGGACTGATGAGTAAAGTTGATTTAGACTGGGAAGGGGAAGTAGAGAAACCAAAATCAGGAAAACCGATTAGAAACATACTGCAATAATCCTGAAGATCTCAGTAAAGCTTTTCTTGGGATCTACTAAATCCTGTCTTTTGATTTGCTAATGGAGCAAATTCGATTTGTATGGAGCTACATACAAAACTTAAATTAAGACCCAGAGCTTCCTGGCTCCTGTGATAGATTATGGTGCTTTAATGTAGTTAAAACCCATCTAATAGTTTGTCCCCTTTTCAAAGACATCCTGCCAACGAAATCATTTCACTATGAAACAGGGTGTCTCTTTAAGTATTTCCATTGTGTTTGGTGAAATGCTATAGTTTTTGAAAAGCACATGCTTCATTTTTCTCAAGTGAACACTGCCTGCAAAACAAGAGACTCTAATTAAAAACTTGATTTGAAGAACAAATGGTGGGGCCACTCACAGCTTGCAGCTGAAGAAGCAGGTCATTCTTTTCCCTGATGAAGCAGACTTGTTCTGCTTTCAATTCTTCCCTCTCAGATTCTGATTTCTCCAAGGCTTTTTGCAGTTGCACATGCTCTTCCTTCAGAGCAGCCATCTCCTTTCCCATTCCAGCAGATTTAACGAGAGGCTTGATCTTGAAGAAGAGCCTCATCCAGGGCCAGTTCTTCACAGCCATGAACACTCTTATGTTCCACTGGATCAAAAGAAGTGCATCCCTAAATCAAAAGAGAAAGAATAAAAGCAAGTCAACCCAGGCTATATGAGAGTTATTTTCCCAATTAAGATCCTTAAGAAGCATATCTTTTTAGGAGTCATTAAAAATTCTCATTAGTCTTCAAAGCACTTCTACATCTGGGCTCTCATTTGATTCTGGCAAAAGCCTTATGAGGACTTCTGGGGCTAGCAATATTGTGGGCTAGGTGTCCCCCAAATACTCCCATTACATCCTTTCAATGAGCACTGAGCCTAAAGGAGGAAAGAAAGAAAGAGGGATCAAAAAAACCTTAACAAAAAGTGAATGTGTGTATACCTTGGCCATCTTCATGGAATGAGGGATCTAGTTTTGATATTGTAGGGATTTATACTTTTATACCCATATGGATAAAGAGACAGGCTGAGACTTTCAACGAATGTCACCCTTAATGAAAAGAAAAATTTAAAAATTCACCACTGGCACAAAGTGATGTCAAAGAGAAATACATCTGATTTGCTCTGGGCTCAGGATGAAGAAAAAATTCTACTCTGGGAATTTTTTTTAAGTTTATTTTCATTTATTTTGAAAGAGAGAGAGAGAGAGCAGGGGAAAGGGAAGAGAGAGAGGGAGACAATACCAAGCACTCTCCATGCTGTCAGCGTGGAGCCCAATGGAGGGCTCAAACTTATGGAACAGCGAGATCATGACATGAGTCAAAACCAAGAGTTGAACACTTAACCAACAAACCACCCAGGCACTCTGAAATGTACTTTTTATTTTTTATTTTTTTATTATTTTTTTTTTTATTAAAAATTTTTTTTTCAACGTTTATTTATTTTTGGGACAGAGAGAGACAGAGCATGAACGGGGGAGGGGCAGAGAGAGAGGGAGACACAGAATCGGAAACAGGCTCCAGGCTCTGAGCCATCAGCCCAGAGCCCGACGCGGGGCTCGAACTCACGGACCGCGAGATCGTGACCTGGCTGAAGTCGGACGCTTAACCGACTGCGCCACCCAGGCGCCCCATGTACTTTTATTTTTTTAAAGAAACTCATCTAAACTGGCTCAAGAAGATAGAAAATCTCAATGACCTATGTTGTTAAATAAATGGAATCAAAATTATAAAAATATATCAAAAAAAACCCATCACCAGATCTACATGGCTTTATAGGCAATTTTACCAACCATTCAGGGAATAGACAATCAAAATAAATTGTTTCATGTTTTACAAAGAGGAAACATTCTCTACTTATTTTACACGGTTAAGGTAATCTTGATCCAAAGTCAGATAACACAGAAGGAGAAAATAAAATTACAGACCAAACTTATTCATGAACATTGTTGCAAAAATCTTTATGATTATACTACAACCAAACCCATCAATATATGAAAAAGGTATTTCAGAAATAAAGCTCTCTTAACATTTAAAAAATCTATTAATATAATTTAATACACTTATAGGTTAATGGACAAAAAAAACCATGGGATTATTTCATTAGATACAGAAAAAATTTAACCATTTTACTGTTGAAATCACTTAATGAAATAGGATGGAATGAATGTCCTCCACACAATATATCATACCTACAAAAAGAAAAAATCTACAGTAAACATCATCTTAAAAGGGAAATGATAGCTTTCCCCAAAGCAAGAAATATGACAAAGATTGGTAAAAGTTTTGAAGTCCAAAATACTGCAAGTTAGTAGCAATACACAGCAATGAGACTTTCATACACTTCTGGTGAAGAGTAAATTGGAAAGCATTTTGACAATATCTCATGAAGATGGAGTTGTGTGTAAGCTAAAGTCTAATAATTCATACCCTAGAGAAAGCTATTCAAAGTGTGAACTTCACCAGCTGCTATCAACAAACTCTCACTGCATGAACCAGCATTTTGAGTAATACTGCACTCAAGAAACTCTTGCATACATGCAGGAGTGGATATTTATAAAAACGACACTACAGAGCAGTTCCTAATAGCAAAAATTACAAATGAGTTAAATTTACTTGGGCTAGAAAATGGATAAATAAATCATGATATATTTGTACAATGGAATACTATAGAGCATTTAAACTCCATAGTCTAGCACTAGATTTATAAACATTAATAAATTTCAGGGGTGCCTGGGTGACTCACTCAGTTGGTTAAGTGTCTGAATCTTGGTTTCTACTCAGGTCAGATCTCATGGTCCTGAGACTGAGCCCTGAGTTAGGCTCTGGTGGGCATGGAGCCTGCTTGATTCTCTCTCTCTCTCTCTTTCTTGGCCCACCCCTGCTCATGCTTGTGCACACTCTCATAAATAAATAAATAAATAAATAAATAAATAAATAAATAAATAAAGTTTCAAAAATAGTTCCAAATATAAAGAACAAATTTAAGGATAATATATGGAATATTATTTATGTGAATACTGAAAACATGTAAAATCATAATTTTTTAAGGATATCTATATATCCCTGTAGGATTTGGATCAAGGCAGAAATCCACAAGGGGTTTCAACTGTATCTGTTAATTTATTTTTTTAAATGTTTTGAGCAACTATAGAAAAATAGGTTAAAGATAAGAAAACATACCTTTATATATTTTATATATTAAACATTAATGAAACATGGAATCATAAAACAAATTCAGGATCTGGGAAACTAGGTATAGGACCTCGATCAAGGGAGAAATACACAAGGGGTTTTAATTTTGTAAATATTTTAATTGTGAGCAATTGTAGATGAAATGTTAGGAATTGAAATACTTTGATGATAAGCTCCATGAGTATGCATTAGAATATTTTCTGTATTTTTTGTGTATTTGAAACATTTTATAATAATTTTTTAAAAGCCATCCAATGATTTAGAAGGAATGAATAGTAAAGACCTCATTTTATAGATGAAGGAAGTAAACTATATAGAAATTAAGAGTTTTACCCATGTTCACAAAACTACTCCTAGAAGCCATGTCTTCTAATCCCCAAACTCCCATACCATACCAAGCACTGAGTCACAAAAGACTCTGAGGAGAGGTCTCTCTAATATCTTTGGTATCACCATGTAATGATATTTTTCTTCTTAGGAAAAACAGAAGGAATTAAAACACTGACAATTAAACAAGTTATACCAAGACCTGTGGACCTGTCTTCAGAAGGTAAACTACACCATGGAAAAAATAAATGCAACAATTGTAGAATCTGTTTTTCAGAATCCCTTTGTTTGGAGATTTTACAAGCTTGCTTTCCATGGTTCTATTAGACAAA
This sequence comes from Leopardus geoffroyi, assembly GCF_018350155.1. NCBI lineage: Eukaryota > Metazoa > Chordata > Mammalia > Carnivora > Felidae > Leopardus > Leopardus geoffroyi. The sequence goes on from NC_059333.1 coordinate 55,467,835, forward strand.
ACCTATACCTTAGTGTCCAAATGTGATAAATGTCCCTAGTGAGGCTGCTTGAAATGAAGTAACAGAGTTAGGATTACATATCACCAACAGCCATAGTTTCTGACCCAGGGGAGGTTGGAAAGGGGTCAGGACACCTCCCCACTCTGCAGCAAACTTCCTGAGAGTTGACTGTGGGAGGCATGCAAACTTTTCCAGGTCTGCTTCTATTACGAAATGTGAGTCACACCATCCTCAGAGATCCAGACTTCCTTGATTATAAAGAATCCCTCCAAAGGGAAGGCTGGAAACAATACAAGAAATACCTGAATTATGTTTATACTTGGTTGGATAAGGCAATAAAAGCCCTTTGTGCTCTGTTTGGTGTTCCATGATTTAAAATTTTTAAGTGATGTCCCCACATAAGCAGAGGTTGCAGTTCTTTACCTTGACCTATTATAAGACAATGAGATAAGGTCACATTGATTTAGGTACATCACTACTCTAGCAGTGGGGGTGAAGGGTAGTGATATCATACCTCTCTTCCAGAATCCTCTGGTACTTGATTCGCATCAATTTGCCCCGTACTTTGGCTTGGAACATTGTGAAGACTTTAGAAAGTCTCTCATCTCTCATTGCTTCCAGTTGTTCCAGAAAACCAGCTTTTAAAAACACCTAAAAGAAATAAGTCAGATATTACTTCCACTCACAATGGGTATTTATTAAATGTCTAATGAATGACTGTATAAACTAATATACTCATTGATTAGTTGTATTTCTTGTCAAGTTTTACTCAGTGGGTAAAATGCACATTCTAGAAAGTTTGATTTTATAAATTCAAAGTTTGCAGAAAATATTTTATTTAATCTTGTGGTTATTTTGGTTCCTTAAGAATATGGACTATTCTTGGGGTGCCTGGGTGGCTCAATCAGTTAAACATCTGACTCTCAGCTTCGGCTCAGGTCGTGATCTCACAACTTCATGGGTTTAAGCCCCATCAGTCTCTGCACTGCAGAGCCTGCTTGGGATTCTCTCTCTCTCTCTCTCTCTCTCTCTGCCACTCTCCAATTCACTGTCTCTCAAAAATAAATAAACAAACTTAAAGTAAAAAGAACATAGACTATTCTCCTTATCTGTTAATAATGTGTAGGTTGTCAAGGGAACCTGGTTTAAGTTTTAAGTTAGACTCAGCCAGGCAGTGTTCAGAAGTGCCAGGCAGGGGTCTGCAAACTTTTCTGTAAAAGGCCAGATAGAAAATATTTTGGACTTTATAGATCACATAGAATTTTCATAGATCTAAAGAATCTTCTTCATCTCCTCCTCCTCCTCTTCTTCCTTCCTTCCTCACCTCTTACTCTGCCCCCTTCTTTTTAAAAAACAACCATTTAAAATGTCAAACCATTTTTAATTAATTTATTATTTTTATTTTTTAATTTACATCCAAGTTAGTTAGCATACAATGCAGTGCAACAATGACTTCAGGATAGATTCCTTAATGCCCCTTACCCATTTAGCCCATCCCCCCCCCCCACAACCCCTTCAGCAACCTTCTGTTTGCTCTCTTTTAAGAGTCTTTTATGTTTTATCACCCTCCTTGTTTTTATATTGTTTTTGCTTCCCTTCCTTTCTGTTCCTCTGTTTGTATCTTAAATTCTTCATATGAGTGAAGTCATATGATATTTTTCTTTCTCTGACTAATTTCACTTAGCATAATACCCTCCAGTTCCATCTACATAGTCGCAAACAGCAAGATTTCATTCTTTTTGATTGCCAGGTAATATTCCATTGTATCCCATTTGGGCTCTTTCCATACTTTGGCTATTGTCAATAGCACTGCTATAAACATTGGGGTGCATGTGCCCCTTCAAAACAGCACACCTGTATCCCTTGGATAAATACCTGGTAGTGCAATTGCTGGGTCATAGGGTAGTTCTATTTTTAATTTTTGGAGGAACCTCCATACTGTTTTCCAGAGTGGCTGTACCAGCTTGCATTCCCATCAGCAGTGCAAAAGAGATCCTCTTTCTCCACATGCTTGCCAACATCGGTTGTTGCCTGAGTTGTTAATGTTAGCCATTCTGACAGGTGTCAGGTGGTATCTCATTGTGGTTTTGGTTTGTATTTCCCTGATGATGAGTGATGTTGAGCATTTTTTCATGGGTCAGTTGGCCATCTGGATGTCTTCTTTGGAGAAGTGTCTATTCAGGTCTTTTGCCTATTTCTTCATTGGATTATTTGTTTTTTTGGGTGTTGAGTTTGATAAGTTCTTTATAGATTTTGTTTGCTAACCCTTTATCTGATATGTCATTTGCAAATATGTTCTCCCATTCTGTTTGGTTGCCTTTTAGTTTTGCTGATTGTTTTATTCACTGTGCAGAAGCTTTTTATTTTGATGAGATCCCAACAGTTCATTTTTGCTTTTGTTTCCTTTGCCTCCAGAGATGTGTTGAGTAAGAAGTTGCTGCGGCCGAGATCAAAGAGGTTTTTGCCTGCTTTCTCCTCGAGGATTTTGATGGATTCCTGTTTTACATTTAGGTCTTTCATCCTTTTTGAGTTTATTTTTGTGTATGGTGTAAGAAAATGATCCAGGTTCATTTTTCTGCATGTTGTTGTCCAGTTTTCCCAGCACCATTTGCTGAAGAGACTGTCTTTATTCCATTGGATATTCTTTCCTGCTTGTCAAAGATTAGCTGGCCGTACGTTTGTGGGTCTATTTCTGGGTTCTCTGTTCTGTTCCATTGATCTGAGTGTCTGTTTTTGTGTCAGTACCATACTGTCTTGATGATTACAGCTTTGTAATACAGCTTGAAGTCTGGAATTGTGATGCCTCCAGCTTTGGTTTTCTTTTTCAAGATTACTTTGGCTATTCAGGGTCTTTTCTGGTTCTTTTCTGGTTCCATACAAATTTTAGGATTGTTTGTTCTAGCTCTGTGAAGAATGCTGGTGTTATTTTGATAGGGATTGCTCAAACCATTTTAACATATAAAAAATAGTCCATGTAGATGGACCTTATACCAAAGTTTTTGATCTCTACTCCAGAGAATTCACTTTGTCTTCGATATTAATGAGTCCACATACACTTTTTCAAGAATTATTAGTAATGGTCAAGATGAGGTGAGTGAGGTGTCAGACACAATTTTAAGGAAGCTCTCACTTTTAAGGTTGTATAAGTCAGTACTTACATAACCTTAATAGTGAGTGCTTCTCAAATTTTGTGCTTTAGGAGGCTCTTTTTACTCATGCTAGTCCTAGTCCAGATGAGTAGTATACAGCAAAAATAACTAAGCACACAAGGAAGCAAGAGGCCAGTAGTGGAAATCAGCAGAAACAATGAACACCAGAAACAGACTCTCAAGAACTCAAAAGATGGGAGTCGACTAACATTTTATAATCATGTCCTAATGGAGTTCTTTTTCTGTGAGCTCTTTACCCTAGACCTTCCAATTCTCCTTCTAACAATTTGGTCCTTCTGTGGATGTCATTAGGAACAACTTGATGTTGACCATCAACTAAAACCAAATCTATTAGAAGTTTCCCATAATATGTGGATTATTCCAAAATCATCTAACATCAGACAGAATTTAGCAAACTACATTTAAGGGACTTAATTTTGGATTAATTTTTTTTAGATAGTGGGGTTGATCTTAACATTATTTTATTTTATTTTTTTAGAGAGAGAGGGAGAGAAAGTGAGTTGTGGAGGGGTAGAGAGAGAGAGAGGGAGAGGGAGATTCTTAAGCAGGCTCCACACTCAGCACAGAGCCCAGCGTGGGGCTCCATCTCACAATCCTGAGACCAAGACCTGAGCCGAAATCAAGAGTCAAACGCTTAGCTGACTGGACCACCCAGGGACTTAAACATTTTTAATTACTCATATAGTCTCCTAGAATTAATTCCCTAAAAGAGTACTTGTGAATAAACCAATTCACACACATACAAGCAGTTCATTCCAATAAGCTGATTTACCTTCTTCTAGCTCTGATGTCGATGCACATTTTCTAGCACAGCAAGGTTAATTCAATATTTTATATCTTGGCCCAAACTTACTTAAATGAATAATTATAAAAATGCAAATGTACTCAAGACTGAGGTTTAAGAAACATTGAGTTTTCTCCCAAATAGCGTTGAAGTTTCCACTTTCAACCAAGCTCTATTTGTGTTATTTGCGGTCACAAGAACTGTAGAATGCCTTATCATTGCACTTTCATGGGTATTTTATTTTAAGATACACACTCTTTCCTCCCACTCTTCTCCAAATGCATTCTTCCTAGTTTTCTGTTACCTTAGTGATTCCAAAGCGATACTGGATATGGTCTATCTCCAATGAGCCAAGTAATTCTTCAGTGGCTTTTCTGCTGCTCACAAACCTACTCTTTGGAAAGGCTCTGGGGTTCAGGATGCAGTACCTAATTTAAAATAGATAACGAATAAGTCCTGGGATCAGAGAGGTCATATGATTCAAACGAAGAATAATTTGGACAAGTGAGGTAAAGAAGGTACAGACTTGTACCTCTCCTATCAATATGTTCAATTTTTGCAAAACTCCTGGAAAAAATAATGAGGATACAAGCAATAAAACCTTACTTTGGCATAATAGTGTGTATTTTTATAGTACTTTAGAGACAACATCATTTGATTCTCTGCTCAGTTACAGACGGAAGGAGAGATTGAGAGTCAAAGGGAGAGAAAGAGCCAGGCTTAAGTATCTCTATTGTACAGGTAAGAAAACTGAAAAGCAGAGACATTAAATGTCTCTTCCAAGATTTCTTCACCCTAATGGTGAGCTGGCAGAGAACTAGAAATATGCCTCTTAATTCTGAGACAGGTACTCTTTCTACTCTACCATACTTGGCTCAAATTTGCTTGATGACCTATAATTTACACTTTTGGAATTTAGGAAGTAGCAAAAATGCCTCTCCTGCGGCCTGCCACACACCCTGCTGGCTTCCTTTCTTTCACAGGCTTGCTAGTAAAGCAACAGCCTACTTGGAAGCCAGCTACGATTAAGTACATACAACATTTCAGAAATTCAATTCAGCCTCCATGTCTTTCTTCTGTATATATTTCTTCTATATGTAGGTCTATTATCCGTTAATAGAGATTTAAGGATATTACAGCTACATGGATGTTGGATTTAAGGGGAAGTAATAATGGAACTCTGTCGTCATATATCTCACCACCACCAAAACACATCGATCTGTAGTCTGGAGGACATCAACCAAACAAACAATGCATGCCTAAACACTCAGGAAGAGAGGAAAGCAGAATGCCTTAGGTTCCTTGGGTCCTAGGATGTATATGTTTACCTTTGTTTAAAATCAGCATACAACAGTTGGTTCGGAAAACCTTCACAGCATATCTTGATCCCTTCTAAGACACCATTACAACGCAGCTGCTGCAGAACCAAGTAAGGGTCCAATATACCTGAAGAAGAAGGGCCGTGCTTAGTCTGTGTCCAAAAAAGATTATTACTCAAGATTTTGTCCTAATTGCTGCATCTTGAGATTTTAAAAATGTTTGAATTTTGTGCTCTTTGCATAATAGGTAGTAGGCATTCACTCACTCCCCAGCCTGAGGACACTCACAGTACACATCCTTTCATGCAAGAGTCTCCAAATAGGATTTACTCAAAATAGGATTTACTCAAAATTCCTTTAACACAGAATGAACCTTTTAACTCACAGTTTGTCAACTTTTATAAGCAAATACACCTAGAAGGCAAAAAAGAATACATTTTTGCTAGAATTGTAAATAGCTGGCATTATATCCATTCTCTGGCCAGAACCAGCCAGAAAGGAGCATAAGAACACAAAAGGCAACTGCCACCTCCAAGTAGGAAGGAAAAGGGATTACAAGAAGGGGGAATACAAAGAAAGGAGAAGATGAGCACAGCCACAAAATTGTTTACTATTTACGAAAGACTTGAGCACATGCCAGCCTACATTCTCTCCTCACTATCTTGAGAGCACCTAAGTTTTATTCTATAGCATAAGCATCTTCCTATCACTTCCACGTTTATCAGATGAAACCCTACTAGAGCTGCAGCAGCAATCTCTGAGAGAAGCCTTAGATAAACCTTCCAAGGAGCCTTCCAAGGAGTCTTCAGGAAGAAGCCAAGTAGTGTTCCTCTTAACACAAAGGGCTATGAAAGTATTGTCAGAAAAATGGAAACCAGATGATTCTCTGTTTATGTCCAAAGTCACAGAAATAAACTCTAAGCCATATATTCATCTTCCTGTACTCTAATTCCTTTCATAGATAGAAACAGATGATCTGTAAGAAGGGGAACAAGTGGACCTCTATGACCCCAAAAGGTCAATCATGCTATTCTCTTTAAGCACATATGAAAAACTGTCTTGATTAGATCACAAAGCTTTTCTTATGACTTTGTCTTATAACTTAAAAAAAAAAGAAAATAACTGCTAAAATCAGAGTTGACTCTATGGGAGACAACTCTAATAGGTAACAGAATTGCTCCAAAATAGAGGCAGCTAATTAGATTTCTTGCCAAATGGAAGCAGTGTCCCTAGATGCATTCAGAAACCCAGCTGATAAGAAACAATGAGACAAAAACATACAGAGTCAATGAACATGAAGTGTTTGTGTTGCAAAAACCCAAACTGCAGTATCATTGTTTAGTATCACACTTTCCCAAAATAGGTCACAGGCTGTCAAGATTAGGGTCTTAATTACAGGAGGTTAATAAAAATGCAAGATACTACAGAACCTCAGAAATTAGAATCAGCAGCATCTGGCTGGCTACATATTCCAAAGGTGATTAGTGCTCTGAAGACTTAAGTGTGTATCACACATATAACTTTGAGCTGACAGCCTCTGACCAAGTTATATAGGAGCCTGTAATTCCAAAAAGAAGTCTGAGAATCTTCAAACTCATTATGTAAGGAAAGCAATCCATGTAGTTAATAATGGTAAAAACTTTGTTTGGGCAATTAAATACACAAACAAATAATTTACCACCACCCACCTACTGCTGTCCTTTCATCAAAAAGCATCCACTACAATAGCCAAGATATGGAAACAACCTAAGTGTTCAGAGATGGAAGAATGGATAAAGAAGGTGAGGGGTGTGTGTGTGTGTGTGTGTGTGTGTGTATGTGTGTGTGCGTGCGCATACATACATATATACATGTATACACAATGGAGTATTATTCAGCCATAAAAAAGGAGAAGGTCCTGCCATATGCAACAACATAGAAGGACACTGAAGGCATTATACTAAGTGAAATAAGTCAGGCAAAGAAATATAAATACTGTGTGATCTCACTTATATGTGAAATCTAAAAGCAAACAAACCCAAACTCATAGGAAAAGAGATTAGATGTGTGGTTGCCAGAAACAGGGGGTGGGTGAGGAAGGGGAAATTGGACGAAGGTGGTCATAAGGCACTAACTTCCAGTCATAAGATAAATAAGTACTAGGGATATAACATACAACATGATGAATACAATTAACACTGCTATATGGTATATTTGAAAAGTTAAGCGTCAACAGAGTAAAGTTAACAGAATCAATTCTAAGAATTTTTATCACAAGGAAAAAAAATCTATATGAGGTGACGAATGTTAACTAAACTTGGTAATCATTTCACAATATATGTAAGCCAAATCATTGTGCTGTACACCTTAAATTTATACTGTAGTCCTATATTTCAATTATATCTCAATAAAACTGGGGTGGGGGAAGAAACATTAAAAAAAAAAAAAACTGCCCATGCCTCAGAAGACATAGCTAAAGAGATGGGTGCTGTAGAGAGAAGGAAGATATTATTATTGGCAAGGAAGACTGGAGGGAGTTCTTAACAATTAGAAATGGATTTAGGAACTGTCTTTATGGTCAATTTAGATAATTCAGATCAAATAATCTCCTTTATGCCTAAATATCTACCTTAATTCCTCCAGTGATTATCTAATTCCTTTTATTACACTTTGCCCTCATAGACAATGGCATAGAAGCTCATCCAGGTTTTAGTGTGAAATTCAAGGAGGAATTTCAATGCTAATATCAAGCATTCTAATGTTACCCAGTTGGGTCGGATTCGTGAAATCCTTCTGTATGTCCACTTGAACCTCAATTCAAAAGCAATCTTAAGGAAGTTCTGAAGATCTCGCTTTTAACTTACTTTCATTTTACTATCAGAAATCTACTCTTATATAAAAGGGACCAGTAATTTTTTTAAAAAAGACATTCAACATAGCTTGAATCAAATGTATTCCCCAGTACGGATTACAAAGAAGTCTAGTTCTTACCTGGCATTTTGTTCACATTGGGATTTATGCATCTCACAAAATGAGGTGCTGTTGATTTCAGCTTAGTCATCAATTTATTTAGGTTTTCCTTAAATAGAGACCATAACAAACACAAAATCACTTTGCAAATCACTAAAAACACCAATCTACCTCACAATTGTCTCCAAGTCCATCAACTTAATCGTAAAGCCAAGATGCATATCAACAATAAAATAATGAATTCAACATTTTCCCTGCTTACCAAACCATACATTATTTCTTTCCTATGACAAGCCAATATTTACCTGACAGATACAGTTCTGTTGTGAATCAGATCTACCTGTTTTGAATTTGATAGCAATAATTTATGACTGGGCAATAAAATGAGTTGAACACATAAACTGTTTTTCAAGTTTTCGGTATGCAAATTCTTCTTAGGTCAGATTCTCTGGAAGTAGATTCTGAGTTGGGAATTCTGGTTTGAGGGGTTTATTTGAGAACTAGGGTAGGATAGGGGAAGAAAAAAGCAATGATATGGATTCAAAGTCTAAAGTGATCCCTGAATAAGCTCTGAGCATAAATGCACCAATTGTACCACACTCAGTCCCTACCTTGAGGCAAGAAAGGGGCCAGAGTCTACAGGGGTGAGTAAGGACATAGCTTAGCTTCTCATTTGACAGTGGCAATCCTGGCACCTGTAAGTTGTTATGAGCTGACATTCTTATCAGCTGGAAGATGGGTGCAGGGCTGATAAAGGGGTCCTAGGTGGGGCACCAACAGTGTCCATGGAAAAACCATTTATATCAAGATAGACTTCAACTTTTCCAACTCGGCTAACTTCAAATGCTTTGCCCTCATTTGAAGATGTGAAATTTCAAATAAATAATAATATATGCAGATTGTGAAGTAGTTAATATATGAATAGATGCAATTAAAAATTACTTTATGCAGAGATGCAACCATTTGGAATGAAACTCCTTTCTTGCGTTTCTTCTCCCCAAACTGTAGAGCTAAAAAAAGAAGAAGAAAGCATTTAAAAAGCTCTTTTCTTGTCACATTACCATACCCTGTTGATGAAAGTATAAATTCGTCAAGTTCTAGAAGCAATATGGCAACATCTATCAAAAGCTTTAGAAATATTTGTCTCAACACAAATGTCTATTTCTAGTGCTCTTCCTTAAGGAAATAGGCAACTGTTTGAAGAAACTTGCTGCAGCATTGTTTAGTTACTGCAAAAAAACAAAGCAGAAAATTAAATTATCAACAAATGTCTATCAATGGATTGACTGATTAAATTATGAGAGAGAGAGTGTATGTGTGTGTGTGTGTGTGTGTGTGTGTATACAATGAAACACTGTGACCTTTTAAAATGATGATGTGGATCCATATTACTGGCATAGAAGGATTTCTAGGAGTTATTTTAAGAGAAAAAGTAGGTTACAGTTTGCGTGTTATGATCCTCGATATCTATACATGGTTTTCAGTGTAGTTGTATTATTAGTGACTATATACATAAAAAATATTGGGAGGAGTGTAGGCCAAAATGTTAGCAATTGCTACCACTCTAGATGAAATTATAGGTAACTTTTACATTTCTCTTTTTATTTTTCCATATAGTCTGTGTTTTTGGCAACACCATGCATCACTTTTATAATTTATAAAAAACCATCTATTTCCATTTTCTTGTAGCAAAAGAATCTATGCTAAGCCAAATTGTTTTACAAACATTTGTGTAGTGCTAACTCACAAAGATGTACAGCAACAACAAGCGCAAAATCCCTAGGCAATCTGGAAAAAATGGGCCAGCTGCCAACATGAAAAACAAAATCTTCCCTGTGCCTGAGTAGTACCTGTGCTGGAGCAGATGTCCTAAAACCTAATCACTAATGTCCTACTGACATGTCCCAGGCCCTCCAAATGAATCACTTGACTTCTTTGTACATTAGTTTCTCCATCTATGAAAAGAGAATACTACTACCTTCCATTATTAATATATTTTTTTAAATTACAACTTTGATTTAAAGTACTTGGAGTCCCCAGAAGAAAGTATGGTTATTATGGGTAATTTAATGTTTGGATGAATAAGAAACATGCAGGCAAGTATTTTCAGGAGGTTCTTGAAAAATCACCCCAAAAAAGACATTCTAGACAGTTCTTCTTTTCTACTTCCAAAGGACACAGCGCATGCTCTGAAGAGTTAGAAGATGATTTCCTCTCTGATTCTCTGCCTGAACCGCTGCCTGATCTCTTATGTTCAGAGAATGACCCATTTGGGAGCTGTAAGCTTAGGAGTCACTAACTGACTGCTCAGGGGCACTTTAGAAACCATTAGAATCAGGCAAATGTGCTGCCTGAAGATTATCAGGGTCCAAATACAATAGCTTTCATTTCTCAACCTCTTCTCAAGGCAGGCCAACAGGATTTCAGGCTCGCTCCTGAATTATGTCATCATGTGCTGATGAAGCCAGGAAGTGCCAAATTCTCTCTCCATTTCTTGACCATGTCAATTAGGAGTCCCAAATCAGCCTGATGGGGCCAGGAATTAACTTGAAGCTGGGTGTGAGACAGCAGGGCAGTGAGAAGGTTAGGGAATGAGAGCACACATCCCTTAAAGAAGAGCTGATACACCTCACCCATTGCCACAAGGGTATCTGAATCTAGGCTGGCCAGTTTTTCTCTTTTCCCATGTTTTCCACTTTTTGAAGACAAAAGGAAACCCAACTGTGTACATGGCAACTTCTGATTTTTTTTTTTTTTTAACCCGTGTGGACCAAACAAACCATGTGAAAGCAAGGCTCTGCTCGGGGCCTTCCAATCTGTGACTTTTGCTATGAATCATGGAGAGCTTCCCTCTGTAGCTAGCATTAATCCAGTTGTGTGGCTGATGTTAGCAATGTGGGCTCAGTATCTTCAAATCCTTTGTATCATTGTGCAAAAGTCTGAATTAGGTCCTAAATACATGTAGCCTGTACATCTCTCTGTTTTGTTTCTGGAAGACAGTGAGAGTGGTATAGGCACCAGGCCAGGAAGCAGAAGTTCTGCTTCCTACCTTGGCTTTGAATTTACTAGTGTTAAGTTAACTAAACAAGGGGCCATTAGACTGATGTGGCTCAGACTCCGTAGTGGCCTATATTAGCAAGCCATAATCTAAGCTTGTACATGCCCTAAAATCAAACTGCTAAGGACAACGAATCACGGTCAACTAGGCTTTAAACTACAACCAATCAATAACTTCCTTACTTTGCTTCTATGTTTTCTCTATAAAATATCTCCCTGAGCTCCTGCTGGTGGAAAAGTCTTAAACACTGAGGGTTTGACACACCCCATTTGAATTAATTTGTGTTCAAATAAATGCTCAAAAATTTTAACATGCTTTAGTTTATCTTTTAACAGTAGATTTGTGAAATTGGGGATTCTCCTTGACTCTTCTGTACTTGTTTCTGTAAGGTAAGAAGACATTTTCCTCTCTCTGTATCTGAAAGTGTCATGGCATGGACTGAGTAAGATAATATATATAAAAGTGCTTTGTAAATTACAAAGTACTAAACAAGATTAGTTATTTGTTGACCAATAAATATTTATGGAGTGTCTGCTAAACAGGCATTTGCTACACGCTTGAGGCTACAATTAAATAAATCAGACCTAATCCCTGTCCTCATGAAGCTTATAATAATCCCAAATTACTATAATATAAAAGCACTGTGAAGGAGAAATCCAAGATATTTGGGGAATATAGATTAATGAGGTTTGTTATTTCCCCAAAATCATTTATCAAAATATGGTTTGCTGCTCCCTCTTTGCAGCTGGGTTGAGTAGAAGATAAAAGCAGAGTAGAGCAGCTTCCTTGAAATACATCCTTCTTAAAGCACCATTTCCCTGAAGAACCACCAGCCTGAGGACAGAAAGGCTAATAAGAGGGGATGACTCAGACCACAGGGAGCAGACACAGATATCACAGGAAAGAAGCAAGGATTTTTATAAGTGCTGAGGCAGCTATGGTTTCCATTCTAAAGCTAAAAAATTAGGGAAGATTGTTCAACTCACCACTGTCAGTACTCATGTGATTTTCAAAAAGGTTTGCCAGCAGTCTATTTGATGACTTTTGAAATACAGCCACCACTGTTTCATTAAGAAGGTCTTTGTTCTTTTCAAGCCAGCCACTAATGTTATAAGGCACCTTTGGAAAGGCATGCAGTTCAGGTAACAAAAGAAGAGAGTGCATAAATTAACATAGCAACCTGTGCATTCCTTTAAAAAAAAATCATAAATTGTATGGGTCCTTTAACTTTAAATTAGTTTGAGGTAACAGTACTGAATAATACTCCAGGAGTTCCATTGTGCAACCCAAAGAGATTCTTAGGCTTTACCATTTACATTGTAGAAAGAAAGGAAGCGAAGGGGAGGGAAGGGAGAGAGACAGCTAGGGAAGGAGAGGGAGAAAGAATTAAATTGTATTTCCAGTAGAAACAATTCATATCAGCTCTCCTTCCTAGGCAAGAATAGATGAAAAAAATCTAATTGTCTCTGACACACACTGAACATTCAAAAAAATTAGCAATTATAATGATATTTTACTGTAAATATCATTATAATTAATATTCAAGGATTTGAAAGAAGACAATTACAAGCACATTTATGTACACTTGGCAGGTCACTTTCAGGCTGAAGTATTATTTTATCCTTCATCAATTATCTTTCTGTTCCATCCGGAATCACTGACCATAAGCAGAAAAGCAGAAAAAAAGGGGCAACACACACCAGTAGGGAAATGAGGAGAGGCAGCGAGAGTCATTGGAAACCTTTGTTGGCCATAGTTTGGAGGCCATTACTTTACAGTGAATATGTCTCTATGAGAGAATAAAAAAATTAAAAAACTTCAATAAAAAGATCAGTTGAAATCACTCATTCACACAATGTTAAGTTAAAAGGAAGGACAAATATGAAAAAACCCATGACTTTGATGATCGCCATGACTTTCTGAAGCTGTCTTACTTTGAGCTGGGATGACAGGGTCTATTTTGAAATTTCTAACCTTTGTGCACATGGAATACTATTATAGTATGGGTATTTCATTTCCTAAATGCTAAAAGGCTACACCAACTTTTTTTCTGGAACGGAGATTTTTTTGTTGTTGTTGTTCATCTCTTCATTTAATCTAAATTTTACTTATATATTATCTAGGGATTTTGACTGAATGCATTTGAGCCTGAGTCAGGAAAATTCAGGGCTGAGGGTCTAGAAGTAACTTACCACTCCTGCATAATGGACAAGTTCAAAGTGAGCTTCATATCTCTTATTATCAGGCTTGGGCTTCTGAAAATGAACCGACTTCCCAAAATGGTTGTCAAAAAGTTTGGTCTTGAAAGTCACATCTGTAGCCTGAGGAAACATACATTCCTCTTCAAGGATGGAAAAGATGCCCATTGGCTGTTGGAGATACATATGAACAGCAGATGTAGAAAACACCAGGAAACAGTATCTTCAAAGGGGGTGGGAACTCATGTAAATTCTTATTCCAGGAACCTAATCACTTGACAAAGGGAAAGAATATTCACTATACATAACTAGTCAATCATCCATTCAACAAATATTTATTAAATACCTACCAAGTGCTGGGTACCAGTAGGAGCTGGCAATGTAGCCATTAGCCACATACACAAAGTGCCTGTCCTCAGAGTGATTACATTCTAATGGAGTAGAAAGATACTAGTCAAGTAAACAAAGAATAAATAATTTAGTTTCCCATTAGTGTTCTGAAGAAATCATGCAAAGTAAAGAAATCAACAATGACTAGGGGACTGACTGGGAGCTATTTTAGTGGGATAGTCAAGTAAAACCCTCTGACCTAAATGAGAAAAGCAAACTCTAAGATCTGTGTATAAGTATTCTTGGCAGACAAATGATGAGTGCAAAGGCCCTGAGGCAGGAGCACACTTGGCAAGTTTGAGGTCCTGCCAGAGGCAAGAGTGGACAGAACTAAGGTAGTGAGATGGAGCATATGGTATGAGATAAAGCCAGAGAGGTAAGCAGTATTGGATCCCAAGGGCTGTCCAGGCCATACTAAGACATTTGGATTTTAAGTGTAATGGGAGGTCTTTGTAGATTTTTAACAGAAAGTCATGTGATTTGGTGTTTGCTTTAAAAAGATCATTTGTTTAGAACAGCATTGGCAAAGTAGAGCCTATTGCCCAAATCCTGCTCATGGCCTGTACTGGAGACCCAGTGAGCTAATAAGAGTTTCTACATTTTTAAAGGGTTGCAAAAACAAAAACAACAAAAAAAAGAATATGTGGTAGAAAACCCGATGACCCCTGTCAGCAAACTTTTTCTTTAAAAGGCCAGGTATTAAGTATGTTAGACTTCGTGGGCCACGTGGTCCCCATTACACTTCTGCCGTCCACTCAGCAACTTTAGCCCTGAAAGAGGCAAGTGGCAACATGTAAATAAAATGGGTGTGACGATGTTTTATTAAAACTTTATTTACAAAAACAGGCCACAGGCTAGATTTGGCCCACAAGGCCACAGTTTACTGACCCCTGTCCAGATTAGTGATAGTGTTAGAGGTGGTCAGAAGTCATTGAAATATGACATAGCTCAAAAGCAGAGCAAGGTCTGCTGCTGGTGGATAGAACGTGGGGTTTGATAGAAAGAGAACGATGACCAGGTTTTTGGCTTGAGAAAATGGGCAATGGATGCTGCCATGAACCAAAATAAGGTACATACATATAGAGAAAAGCAGGTTTTGGAAGGAAAATCAAGGATTCTCATATTTGCATATCTATTAGTGTATTTGTATATTCGTTAGTCTACTCCAAAAATATTTTTGCAGTGCCTTCTATGAATAACTCACTGTACCAGACGTTTTGGGTTATTCGTGGGTTGTGGCTCCAGAGCATCTCACCAAGAAGACAAAATATATGCATGTGAGTACAAGAAAGCAGACAAAACAAAGGTATGCAGAAGATGTCATAAGAATGCTGAGACAGAACGTGACCCCGGGGCCCAACAGGCATAGATTGCATGATTTCCTACCAATACTTTGTACCTAAGAAGCATAGACTCTCAGGTTTGGGAAAGACATTAAAAGTCTGGTCTAACCCACCTAAAAGTTCCTTGAATTCCCTTCATAATTTCTTTCTAAACAGCTGGTTAGCTTATGCTTAAATGTTTTCATGGAGAGAGAACACACCAACTCCGAGACAAGGTTCTGGATGGGTGACATATTAAAAGGAAATTTGTTTGTAGTTTAGAATTTGTTCTAAATTGCTCTCCCTGAGCCATACAAATGCTTGTAGGTAGTGGATCATCAGATATTTAAAGATCGTATTTTTGATCCACCTGAGTCTACCGTTGTAATATACAGATTATGGTTTTCTACATCTTGTGTATGTTTTCATAGACTTGAAACCTGCACTTTACAGGAAACGTAATTAACAATTTCACTACTAATTCTTGTACTGAAGAGTTCTGGGACATCTTGGTTCCTCCCAAACATCTAAGTGGGGAATGATGCAGTGAGTAACTATGTGAAGTGTTCTAAGTGACAGCAAACTAGTCTAATAGAAACTGACACCCATTTTGCTCCTGGCTCCACTGACCTTGTGGGTTCTTGGCAAAGTACGTAACATGGAGGAGGTGGAGGAGGAGGGGGAGGAGGGGGAGGGAGAATCTGATAAACTAAATAGTCAATTCACTGGTGTGAGCTTTTGGAGGCATGGATTCTATCTTGCACACAGATTTTCCTACCACGCACGTGGTCAACCCTCAGTGAAAACTGGACTGAATCATTTAAAAATTTAAGCATCTCCTGCAATGGTGTCTGTTAACAGCAGGGTTGTGGCAATGCCTCACAAGGCGGGACAGTCCCCATCTCAAACAGTCACCTTCTGTCCATGAGGACTGCCATTCTGCCGGGAATCTAATAAAGCCAACTTCCATTTTTGGATGAATGGAAGCTTTATGTTAAGCAAGTACATGTCATAGCTCAAAATATAACAGCCTAACCACTGAGGGGTAAAAACACTGTTTCGTCAGGGTCTTCTCCATTTTCCAGTGCTCAGGAGGTGTAAAACTTCTAATAAATATGAGGCCCTCCGGTAAATTAATTTCCAAATAGGTCAGGGAAAAAAGTAATTATGTGCTGCCCTGTGGCATCACATGTCCTATATTGCACACTAAATGGTTTGAGTCAGTTGCCCTGACTCCGAACATTAGTGTACTCGCCTCTCCCTCTTCAAATATTATCAATCCGGTCTTCCTTCCTTTTATGTCTGTCACTTACTTGCTATTTGCATTTCTGTTGTCCTGATTCAGGACCTCTTTACTTCTCACCTGTGTTGCTGTCCCCAACTGCCTTAACCTTAGCCTTTCCTCCGATTCCAGACATCAAACACAAACCCACAGAACAAACATGAGCAGCTCTGACTGCTCTGTTCCCAGCGCAGAAGCCCTCTCTGGCTCCCCGCTGCCAAAAAATAAGGTATAAATTACTTCAAGTCTCTTCACAAGCTGACCCTCCTTTTTTTTCTTCCAGCTACTTCCTTCTGTGTGTTCTGTGCTCTACTAGACTACTGAAAATTTCAGAATGTGGCCTTTGTTTAGTTACCTCTCTACCTTTGGTCTTGCTAGTCCCTTACCTGCTCACTGTCCTCCTCTCTTCACCTGCTAAAATCATAATCATTTCTTTTTTTTTATTAAAAAATTTTTTTAATGTTTACTTATTTTTGAGAGAGGGAGAGAGACAGAGTGTGAGCAGGGGAGCAGAGAGAAAGGGAGACACAGAATCGGAAGCAAGCTCCAGGCTCTGAGCTGTCAGCACGAAGCCCAATGCGGGGCTCGAACCCACGAACCGTGAGATCATGACCTGAGCCGAAGTCAGATGCTCAACAGACTGAGCCACCCAGGTGCCCCAAATCACAATCATTTCTTAAGATTCAGCTGAGATTTTATACCCTTTCCTACCTGGCCTTCCAAGATTCCCACAGGCAGAGGGGACTCCTGTGCTTCGGAGTTCTGTGGGCCTTTGTGCCTTTCCTGCATTTATACTGAGACATATTTTCACACTGATTAGACTTACAAATCTCCTGCTTGACTGCACACTTCCTAAGGGCAAGTGCTACTTATAACAAGTGCTTAAGTTTTCCACAGCACTTACTTCAAAGTCTTCTCTACAGTAGTGTGGTATTGGGCCTGAAATTAAGGACCAACATCATGTGTGCCCTGATATGTGTGCCTGGGAGGGCCTCAGATGACTTAATCGCAAGTTCCCCTCTCCATTTTGCTCTGTGAGTGAGGTCCACTAGCCAAACTACTGTCCTAATCATGGGACTAGACACAGTGCCTACTTATCCTTGAGTGGTGGGTTTCAGATCCCTGCCAGCCCTTGGAATTATTCAAACAAGCCAATTGCATCCTCCCTTGAGAAGTGATAGTCACCGCACCCTATTATTACTATAAAGCCTGCCTCCCACAGCCCCTCTTATTCACTCTGTCAATAGTGCAACCACTGTGTAACCCTGCCTGGCATGCAGTGTCCTTCCCCTTCAGGCTGAGTGTATGTGATCAGTAAGCTATTGTCAAACTCACCTGTCCAGGGTCAGGTGTCCTATGTTCAGCCATCTCTATAACCCAGGGCAGCAATCCCTCCCTCACCAGCAAGGTAACAAGGAAGTGATCAAAACAAGTAGTTGTTAAATAAATTTACTTGTTTAATTAAAACAAAAAAGTAAAAGTTTTAGTCTTAGGAAGATGCCTTTCCAATGATGATACCCTAAGTTCCTTCAGTGACAGGATGATGCCTCTGGTTTGCATTTCTCACAACCCTTAGTATAGTAGGTTCCAAGGTGACTAAATGTAGGTCCCCAGCAAATTTCTGTTACATAATTGACTGACAGGTAAACACTAAAACATCCAGATTTGAGCTCTGGGATCTGGACTGCTTTGCTGTGGGCAGTAGCCAGGCAGAAAGAGTTGTAACAGAGAGCTTAGAGTTACGTGTTTCAAGGAAATACTCATGGGTGTACAAAAGATAGCTAGATATTAATGTGATTCATTCTATAATAATAAAATCAGACTTAGCATACCCAAAGAATCCCACTTGGGAGGCAACAACACATATTGCCAAGATGCAACCAGGATTTAAAATACTTTAGAGGGGCGCCTGGGTGGCGCAGTCGGTTAAGCGTCCGACTTCAGCCAGGTCACGATCTCGCGGTCCGTGAGTTCGAGCCCCGCGTCGGGCTCTGGGCTGATGGCTCAGAGCCTGGAGCCTGTTTCCGATTCTGTGTCTCCCTCTCTCTCTGCCCCTCCCCCGTTCATGCTCTGTCTCTCTCTGTCCCAAAAATAAATAAACGTTGAAAAAAAAATACTTTAGAAACTGTATCACTGTAATCACTGTAGAGAAACAACAAAAATTTATTCAGGCCCAGTGAAACAAATAAGATTAAAAAAAGAAAAAAACAAGAAAAACAAAAACAAACATGACCAAGCTAGGTAATACAGCTTGGACTTACAAACAGGTACAATGATCAGTACTGCAGCTAATTTTCTCTCACAGCTGGTTATATTCTAAAACCTTATTCAAATCCCAATCCTATGAGGAACTTTTTGCAAAAGGGCTGAATTATTGGAAAATGGATGTAGTCTCTCAAGGTGACTACAATCTAGGGGCAAGAAGATTTTAAATGTATAATTTTGGATGTATTTGTCTTAAAAATAATAGAATCTGTTTACCAATACCTATGCAAAACCATAAATAATATGTAGTCATATATGTTAATACTTTAATATGAAAATTATTGATGTTTTAGTTCTAAACACACTAGAATATTTCAGGTAATAAAAGAAATGTGAGCTAATCCTATAATAGATTTGTTCACTGTATATATTTGTTCACTGCATACACACACACACACACACACACACACACAGAGGAGGTCACTGTATGCTTGGTGACCAAGTTAACAATTAAAGATGGGGTTGAAATACATTCTTTTTAGTTTGACAAACTTTTTGGTAAACACAAAAATTTGAAACTTTTAAGTCTGAAAATCCCCCTTCCTTTTATGCACACACAGATGCATGCTGTAAGATATTTTGTACATGTTGATTTATCTCAGTTCTCTTGAATTTTGAAAACTTCTCACGATTTATTCTATTTCAAGAAGTTTGGTAAAACATTAATATTTACAACAAATTTTCTTCACGTAGCCTGAACCAGCTCAATGGGTCTTTTCAAAACATAGAATAATTTCAAGAAAGATTTTCGTATTCCTCATTTGCCTGACCTGAATACCTTTGAAATCATTCGTAGGAAGCCAAAGACTTATCTTTTCCTTCTATCATCCGGTCAGGGTTTGTTTTTTTTTTTTCTCATCTTATTGTATCAGTAGAAAATGCAACAGGAAATTACATCCATGTTGCTAGTGTGTTATTTAGAATAACTGAGACCGGAATAAATGAGACAATGAGCTTCATATCAACTAAAAAATCAGTAATGTTCACAGACCTAACCAGACCTGAATAATGTCTATGTCCCGCATTCCTGCCTGAAAGTGGTTATCTCGCCATAATCAGAGTAAGTAGATATTACAGGTGACAATTGCCAAAAGCTGAATCTATCCCTCTGAGGAGGTCCAGTTCTTTAGTTTCATTTCTCATCAGAAGTGAAATCAGAAAACAGCTTTAATAGCGCCAGCAAACATTTACTACATCATGGGTGGGCTATTATTATTATTATTATTATTATTATTTTGATCAGCTCAGAGGTCGGGTCATTATCATTGTTATTATTTTTTTAATCAGCCTGTCCTCCCCTGACGAAGTTCACTGGTTATAAAATAAACAAAATCAATGTGACATCCATTCCTGTTAGGAATAATGGTTATTTTCAAGGAAGATGTAGTTTCATCTAAAGCCTAATAAATAAGGTTGATGGGACACTGGTCGATAAAACCTGAGGCCCACAAAGACAGTGAGAGGTCAGTCACCCTATCTCCTTCCTGACAGGGTCGTTGAGAATCAGATGCCAACAGCTTAGCTAAAGAGAGCGTGCAGAACACTGAAAGCAGTAGGCCTTGGCCTTCCCAGACCTGGCTCCAGAACTCACTGCAATCCACGGTCATAGCAAGACATGCCGCCACGCATGCTGCCACGGACAAAGCCACCGAAAACTTTATACTTAATTCCCCAGGCAAACTCAGTTAATCTTTCCCAGAGCACATGGAAAGATTTCAGAGTATGGGAACATCACTGAATTCAGAAACCATACACTGCAGCTAATTTACTAATAAGCCATGAAGTATTGTCATAAATTACTTAAACTAACTGGTACTTGTCCAATTAAATGAACAAACTACATCCTGCAAGGTAGTGGCCTTGAGGATTTATGACAGTTGTTTGTTTGCATGCTAATTTGCCAAATTTCGTTAAGCTGCTTTGGGTTTACTCATTCACCTTATATTAATCAGCCAGGCCCTACAGTGCTCATATTTTCAGCTCTGTGTTTTTCCAGTCAAGAGCATGACCATTTTTAATCTCGACAAGTTTGCTCACGCATTAACAGTGGAGGCCATGCATAAGCAGCAAATGCGTCCCGACAATCTGCGCGGGAGATGATGGAGGAGGGCAACTGACACGAGGGTTGAGTTAGGTTGCCACGGGTGCTGCACACAAAGCCCATTAAGAGAAACTGCGCAGAGCTCTCCTGCCCTTCTTCCCATCCTCTGACAGAGCCCGAGTCCTGATATGGATCGATACGGCAAACAGGGACCATTCTCCTTAAATGAAAATGAACGAGGAGAAAAACATGCATTACCTTCTCAACGAGATCTATGCAGGCTTGTAAATCCAGACCGAAGTCGAAGGACACCCAGCCAATGCCTTCTTTCCTGTATTCCTCTTGCTCCAGAACAAACATGTGCTGATTAAAGAGCTGTTGTAATTTTTCATTGGTAAAATTAATGCAAAGTTGCTCCAGGCTGTTATACTTCGAAGATGTGATTAGGTGAGAAGAAGAGATAAAAGAAAAATTGAACAAATGGTAACTATCCCAGGTGATGGCTATGTTAATTAACTTGACTTTATTTCACAATGCACATGTGTGCCGCATCACCACGTTGTATGCCTTAAACATATGTTTTTTAATTGTCTAATATACCTCAATAAAAAAATAAAATAAAGGGGCGCCTGGGTGGCGCAGTCGGTTAAGCGTCCGACTTCAGCCAGGTCACGATCTCGCGGTCCGTGAGTCTGAGCCCCGCGTCAGGCTCTGGGCTGATGGCTCAGAGCCTGGAGCCTGTTTCCGATTCTGTGTCTCCCTCTCTCTCTGCCCCTCCCCCGTTCATGCTCTGTCTCTCTCTGTCCCAAAAATAAATAAAAAACGTTGAAAAAAAATAAATAAATAAAATAAAATAAAATAAAATAAAATAAAATAAAATAAAATAAAATAAAATAAAATTGAGGTCCACTTGGAAAAATGTACAGAGAATATCATAACCGCAATCAGATGATGGCAATAGACCCAGTAAGTAACAAATCCTCAATTAAATCCTTACCTCCTTAAAATACACCTGCAAACTAAACATTATGACAATAAGATGACACACAATGATATCAAAATTTAAAATCGTAAAAGGCTCTTCTATTTCTAGTTACCTTTATTTAAGGCTGAATTTTTAATACTACTAATTATAACCATTGTTATTTATTAATATTAAAAATAGCTCTTCTCCAACCAGAGTGGCTCTCAAGTTTTCAGAGAATGAAACTCATCATGCTTTGACTCCATTTTCTGATGTTCAATTCACATTTTCTAACCTCCTCATAAATACGCATTGGCTTCATTTTAACCAGATATACTTACATCAAGGATTTCAAAACCAGTGATGTCAAGAATGCCAATGAAGAATTGCCTTGACAGCCTGGCATCCAGCACCCTGTTGATCCGTGCCACCAGCCACTTAAACATCCTTTCATATATTGACTTGGACAGGGCACCAACAGCATAGATCACCTGGAAAGCACATTGAAAGAACTCCACATCTGCCAGCAGTGTCCATTTTAATCCTGGGCATTTTCTATCAGCAGCCACCTTCTAGCAAAATTGGGATCTATTTATTGACTTTCTGTGGTTCTAGCGTGCCGCTGAGATGACACAGGAGGAGAAATTTAATACAATGAGAAGAAAGGGAGAAGGAAGCAAGGGGGAGGAAACAGAGGCAAGCCAGCCTAGTGCCTCCTTACCAGGCATTCCTGTGAGAGAAATGTTTCTATTAGCAAAGGACCAACTCCCCAGGGGGTAGAGTGGTAATGCATTTGAAAGCCTTGCTATTTGAAGTGTGGCCCTAAGACCTGCAGCATCAGCACCACCCGGAAGCATGTTAAAGATGCCAGCTCTCAGCAACTCTGCATCTGGTCTCAGACCTATGAATCTGAACTGGTACTCTAACGCAATCCTCCACTGACCCCTGTGCACCATAAAGTTTGGAAAACACTGGTAGAGTAGGTTAGGAGTCTGGAATGCCTAGCCCTTACCTGCTGCTGCTGTTAAGAAATTTTGTAGCCTTTGGCAAGTGACCTACTCTCTCTGAACTCCAGTATCTTCCCCTGAATAATGTTCTTGAAGGTTCTTTCTAGGCTCAGCTTCCACATTCTTTATTCTATCAGTTCCCAGGGTTGCTCTCAACTCCCTGTAGGGAGAATGGCGATTTAGCGCGTCAATCTGACTCAGGCTCTCCTACTGGAAAACTCAGGCTGCATTTCCCCTCCCTGGAGGTGTGTGGCAAAGGCTCTAACGTAACCTACTGGGGAGAGCTCCAACCTCAGTGCAGACTGATGGTGTGTAAATGCAGATCCTACTTCCATGATGCAAAGGTGCTGCGATAGTAACAGGTTTCTGATAGACCCCAGGTAGGAGTGAATTTCAGCCGGACGGTCTCCAGGCCTGGAAGCAGAATGGGCTCCGAGCACTTAACATTTAAAATAGGCCTAGCCCATCCATCCTTCAGCTGCCCAGGAGAGAGCACGCAGCAGGAGCCTGTTGGTGTCTTGTGGTGATTTAGTTATGAGCCACCCACTCTCTGATCAGTTATCTTGGGTCATTTCCACAGTGATCCATAAGCCGGATGGCATCACTGTTTTTTATTATTGGCGTCAAGAGCACACCCGCACAGATAAAGCACCAAGAAGG
Source organism: Leopardus geoffroyi (assembly GCF_018350155.1). Taxonomy (NCBI): domain Eukaryota; kingdom Metazoa; phylum Chordata; class Mammalia; order Carnivora; family Felidae; genus Leopardus; species Leopardus geoffroyi. The sequence goes on from NC_059333.1 coordinate 55,491,244, forward strand.
GTTTTATCCTCTGGAGCACTGAGGAAATCACTCTCTGTCTACAGCAGTCGCATTGAAACTTTAAAAAGAACATGACGAACTTGCTCACCCCTTTTTAATTCCCTAAATGTTCAGAAATGGGAGTGGGAGAGAAACTGGCCAGGGTGGAGAGTAGTGAAGAAACAGGAAGAAAGCCTGAAGATGTAGTCGAGGGAGGAATTAGACGATATGGCGTCTGCTCAATGAAACCAATAAGCCAAGATACTGCTCAATAATTAATCATTTTCATCCTTTTCTATCCAATAAAGAGGAATTACACAGCAGGACCTACACTTCCACTTTTCAGGGACTACATGAACTCATTCCTTAGCTCTTTTTCAAATAACCTCGCAGAAGACTTTGATCACTGAGGAGCAGTATCACAGGATAGAACAAAAACTACCAAAAAGAAATGGAGTCAAATAGCCACATTTGTGGCCACTTTGATCCCTGCCTTTTTAAATATTAAAATATGATTTTTATTAATTTATTAATTTAACATTAACTTATTAATATTAAAATACGCATCTGCCAGAGTTGTTGGGAGAGACTCAATGAGACGGAGAATGTAAATGTATGTAACACAACATTTGGCATTTGCTATCCAATAAATGTTGGTTCCCACTCTCCTGTTTCCTTTCCACTCTTACTACTTCCTCATCTTCACTCCAGGATTTACTAGCTATATTACCTTGAAGAGTTAATTTTGGTAAGGTTCACCATCTTTGACTATAAAAAGGGAAATATAAATAAGATCAATTTTGCAGGCTTGCTGTTCAATTGAATGGGATATCCATACAAAGCACTCAGCACATAGTCAGTAGTTACTGATTATTGTGATTTTTAAATCATTATTAAACTCTTAAAAATTAAAACAATTGCAGTGCCTGCGTGGCTCACTCGGTTAAGTGTCCGACTTCAGCTCAGGTCATGATCTTACAGTCTGTGAGTTCGAGCCCTGTGTGGGGCTCTGTGCTGACAGCTCAGAGCCTGGAGCCTGCTTGCGATTCTGTGTCTTTTCCTCTCTGCCCCTCCCCCACTCGTGCTCTGTCTCTCTGTCTCTCTCTCAAAAATAAATGTTAAAAAAATTGTTTAATAAATTAAAATATAAAATCAAAACAACTTATTTCTAAGAGGTATAGTTAGAACTCTCATGGAATCATAAAATACTAGATCTGAAGGACCTTAGTTCTGAATAATCATGTGTGGTGGCTCTCGATTTGGGATGGTACCTGCCCCTGAAGAAAGAACGCATTTGAAACTTGAGAGGGCATTTTTCAGCTGCCGTCATGACTGTGCTACTGGCATTCAGCACCTGGAAGCCGGAATGCAAAACCCCTACCATGTGTCAGACATGCTCACATCTGAAGGACCATCCCATTCAGATGCCAGTCACCCCTCCCCTGAGACACAGAGGGATTCAGCCTCTTTTCTGGGTGCGCAGAGAGGTGAAGATATTTGACCAAGGTCCCAGAGTTAGTCAGCATCAGAGCTGGAAGCAAATTTTGTAAGTGTTAACACTGCAAGAATTTTTGCCATCTTTTGCAATTGTCATCAACAGAACATATACATCTCTATTCTTAGCAGTGGCAATTGTCTCTATAAAGTCAGTAAAATCCCTAAGAAAAGAAAAGCCTTACAGGGTGCTTTCTCTACTCTCTCTCCAGGAGCAAGAGAAAGAGAAACAGAGAGAGGACGGAAGATGAGGAGTGTTTTTTTTTTTTTTCTTTTAATGTTGGATAATAATACATTAGCTTGCTTCACTGGTTCTATTATAGTGAAGGCTGGTGGTAACTCAGTTCCTGAGAACACGGTATTAAAGAGCAGAAGGTTTGATTTCAGTGCTCCTCTGGGCTCATTAGTTTTATACAGAGCGAGTCCCTGTTCTATAATCATAGCACATCATGCATGCATGTTGTGGTAAATGTGTTAAAAAGCAAGAAACTGCCAAACACCCTTAACTTCACTATGACAAAGAGTTCAACTACTTGTCCTGCTGATCATGGTTCAAGTTCAGCTCAATATTTAGTTTATCTTAATGTGTACAGAGCACCTACTGCTTGGAGAGCACTGTGCTAGATGCCAAGGGTACTAAAATGAATTCATCGCAGTCCATGGCCTCAAGGAGCTCCAGTGATGGGGGAGAACAAAAATGGAGACTAATTGTTTCAGTATAGTATTATAATAGAATTAGTAGAATATTATAGTAGATATAATAGTACTATAGTATTATAGTAGAATTATTGATTTATAGAGTAAGCTAAGCAAGGAAATTGTGGAAAGGTTTTAGATAACATAGTCACACCGGATGCTTTAATATACCAAAAATAGAGTTTATTGTCATCAGATTACCTGTCTTCTATCACAAATTTGTACATTTGTCTATCTCATTTTCAGATTCAAAATGTATGCAAAGTAAGACAGTCTAAATGTCACCTGGATATGATCTGTGTGTCCTTTGCAGTGTTACTTATGTTCCCTAAGCCTCAGATTCTCCAACCGGGAAAACCTAAGTATTCCTCTATTTACCTCCGAGTATTGTTGCCAGAAGAGAAGGAATCAATGCCTGCGAGTGCTTTATCCATACTATGTGTGATCATACCATTCTCTCTTTCCAGGAAGCTACCATACCTGTAGCGAAGGGGATAATTTGTCTCATTTTCACCTAGGGACGATTAGTGAAAGCGTGATCACTGCCCCAAGCAGTTAAGGTGGGTGCACTCTCTCCACAAACCGTCTTTCCCCCCTGCGTGGCAACTCTGGAGGCCAGGTGTTCCAGGTGGCCTAACTACAATGCGGAAGAAGGCCATCCAATCTGTACTGGACTTGGTGTCAGAAATAAATGTTTATTTTGCTGTCACTGAGATTTCAGTGCATATGTGTTACTGCAGCATGGTATCGCATATTGACTAACAGGCGTTATAGATGTAAATTTTTATTTTAAAATGCACTAGCATACTTAGATGGTCTCATTACCCGGCAGCCCTGGGAACACTTACTGCATTCTGACAAAGCCTCCGGATCAGCAGTCCTGAGAGTACTTGTTATTCTATCATTAAAAGATTCTCCTGGATGCACAACAAAACCTACATGACCTTCCATCTCTCATTTCTGCTCTCAACACCCCTCCTTCAAGTACTAACTTCAGCCTATATTTTAAAACCCTTTCTCAACTAATGTGTCTGTTACTCTAAAGAGTCAATATTCCAAATAGGTGAGGGGTGCCAATTTACCAGTTTTGTTCATATTGGAAATTAATGGCTTTGAAAGCTTCTTGAGCTGGACAAGAAAGACGTTGATCACAAGTAAAGGGCTTGCCTACTTCTACCAAGAGACTTGTTACCTACAGGAAAACTGTCAAACAGTATATTAAGAATCTGGAAAGATTCTTAACACAAGACCATTTACTGTGGTATGCATCACAAGTGAAAACATCCCGAATACTCATCACAGTAGCTCTTACTTGCTTTTTTATAGAAGCTCTTGTTGCAGACAATATCAGAAGCTGAAAAATAACAAGTACAATATGTATACAATTATTACAAGATCATAGAGTCATAATGCTCTGGAAATGTCACCTTACCTGTTCTACAGTTTGACCTCTAGTAACATATTCATTACCAACTTTGATTCTAGGATGGATCAAGCCCTTCACCAACTCAGAAGAGTTAATGCCCATGAGGAAAGCAGCTTTGTCAGCATCTGGTCAGAAGAAAGGAAGGAAGGAAGGGTTGGATGGAAAGGGGGAGAGAAGAAGGTGGGAGGAAGAGGGGGGGGAGAGGGAAGAGAAAACACTATTTAAATTCATTCAATTATAGCCAAACAAACTCCCCAGAGGACAAAAGGAAGGTATGTTCAGACCTGTATAGCAAGGTAGACTATAGTTTTGAAATAAAATGCTTGAATCTGAAATGTTTAGAAGACTTTACTTCTTGGAAGTGCAAATCAAACCACAATGAAATGCTACCTCACACCCACTAGCCTTGCTATAATCAAAAAGACAGATAATAACAAGAGTTGGTGAAAGTGTAGAGAGATTGGAACCCTCATACATTGTTGGTTGGAATGTAACATGGTAGAGCCACTATGGAAAACAGTTTGAGAGCTACTGAAAAATTCAATAGAGTTAATCTAGGAACCAGAAATTCTACTGGTGGGTATATACCTAATAGAAGTGAAGACATATGTTCACACCAAAAATTGCACACAAATCTTTCTAGCAATATTATTCATAACGGTCAAAAGTGGAAAAAACCTAAATGTCCATCAACCAATGAATAAACAAAATTCTGTATATAAATACAATGGAAACTTTTTCTGCTATAAAAAAGGAATGAAGTATTGAAGCATGCTTCAATATGGCAAACTTGAAAACGTTATGCTAAGTGAAAGAAGCCAGAAACAAAAGGCCACGCATTGTGTGATTCCAATCATATGAACTGTCCAGAACAGGCAAATCCAAAGAACAGAAGTAGCCCCTGTGGTTGCTAGGGGGAGAAGGGAATAGGGAGTAAGTACCAATGGGTACAGGATTCTTTTTCTGTTTTTTTTCCTCACATTTTTATTTAAATTCCAGTTAGTTAACACACAGTGTAATATTAGTTTCAGGTGTAGAATAGGGCTCTTTGAAGTAATTGAATGCTCTGGAATTAGATAGTGGTAATAATTACACAATCTTGTGAGTATGATAAAACTCACTGAGCTGTATACTTTAAATGAGTGAATTTTATGGTATGTGAATTACACCTCAGTTGTAAAAAGAAATCTATTTCTTCATCCTGGCCCTCTTCTAAAACAAAATACTTGACACACAGGAAAAATCTCATCTTTATTATTTGCCTATTTTCCCCATCTACATATGCATGTGTAGGTTCTTTCAATGAAACAGGGACTTGGGCATGTAATTTGATAATTCAAGACAACCACCAATAATCAACATAAGCCAGGATACTTGAATTTATCAAAAACATTTCTTTTTGGGCCGCCTGGGTGGCTCAGCGGGTTAAGCATCCGACTTTGGCTCAGGTCATGATCTTATTGTTTATGTGTTTGAGCCCCGTGTGCTGTGCTGACAGATCAGAGCCTGGAGGCTGCTTCAGATTCTGTGTCTCCATCTCTCTCTGTCCCTCCCCCCACTCGCGCTCTGTCTCTCTCTCTCTCGAAAATAAATAAACATTAAAAAGAATTAAAAACAAAACAAAACCTTTCTTTTCCTACCGTCTCTGTTTGCTCTATAGTGCCCTCTGCTGCCCAACAAATATACTTACAACCCACACAATTGGCATTGTTCTAAATCAGTGCTTCCATTTTCTAAGGAAAGTGGGGAAGAAAGAAAGAACGTGTATCACATCATGTGTTAAAAAATGACAATACAAAAGAATGCCACAGGCAAAAAGTTATAAGCACACTCCAATTATAGATTTCTTTAGTTGTCAAGCCAAAGGAATATTTTGCTCATCTAACCCCTCTGCTATACCTTACATTTTTATATGAATTCTGAGATATGCTAGTATATCTGATGTAGTCACTTTATGAAATAATGTCTTACAAGAGGTGAAAATGCAGTTTTTCATTACTTCACTAAGGAGTAAAAAAATTTCCTGAGCAATAACCACAAATAGGGAGTAAAGTAAAAACAAAAAACAATTAGAGAACTGTATGTCACTTGTATTAACTATATCCATTTCCTTTTGTGGGCCTTTGAAACTTTCACAAAGGATTAAAAAGCTTGAAATACTTATTTTCTTGTTAACTAAGATCAATATATATTATACATACATTTCTACAGGCTACACACCTACTCTATGTCAGAGATAATGGCCCAGGTACTCAGTTGCTATGAAACCTTTCAAAATGCAAAGCCTATTTGGGGAAATAAATGGGAAATCAAAAGTAGAGCAGACGTGCTCATCCTATGCTGAGATATCCCTGCTAAGAGTACCATATTTGGAGACAAAAGCATGATTATTTCAAGTTGAGAATCCGATGGATCAGAATCATAGCCTTTTTGCACTGGAAGAAACTTTAAAGAGCACATGACCTAGAATTAAAAAATATTTTAAAAAAGAGAAATGTAATGTGCCTGATGAATCTGAGTGGAAATGAATCCTAACTGACAATGTGAAAAATGAACAGCTCCTACAATATCTGTTCAAAAAAAAAAAAAAAGATAGGAGTTCAGTTTTCTGAGCTTTGGAAGCATTCAGATGGACAATACAGGTAATAATAGTCTCAAACTCATACCTCCTTTTTCCAGTGTTAAGGACAGTCTTTTGAGTCTATTTTTATCCATGAACAAAGGAAACTCAAATTCTCTGTACAGTATCCCACCTTAAGCTCTAACAGAAATAGCATCCAACATTACAGAATTATTTGCCACCCACCCCAGAGACAGTCAAGTGTCTACAGACAGAGAAGTGGTATACCTTGCATTTATCCTACAGGTGGATATTACACATTCTTCAGTTTTTTGTTGTGTTCTGTTTTGTTTAGACAGAAAACAGTACTTGTCATCTTGCTCTAAAAAATAAATGACTTCATTTGCACTAAAAGTTTCACAACCAAGATGAAAATAGTTTAAATCTATGAATAAATATCCATCAGACAGTCAGGAAATGATATTATGAACAAAGCAAGGTCTGTAAACACATTTTCATCATGTAAACTGATATGTTCTGAAAAGAGGCTTTATGAAATTCCCACCATCATGCCCCAGGACCTTGTGAATAAACCCAGGGATTTTTAATTAGGCTGTCTGGTCTTACCTGGGAGAGGCAATGTTTAGCTAGAGCAGGTGTTCTCACACATTGGCATGAATCAAAATACCCCGGAGAGCTCATAAAGGTACAAAGGACTGAGCTTGCTGAAGGTGGTTGGGTCTGGACCTGTTTTTATCATGTTCCCCAGGTGCTTCTGACATACATGAAGATTTGAGGACACAGTCCATATTATAGTGGTCCTCAAACTTGGCTGCACAGTGGGGTCACCTGGTAAGTTGTAAAAAAGACAATGATGCCTGTCCTTATACCCATGATTAGTATTCTTTGGTCTGGGTGAGGGCTGAGCTTCAGAAATTTCAAAGCTCGCCGGTGAGTCCAATGTGCAGCCAAATTGGAAAACTATTCTCTGAAGAATGGTAACCAGGTTTAGTAAGTAAGTTTTGAAGTCAAGAAGGTAGCACAAAGTCTGGCTTTACCTGAAAACAAGTAAGGGGGTAGAGAAAAACCAAAGGCAATCTTTTCCAACTTTACAATTTCATCCCAGTTCAGTCCCATATGTAAACAACCATATATAAAGAAAGGAACAAAATCCAGTTTTGTCAATCCTGGCTGACGTAAAGAGGGGTTAGAAGAATGACATTTAATTGTTAGCCTTTCAAGTAGGGTTCTAATATGATTTCTGAGCTGTTCACATTTCGCAATTATTATTGAATAAAGTTTACTAAGCACTTACTATGTGCAAGGCCTAAGTGCTAGATGCTGTAGCAAGAGAGATAAACAAGACAAAAAATTTTGGGCATCAAGGAGTTTATAATCCATGAAAGTAAATAAGACAGAAAAAAATAACAAGTCAGTAAAACAACTTCTTATCAAAGACAAAGAAATCGATTATTAGGAAAGTTTGAAAGAGGAAGGAATCCCTTAGGACTGTCTGACCAAGGAAGATTTCAAAAAGAAATAGTATTTGATCTGAGCCTTGAAAGATGAGAATGGTTTAATAGGCAAATACAGGAGGAGCACCTGGGTGGCTCAGTTGGTTAAGTGTCCAACTTTGGTTCAGGTCATAATCTCACGGTTCATGAGTTCAAGGCCTGCATTGGGCTCTGTGCTGACAGCCTGAAGCCTGCTTTGGATTTTGTGTTTCTCTCTCTGTCTGCCCCTCACTCACTTGTGCTCTGTTTCTCTCTCAAAAATAAATAAACATTAAAAAATTTTTTTTAATAATAATAGGCAAATACAGGTGAACAAGAATACCTGAGACAGATCAGCATGACTTACAGGCACTGCAGCAGGCCAGAGCATGCCTGGTCAAACTGGACCACAAAGTCAGGGAGTGAGCAATAAACAGAAAAGCGGGTGATTTCTGGTCACAGAAGACATCTGATGCCACTCACTATAAGGTATTCATTAAATAATGGAGAAACAGTAAAGGGACTTTTAGCAAAGCAATGGCATAGAGTCAGGCTTCACAATGATTAATTTTGTGCAGGTGTGCAAGACAGACCAGAGCAGGAAGAGTAGAAAGAAAGTGAACCCACCGCAAGATGCCAACATGCAAAGTGCTGATGGTCTAAACTGGTAATAAGAAAGGGAAAAAAAGACTGAGAAACTTGACTAAGAGGTTCTGACCTGAGAAGTGAGAGAAGAGCAGAGCATGAATACAAATAGAGAAGTCAATAGAAAGACGTCTCGTCTTGTGGGAGGAGACGAGAATACAATGAGTTTTAGCCACACAGTTTAGGATACCAGGTGATTATGCCATAGGAAGTTAGGAATGTGGGGTTGGCACTCAAGAAAGATGCAAAGGCAAGAATGCCCCCTTCAGTTTAGGTGCCTTCTCTCTTTCCACCCTCTTGTCCATCTGTCCAGCTCCTTCAATCCTCCCTCTATGGTTAATTGGGGAAAAAAATCACCAACGCTTAATAGATTAAGAGCCCTAAGAAATCAGTGAGAAAGTCGATTGTTTCCAACAAAAATGTTCAGTTTTTTTTAATGTTTATCTTTTATGTTGAGAGAGAGAGAGCATGAGCTGGGGAGGGGAAGAGAGAAAGAGAGACGGAGAGAAAGACAGAGAAAGAGAGCATCCCAAGCAGGTTCCATGCTGTCAGGGCAGAGCCTGACATGGGGCTCCATGTCACAAATTGGGAGATCACAACCTGAGCTGAAATCAAGAGTTGTAGGGGTGCCTGGGTGGCTCGGTCGGTTGAGCGTCTGACTTCGGCTCAGGTCATGATCTCACAGTCTGTGAGTTCGAGCCCCGCGTCGGGCTCTGTGCTGACAGCTCAGAGCCTGGAGCTTGCTTCCGATTCTGTATCTCCCTCTCTCTTTGCCCCTCCCCCGCTCATGCTCTGTCTCCATCTCGCCTCTGTCAAAAAGAAAAATAAACATTAAAAAAAAAAAAAGAGTTGGATGCCCAACTGACAGAACCACCCACATACCCCCAAAATGTGCTCAATTTAAAAGTGGGCTAAGGATGGAAATAAAAATCTGAAAAAGAAATGATGCAAATGCGTCAGAACACACAAAAATTAACTTTATTAATATTTAAATAAAAAACAAAACTTGGCTATTTGGCAAGAGAAAGAACTGTTAATGTTAGTGAACACAGTGAGAAAGTTACTCTCAAAGCTGCTAATAGGAATATAAATGGCAACACATAGGGCAGCTTGAGAGAAAAATTTACTTTTAGAAGTTTATTCTAAGAAAATTATATATATCTTTGAATTTGTAAGGGTGTTCACCAAAATTTTGTTCATGATGGTAAAAATCTGGAAATAAATTATTCAATAAGAATTATTTAAACTAATTATCCATACATGGGACACTTCATAACCATCTAAAAAGTTATTGCAGAAAACACGGAAGATGTTCACATATAATTTAGTGAAAAACTCTAGAATGAAACATGAAAAGCATGAACATATATATTTTGTTTAAAAAAGTTCTCTGTGCATATTCAACTATAAAAACACAGGAAAGATGTGTCCTCTGGCATTAGCAGTGATTGTCCCTGAGTAAGTAGGATTTTTTAAACAAATAATCATGTGCCAGGCACTTTTTTAAAACCCAGAAACACAGCACTGAACACACCAAATTAAGTCCCTGTTGGTCAATAAAAAATAGCTGTATGAATGACATGAAGAAAAATATTCAGGTTAAGGAGTAAGAGAGTGATCAGGAGGCGGCGGGAGTGGTCAGGGAAGTCACCACTGAAGAAGACACCTTAATAAAATGAGGGAGTAAGCCATGAGGATGCCTAGGAAAAAAGAGCTCCCGATGGAAGGAGAAGTCGTGAAAAAGTCCTGAAACAAGGAGCTCCTAGGCTCTAAGAAGAGCCAACAGACCAGTAGGGCTGAATGAAGGGAATGACAGAAGGGGAAATGGTAGATGAAGTTTCTGTACCCTATTTCGGGGACATAGGTTGGTAGTGGGGGTGGTGATGATTCCACACCAAGCAATTCTGTGACACCAGCTGGGTGTTCTATGCTGGGTGTCCTACAATTCAACTCAATTCTACCTGAAGATAGCATCAGATTGCATGGGTTCAGTTCCATGAGACTATTCTCCCTCTCCTCCACTTCAGATGACAATGACAAATCCAGGTTGTCTCTTGGGCTACCGACTCAGGCTGTAGATCCGTGGTTCCAATGACCCTCTCCTCAGGTTCCATTAATTTGCTAGGGGTTCACAGAATTCAAGGAAATATACTACTTACTATATCAATAATTCATTATAAAAACAAATCACTCAGGAATAGCCAGATGGAATAGATGGCATAGGGCAAGGTATAGAAAAAGAGTGCAAAGCTTCCATGCCCTAAACACACACTGTCTTCCCAAATCTCCATATGTTCACCAACCCAGAAGCTCTCTAAACCTGTCCTTTTGGGTTTTTATGGAGGCTTCACTACACGGACATGACTAATTAAATCATTGGTCATTGTGATGGAACTAAATCTTTAGCCTCTCTCCTCTCCCCTGTTGGAGGTGGGACTGAAAGTTCCATCTCTCTAACCACCTGGTTAGTTCCAATGGTGACCAGCTCCCATCCTTAGTTACAGTCCAAAAGTCGACTCATTAACATAACAAAAGCACTTTTATTGCTCTCATCACTTAGAAAATTCCAAAAGTTTTAAGAACTCTGTGCCAGAAACTTGAGTTTAATAAAAAGTTAATAAAAAATGTAATTTTTTATTAAAAATCACAATATCAAAAAAAGTCACAGTATCACAGTAGGAGGTGGGATTAGAGAGATTTAGAGGTATCACAGAGGATGAGGCTATGAAGGGAACTTGGGGCTTATTTTAAGTAACATGGGAGCTATTAGTGAGTCTAGAGCAAGGAGATGGCATGAATGGACTTACACTATGAAAGAGTCACCATTGGCTGTTCTGTCAAGACCTATCAGTCATGAGACAAGAGTGAAGACAGGGAGACCAATAAAGAAGCTTTTTCAATAATCTTGTAAGAAATGATGCCTCGGGCTAGATGATAACAGTAGACATGGTCATGGTGTGTAAGTAGTTATGAGTTTTATACATATTTAACGGTAGATACAGCAAGGCAGAGACAAAGGAGTTCACGATGATGCTAAGTGTTAGGGCAACTGAGAGAATCCAGTTGACATTTACTAAAAACTGAGAAATGAAGAGAAATGAAGAGCAGGGGTGGGGTGAGATGAAGAATTTAATTCTACACAGGTTGAATTTGAGATGACCACCTAAGAAATCAGAAAAGATTCAAGGATCAAGCCCAGCATCTCTATAGCATTTACAAGTGGGAAAGATGAGGACAGTCCAGCAAAGACTTTGAGAAGGAACCACTGGGGAGATTGGAGGATATTATGTACATCATTTTCTTGTATGTATTTTATGATAAATAAGTATGCCTAGCTTTCATAATGAGAACAATTCTTCAAAAAACCCGTTTCAAAGAGTGTAAAAAGCAAAAACAAAACAAAACCAAAAAACAAAAACACAACAACAAAAAAAGCAACAAAATAAGATGTCACAAAACCACATTTTAATATGTTAATATAAGATGTTTACACAAGCATCAGGTCACCTTCCTTCACTTCATTCTCATCTGTGCTCAAGTGTTCTCTTTCCTGAGGGGATTTTCTGACTATCTACAAGAACCTTCAAATCCCAATTATGCTTTATTCTTCTACTCTGCTTTATTTTTTTCATTACGACTTCATGTGTGTTTGTCTGCTTATGTATAATGGTCTATCTCCCACACTAGGTAGTCAGGACAGGGATGATCTCATGTGCACAGGTATATCCTGAGCACCAAAACAGCCCCTGGCACAGACTGGCCTCAAAAATTATTCATTAAACAATTAAAAAACAAACAACACAATTCAAAAATGGGCAAAGTACTTGAATTAATATTTTTCCAGAGAAGATATCCAAATGGCCAATAAACACATGACAAAATACTCAACATGCCTAATCATCAGGAAATGCAAATCAAAACCACAAGAAGATACTACTTTATACCCATTAGGATAGCTATTATAATTTTTTTTTTTTTTTTTAAGAATTGAAACCAGGGACTTGAATGGATATTTAAACACCAATGTTCGCAGTAGCATTAATCATAGTAGTGAAAGGTAGAAGCAACTCAAGTGTCTGTAAATGGATAAATGGATAAACAAAATGTGAAATATATATACAACGGAATATTATTCATTTCTTAAAAAGGAATGAAATTCTGACATATACTATAACATGAATCTTGAAGACATTATACTAAGTGAAATAAGCCAGATATAGAAAGACAAATACCGTATGATTTCACTTACCTAAATACCTAGAGTAGGCAAATTCATAGAGACAGAAAATAGATTAATGGTTGACAGGGGTTCAGAAAATGGGGTAACAGGGAATTATTAATAGGTACAGAATTTCAGTTTCAGATGATGAAAAAAGTTCTGGAGATAAAGCGTGGTGATGGTTGTACAACAATGTGAATGCACTTAACGTCACTGAACTATATACTTAAAAACAGTTAAAATGGTAAATTTTATGTCATGGATATTTTAGCACAATTGAAAACAAAAAAATTTTAAGAAATTACTTGTTGAAAGATTTGAATGAATGGGTTTTCTCTTTTTTGCTTTAGCAGCCAGGAATTTTAGTATTAAATGAAATAATTATAATAACTATGCTTCCTTCCCTTTTTTTTTTTAAAGCTTATTCATTTATTTTGAGAGAGAATGTGAATGAGTGGGGGAAGGGCAGAGAGAGAGAGAGGGAAAGAGAGGGAGAGAGAGAATCCCAAGCAGGCTCCATGCAGTCAGGTCAGAGCCCCATACAGGGCTCAGTCTCACTGATTGTGAGATCACGACCTGAACTGAAATCAAGAGTTGGACGTGTAACTGAGCCACCCAGGTGCCCTGCTTCCTTCTTTACATAAGGAGGATGCCTCAAATTTTTTTGGTAAGCAGGCAAGACTATAAAGTTTTTTAAAAAATATTTATTTTTGAGAGTGGGGGGAGAGGGGCAGAGAGAGAAAATCCGAATCTGAAGCTGGCTCCAGGCTCCAAGCTATCAGCACAGAACCTGATGTGGGTCTCGAACTCATGAACCGCAAGATCATGACCTGAGCTGAAGTCAGACGGGACGCTTAACCAACTGAGCCACCCAGGTGCCCCAAGAATATAGATGTTTTAATGTGAATATAAAACAAAGGGAAATGAAGCCATTGTACTCTCAACCCAATGGAAACTCTACTTTGGGAATTCTAAAGATCTTTGTTCACACCTCCATTATGTCATTTAATACATCTTCTGGTAATTTCCTCCTTTCTCTGTTTTTCTCAGCAGACTATGTGCTGACAGAAGGGCTTTCTCCTAGTTAATCCTATAGTACCCAAGTTTAGCAAATTTACTAGCGTTGTCAATAATTAAAGAAAGCTTCTCATTCTGAAATATTGGAATTATACATCAGAATGATGGTTAAGAGAAGAATTTTGAGGAGAAACAATTGAGGGAGATTGCTGATCAGTTTCAATGTTTTCAAAATCTAAGAGGCAAGGTAACTGCAAGGAGAAGGGAGCAGGGCTGGGCTCAGGGATTTGAACAGAATATATGCCATGGCCTCAAAGCAATTCTTACTTTCTGTGCCATCTGCTTCCACTTGCTCTTCTCTGGGTTTCTGTTTAAATTTCATGTTTCCAAAGTGCAGGATGGCTCCAATGAGTTTATAAGATCCATACTTCTCGTCAGGAAGGAAGCCCAAGATGTCCATGGCCCGCTGTAAAAAGAGAAACAGATGGCCATATCTTCATTTGCCTAATGGCTGCAGTAAGCACCTCACCCCTGCTGTGTGTCACACATCCCTACACTCCATAGGCTGTCAAAGGGAATGAAACAGATCGCCACAGCCCGAGGTGTGACAGCTCTGTTCAAAGCAATGCAAATCGGGCCTGTTGGCACTTGGTCACCCGCAGTCTGCTTATCCCTTTAAAAGAGAATTAGGAAGGCTTGTTTAATTTCCAGTAGCTTTAGAACTTTCCTTGGATGCCCTGCTCCTCTCTTCTCCCTTCTAGCCATCGATCATTAACTGGCTATATAAGGTAAATGGTTTTGTCTTCTATTGTAATGGCAGAAAGTAACACTATATCTGGTGGGTTGCTTATTTTGGGGGCTCCTATACATTTCCCCCACACATACTTTATTCAAAGACTGGCAAAAGGAAGTGTTTCAGAAAAGAAAAAGCCATGTCACTGAAGACCTAAATCTTAAGAAGCCACTGCATGTGGTAAGATGTGTGTTCTCACACACTCCAATAGGGTAGAAATCGGTACAATCTTTCTAGTAGTTAATTTAGAATATGTATCAAGAGACTATAAAGAATTCATAATCCTTACCTAGTAAGTTCACTTTTGGGAATCTAGCAGAAGGTGAATCTAATATACAGAAAAAGCATTTGCCTATAAACATTTACCACAGTAGAAAACAAATCAAAAAAACTTTGAGTCTAACGATAGGAGAATAGCTAAACACAGTACAGGACAAATGTATGATAAAATATTAAATATTCATTTAAATGTTTATGAAGAGTTCGTAATAACACTGAAAATGTTTATAAGATTAATCAAAAAAGCAAACTCTGTATACCAAGTAGTGTATACAGTGTGATTATGATCTTTTATTTAAAAAAAAAAAAAATCTTCCCAAACCAACTACATAGTAGCAACCCCAAATAGAAAAAAAAAAAAAAAAAAAAAAAAAGAACAAAGACTATAAAGATATACCAAATAAAAACAGTGGCTGTCACTGAGTTGAAACATCTACCCATGTTGCCACATGTTCCAAAGTTACCATACTGACCAATGTGCACTTTTACAGTTAGTAGACTTTGAACAGCCACAGATCTAAAGGGGCTTCTTTCACCCTCCACCCCCAGAGGAAGGAAAGTCACTTCTCCTGGACCCTTCAGAAGGAAGATCTGAAATGCTTTCATTTCTCATTGTTATTACCAGACTTTGGTAACTAACAAGCCTTACATCTGTGGCCAGCAATTCTTCAGCATCATCCCAGCTGTCCATAGCAACTACTCCATGAGAGCAAAAGGGAAAGTCAGAGGGATTTCCAGACACCAGGAGCATGTCTGCAGTGGGAAAACCATCAGTTAAACAGTCAGAGAAATACACAAGGCTTTAGAAAATAATTGACCTATATTCACAGTTTATTCTTACAGCTGATAGCACACTTGTAAACAAGCCAAAATAAAATCCATATTCTTCAGCCAAACCTCTGCAATCAAATTTTGCTCTCTATTAACTTGTCAGTCATGTGTTAATGCCTCCCAAGAGAAGACCAGACAGACCAAATCCAAAAGCATATTCAATTGCAGCAGCTTGAATTGGTGTGAAAACAAAAACAAAAACAAAACAAACAAACAACAAAAAACCCAGATAATGTGGGTTGGCAAAACTTTGAAAACAGAAATTTGGCCTAGATACATGGTTGAGGGCAGAGGCCAAAGAAATGTTTTGTAAAATTATAAGTGTAAGAGGCCTGAACTTCAAAGGCTGGGAAACAGGCAGACCCTGGGGTTAGCACCCAGGAAACATTAGCAATGTAATCCTGTCATATCATGTCCTTCCTATTGGGAGACTGAGTCTGTCTTTCAAGGGATCCATAAATCAGCCTCTGTGTTCAGCATTGCACCTCTGATATGTCTAAGACTCCTGACATGATTCACTTAGGAAACATAATGCAGGCAGAAACCAAGGCAGGCTGTCAGCAGCACATCAGCGACTGACTTGGCCAAATCACATTCACTGCTTAATGCCTAACATTTGCTTCCAACGAAGTTTCTTTGAGCTGATCTGATTTTCGTATTTGTCACTCAGCAAAGTGAAGCTGCTATCCTGAACCCCAAATCTCAGAAACAAATTGCACTTTGCGAATGTTCATGGCAGCTTTATTTGGAAACAACCCAACTGTCCATCAAGAGTTAATAAACTGTTGGATATCCATACAACAGATTATTACTCAGCAAACAAAGGAATGAACTATGAACTATGTATGCTATGGCATGAAAGAATCTCCAAATAATTATGCTGAGTGAAAGCCAGACAGCGAAAGAGTATATACTGTGTGATTCCAAATTATAAAATTCAAGAAAATGTAATCTAATCTATAGTGACAGAAAGCATATTAGTACTTGCCAAGGGACTGGGTGGGAAGGGAGAAACTCAGAGGAGTGAGAACAGGTTGGGGGGGATTATAAAAGATCATGAGAAAACTTTTGAATGGATACGTGAATTATCTGGATTACGGTGATGGTTGCACGCATATATACATATGTCAACACTTACATTTATGTCGATAATGCTTCAAAGAAGCTATTTTATAAAAGTTAAAAAGTAAAAAGAAATTGAACCAGCCCAAAGGAAATCATGCCGAAGGCAAGTACTGTATTTATAGTATTTAATGTATATTTAATAGAAATATAATCCTTAAATTCTTACTTGAATGATTCAAAGATCCTTTAAATGTTAATACTTCCCAAGAATCTCTTTATATTCTTTCTCATGCCTCACTTTATATCAACAAATATTTGCTGAGTTCAAACTATGTACCAGGCATTGTAAGTTTTAGAGATACATCAGTGAGAAGAAAAAAAAAAAAAATCCTGCCCTCATGAAGTTTATATCTTAATAGGAGGAGACAAGAGACAGAAATGTTAAGAATAAGTAAAATGCATGAAAACATATGGGATGTAAGATGGTGATAAGTGCCATGGAGAAAAATAGCAGGGAAAGGAAATAAAAAGTATTGGCAATATGGGGGCACCTGGCTGGCTCAGTCAGGTGGAGCATGCAACTTTTGCTCTCCGGGTTGTAAATTTAAGCCCCA
The DNA here is from genome assembly GCF_018350155.1 of Leopardus geoffroyi. Taxonomy (NCBI): domain Eukaryota; kingdom Metazoa; phylum Chordata; class Mammalia; order Carnivora; family Felidae; genus Leopardus; species Leopardus geoffroyi. Next base: position 55,508,355 of record NC_059333.1, read on the forward strand.
CGTTGGGTGTAGAGAGTACTTAAAAATAAAATCTTAAAAACAAAAAAAAGTATTGGTGATACAGAGTTACAATTTTCAAGAAAGTGATGAGGGAAGGCCTCTATAAGGTGACATTTCAGTAAAGACCTGCAAGAGTTGAGGGAGAGAACCGTGGAGATAAATGAGGGAGAATGTTCTAGATAGAGAAGAGCAAATGCAAAGGCCCTGAGGGGGAAGTTTGCCTGGCATTTTGAGTGGCTAAGGTGGGTCAGGAACGGGCAAATGAAGGAAGTGGGAAACAGTAGGTTTGAGGTCCGAGAGGCATCAAGAGGACAGATGATAGCTCCTTACAGGCCAGAGTGAGGATTTGGGCATTTATGCTCGGTATGAGACAGGAAGCCCCTGAAGCTTTTTGAGCAGAGGAGTAACATCATCTGATTTATTATTATTATTATTATTATTATTATTATCATATTTACCATGGCTGTTGGGTTGAAGACAGAGGAAGCAGGAATATCAGGCAGGAGATGGTTAACTAATCCAGGAGAGAGGTGATGGTATTTGATCAGGGCAGTACCAACAAAGATGGTAAGAAGGCTTTTGAAAGTAGATGGAACAAGTGAGAATAAGGTGGAGAAACAGATAATCAAAGGTAATTCCAAAGGTTTGTGGTGAGTCAAGCGGAAGGGTGGAGCTGCCTTCAATAGCCCTGGGAAACACTGTGGTAGCAGCAGGTGTGGGAGGGTGGTTCAGGAACAGGTCTCAGGCACATTAAATTTGAGATGCCTATGCATGAACTATGAATACATGCTATAGCATGGAAGATTCTCAAAATACTTACACAGAGTGAAAGAAGCCAGACAATAAAAGAGTAGATAGCATGTAATTTCATCTTATAAATTTCCAGAAAATATTTTTTCACTTAAAGTGCTTTATACTTGTGTAAGCTAAACGGAAATGTACACACTGAAATCTCAAAAACCCTGAGGCATGCCCATTAACCTTGTTATGGGTTCTTCTACATGTCTTTCTTTTTTCCATAGGAATTTCCCTCAAACATCTAAAACCCATAGTTTTTACTATATACACAGCCTAAACCACAGCAATCTATGATTCTGTCATTTTACACTGTGAAAAATCCTCAAAAACTAGTGGTACAACAGAAAAAAAAATCACAAGTAAATTTCATTATATGTCAGTCATATAGTGTGGTCCTTCTCCAAACCAAGTAGAGAAATAAGGGTCAGTTAGTGAGGAGTCTAAAATACTGGAGATAAGTCTGAACTCCAAACTGTGGAAATCATCCAATAGAAATGATCTTTATAACTGTCAGCTTATTGTGCAGCCATTATGGAAAACAGAATGGAGGTTCCTCAAACCTTACACTAGTAGGTATTTATCCAAAGGATACAAAAATACTGATTTGAAGGGTCACATGCACCCCAATGTTTATAGAAACACTATCAACAATAGCCAAATTATAGAAAGAGCCCAAATGTCCATCAACTGTTGATACACTAACACACACACACACACACACACACACACACACGCAATGAACTATTACTCAGCCATTGAAAAGAACGAAATCTTGCCATTTGCAATGGTGTGGGTGGAACTAGTGTATTATGCTAAATGAAATAAATCAATCAGAAAGACAAATACCATATGATTTCACTCATTTGTGGAATTTAAGAAGCAAAACAGATGAATGTAGGGGAAGGGAAATAAAAATTAAAATAAAAACAGAGAGGGAGGCAAACCATAAGAGACTCTTAACCATAGAGAACAAACTGAGCGTTGCTGGAGGGGAGAAGGGTGGGGGAATGGGTTAAATGAATGAGGGGCATTAAGAAGGGCACTTGTTGGGATGAGAACTAGGTTTCATATATAAGTGATGGATCACTGGGTCCTACCCCTGAACTCAATACTATACTGTATGTTAACTAACTCGAATTTAAATAAAATCTTGAAAGAAAAAAAAAACAGTCTACAGGAGGAGGTCACCACAAGATAGATAGATGCAAGAACTGAGCCCCAGGGCACTCTAAAGTCACAGGCCAGATGAAAAAGAGAGACCCACAAAGAAATACCCAGAGATTTAGGAGAGGAACAAGGGAGAGTGGTGTACTAGAAGCCAAGAGGAGAGATTTTCAAGGAGGAATGGGTAATCAGTGGTGTCAAATATTGAAATAACTCTAAAGGTCAAAAAATCTCTATATATTCTTCTTGCAAGGCTCATTTGTGGTTTTAGTGATGACTCGAACCTATGTTTTCTGAGTTCCAGACCTAGAATTCCAACTTCCTACTAGACATTTCAGTGCAGATGGCCATAAGTAGCTCAAACCCAACCCTATGAAAACCGAATCCAGAGTATTTACCATGTCTGCCCTAAAGCTATGCCTCTTCTGTGGTTCCTTATGCTGGTGAATGCAAGGCCATAGCCAGGCCAGACACCAAGCGGCCTTAAAATCTTGTCCTTTCACCTCCTTTACAGTCAAATACAGACATCATTTCCATGTCTTTCCAATCAAAGTATCTACTTAAACTTCTTTCTCTAGAATAGGTGTATGATATGGGAGGAGGTAAGGATACAAAAATAACATGGTCCTCTCCCTGTAGGAGGCTACAGGAATCACACACCTAACCAGTGCTATCACACACCCACTTTTTAGGGTGGGGGATGTTTCAGTTGGATGTTTCAATTTACACCAAAAAAACAAAACAAAAAACAAAAAGAACCTACCTTCTAAAATTGTTTTGCCAAGAATTACCTTTTAGAACATTCTGAATTGTAACAATTCATATACTTTTCATTTTACACTCATACTGATTAAATTTTTTTAATGTTTATTTATTTTTGAGAGAGACAGAGACAGAATGTGAGTGGGTTGGGGGCAGAAGAGAGAGGGAGACACAGAATCCGAAGCATGCTCCAGGCTCTGAGCTATCAGCACAGAGCCCGACGTGGGGCTCGAACTCAGGAACTGTGAGATCATGACCTGAGCCAAAGTCAGACGCTCAACCGACTGAACTACCCAGGCGCCCCTACACTAATACTTATTAGGTCATTTTTGATCATTTTCATTTTGGTTGTGATGACCAAAGGTGCTATATTTGACATTATTTTCTCTATGTTGAATATAGGAAAATAGAAACCTGGAAAGCCCCATGACTTGCCCAGGACACAATTAATAGTATATTGAATTTAAAACACAGTCTCTAGTATTTTTTTTAATTTTATTTGAGAGAAAGAGAGAGAGCTGGGGGAGGGGCAGAGAGGGAGGAAGACAGAGAATCCTAAGCATGCTCCCTGCTCAGCACAGAGCCTGATGTGGGGCTCTATCCCACGACCCTGGGATTATGACCTGAGCTGAAATCAAGAGTCAGATGCTCAACCAACTGAGCCACCCAAGTGCCCCTAGTCTCTAGTATTTCTGTTAGACTAAGCCACCTACCTACTCGAACCTGTGTTTGTAACTATAATCATAATTCCTTTCCTCTTTTGCATAGACAGAAGGAGGGTCTTGCTTCCAGATACACTTCTGGAAGTTATAAAGGATACTTAATGGGCTTTTGCTTTATCTCACTAACCAGAAATATGGCTGATGCATTGGCCTAATCATCTGGAGCAGATATAGTCACAATGAAGTGGTGGCTCTAAAAAATGTACAAACTAAATTCGTGAGTGTTTGAGGAACTCTGAAAGACCTTTAGCTCAAAACATCTTCCCCCCTGGGCCTTATCAAAATTTGTTTTCAAGGAGCAATTAATTTTAATTGGGGTGAGGCTTGAAGTTACCTTGGAATATCATGTTAACAGAGATTCCTTTATTTAATTAATTTCATTTCTACCAAGAGAAATGGCCAAGAGAGAATGGAAACAAAGCAAACAGTGAATACATTTTTGTGAGGCACTTATTAGGGCCAGGAAGACTATCTAGGCCACTAAAGCCCCCCACACAAGATTGTTGACCAGGCTGTGGGCATGTGGAGAATGGGGGAGATTTTCAGGAGGGCTGGAGAAAGCACAGACAGGGGGCACGAGAGGGTGCTAAAAGTCAACTGCTTCACAACCACAAAATGTGCCGGTGTCATTTCTAGATCTCTCTCTTCAATAGCAGATTCAGGGAGCCCTTTAAGAGTGAGTATTTTATCATTCAAGGCTGTTTTCCATGTCATCTTGATATTAAATTTTACTTTTTGCATGGCTGAATGGTCTCCAAGATTTAGCTGAGTTCACTATGAAAAGGAGCAAAACTAACCACTGGACAAAAAAACAAAAACAAAAAACAAAAACACCTTAAACTCGCAAAGTTCTATAGCTAGTCCCTCTATGCCACATAAGTCATCATTACCAATTTCTCACACTGCCATGTACCTCTGAAGAGGTTGTACATTGCCCAGCTCCAGAAAGAATCATTCACATAGTCTACAGCTTGAATAGCATTCTCTAGAGTTAGGCCAGGCACCACCACCACACACACATCTTGTTCCTCCTAACAACCAGTGGGGAGAAAAGGGAGTAAAGATATGAGACTAGTTCAAGAGAGACATAATGGGTAAAAGGAGTACAACTTAATATGCTCCGGACTGGGAGGTCCAGATGCTGACACTTTCTTCCCCCAGATGCATTCAGGCCACTAGTAGACGGATCAGGCGCACCTCCTGGCAACTTCCACACTGCCTTACTGCCACATACTAAAGTGAGCACTTAGAGCAGTAAACAAAATGTTAGGGATTCCAAGAGACAAGGTCATGTTTCTGACCTTTCACCCTAGAGTTTCTACACTAGTTGAATAGCAAGAATGGGTACGATAAATGAATAGAAAAAAGTAGTAAAGGAGAGAAGAAAAAATAGGAAGGTATATGCAGCACCAATCTATACAGTTGGTATTAAGAATTAAGGAATTTCAAGAGGCCGTGTCTAAAGGCACTAAGAAAGTGAGTTTTAGCCATGGCTTGAACAAGGGTCAGCCTAAACTGAAAGGGAGTAAAGGCATGTTCTAGACCATGTAGAGACTAATTGGGGCCTGACTTTGGGGTAACACATCACCCCATTTCCTAGGCTTCTTCAGTGGGTGGCCAACCTCTTGACTGATTTTCCATACCCAGTTCTTTTGTAGTACTGACAAATACTTCTATTTTAGGAAATTTGGACATTATCCTTATGTTGCTTAGATGTGTTCTCCTGTATCAATTCTCGGGAGATCTTTCTGAAGATCTCCTTTGGCAAACATGAATAAAAAGAGTTCAAATTTTAAAATGTCCCAAAGAATGACCAGTGGTGAGAACAAGTGGACTGACAATACCCAATTTGGACCACCAGATGTCAGCCTTTGTACAGTAATCAATCTCTGCAGCCCCCAAAGACTCCACAAGATCAATGAATTCAAGATAAGCATGCTTTTTCCGTAGCAGCCCAGAGCCCTCAGATGGTTCTATTAGTAAACAGCTCCCCCAAGCCTTGCAGTCACTGCTGGTACCTACATTGGACCCTCTGTGTCACATACCCTGTAGAGCATAGAAATTTGTGCCAAGAATGTTAGATTTGGCAGGGCTAATCAAAGGGAGATTAAAAAAAAAAATCTGTTCAAGGTTAGGTGGAGGGAAAGTGAGAAGAATAGTTGCTGCTTTCATATCACCAATTGCGCCTGTGGCAAATTTTCCAGTTTGCAGATATTTCCCCATTCAGTAAGAGCTCTTTGAAGTTGAAGGCCATGTGGTCAAAACACAGCCAAGTGTATGATTGGTATACTTAATCTAGGATAACAGGCTGGGGGGATTGTTCTCCATTAATTTGCTCGCCTGGATCTTCTATCTCATCCCACATCCATTCCTGTGGGAGCATCATTGTCCTCAGTGGTTTACCTCATATGCAAGACCTTTGCAATCCAATCAATTTGTCATTCTCCCCATCCAATGACTTCCCATAGCACCTAAAATTCACTATAAACTCTGCCAAAGCCTGTAAGACGCCGCTTGATCTGGCCTTGCCCATCTCCCCCTTCGTTACCTTCTCTCCACCACCTGCAATGGACATTTTGCTATTTCAAGAGTAAACCAAATGCATTCCTGCCTCAGCGTCTTTGCATTTACTGTTCCCTCTTCCTGGAACTTTATTCCTGGACATCTAGCCTACTTGCTTGCTTATTCATACTATGGTCTGTGAAAATATTGCCTTCTCAGAGAGATCTTGCCTGACCATTCTATCTAAAATATAACCACATACCCCCACCAAGCCCAAATTCACTCTGTCCCCTCACCCTATGTTTTTTGTAGACCTACCATTCTCTAAAATTATATATTTCTTTGTTTACTTTCTTATTACTTGTCTTCCATACTAGAATGTAAGCTCACAAGGGCAGAGACCAGTCTTATATCTTCTCCAACACCCATGCTTAAGCAACAGTGCCTGGTGCACACACAGCAGTCCTACAATAACTATTTGTTGAATGAATACATGAAGTTCATTCTCTTACCACACAAGTTACTTCTTCATTTCTGTTCATGGCACTACCTTTATCCTTGTCAAATTATAAAACTTGGGGGGATTTTTGACTCCTCACTTTCCCTCATTCCTATAGTCATTGCTAAGACCTGTCTATTCCTCTATGAATCCACTTCCTTTTCTCTCATTCCCACTGACACTGCCTTCAACAATACCTTGTCATCTCACAGCAGGGCTGCTATAGTCACTTCCGTCTAGGATCTCCACCTTCCATCCCTCTTGCCCACCACACCAGCTTCATTGTCCTTGCCTTCAACAAATCATGACCTCCTATTACCCTCCTCCTATAACACACATGTAGATGCATGCACATACACACGCCCTCCCAACTCCTTGAGTTCAGAAACCATCAGAATAAAATCTCCACTATTCCTATATCAGATCTTTTCCTTCAGTCAACCGGGTCTCTCTGCTGCATGATCTTGCCCTACCCTTTCCTGTCACTGTACCCACTGTTCCTCCCATAGGAAATATCCTCCACTCACTCTGGTTAAATCCCCTTCCCATCCTTTATATCCCAACCCAAAGCCTCCTTTCTTTATAAAACTCCCATTGTCCACTACGCACCATAGTGGTGACTCCCACTTCTGGCCTCCTGTCTATACCACTCATGTGGTTCTAATCTTCTAATCATTGAAGGCCTTAAATTATTTAATATTTTTACACACATCTCTCTCTCTCTCTCTCTCTCTCTCTCTCTCTCATGCACGTGTGTGTACACACACACACACACACACACACACACACACGCACACATTCATTTATGCCTGCTGGGCATCCTACCCACTTCCAAACACTACTAAATAGGGGGGAAAGGGCTAAAATTTACTCTCTAGCCATATAAAAGTATAGAACATTGGTTTTATGATTGGCTTAATAGTTGTTTACCTTATAGGATGAATAAACTGAGTTCTAAAGAGGCTAAGAGACTTATTAAGCAATCCTTTCCCAGGTCTGTAATCTGACTTCTGTCTTTTGTTTTAGTATGTCCCTAAGCTCCAGAATAATGCACTCACCATGAAGTTCTTTTTTTCCAGACAGAATTTGATAGAATATGTGGTAGTTTCTCTCTCCAGGCTGCTGGAAAATCACTCGGGATTTTTCGAACAAATCTGCAGGATGAGAAAAGGATAAAGATTCATACTTAGGTGTTCTTGCAAAACTTAGAAGAAAAGTAATCAAATAGTATAGTGGCTACTCACAAATATCGATGTCTGCAGATGACAGCTTGCCTCTGGCACAAAAGTGCATCCTGATGAATTTGCCCTAGGTGGACACAAAACACGGTCTCCTACTGAAACATTCCAAACAGTTGCAATGGCTTTATTACACACATTCCTCTCAAACTGACTACTTCCCCAAAGTTAAAAGAAAAATGCAACATGGGTCTGAGATGACACCAGTTAATGCTAGGAGCAAGCCAGAATGACACCAGGATTGGCAGTGGTCCTGGATTCTAGTCTCAGATCTGCCGACTTCTAGCTGTGTATTTTTGTGGGTGTTCTTGAATCATCTCTGGGCCTCAGTGTTCTTATCTGAAAATGAGAAAACTATTCTCCATGCAGCAAACTCTTTCATTTATTCAGCAAACATTTGTTGAGCACCTACTATGACCCAGGAGACCTGCTAGGCCATGGACATACCATGTTAGAAAAATAGGTGTGGTCCTTACTCTTCTAGATTCTAAGTGTAAGCAGCTAATGCAATGGCATTAACACAGGAACATTTGGTGAGTCTTGAATCAAGAAGAAAAGTCAGTTGCGCAGGAGTTCAGTGAGTAAAAGGAGTCTGAGAGGTAGACAGTCACCAGGCACCATATCAGTAAGCCATGTGGGCCAGAGGAAGGAGTAAGATTTAATTTTATGTGTGCTCAGAAGATACTGGGAGATGTTAAGCAGAAAAATGATGTGATCACATTTATGTTTTAAAAATACTACTTTGGCATAAATAACAGTTGGGGCTCCTTCCTTTCTTCTCATGAAAAGCCATAGGACAGGATCCAATGGGACAGAAAGGCTGCCCAGAGGTGACAGATCCGATGTCAGAAGCCACAAGCAGCTAAGGAGACACTCAGTGGGGGATGCCTGGGTGGCTCAGTCAGTTAGGTATCCTACTTCGGCTCAGGTCACGATCTCACTGCTCATGGGTTGGAGTCTGCGTCGGGCTCTGTGGAGCCCAGAGCCTGGAGCCCGCTTCAGATTCTGTGTCTCCCTCTCTCTTTGCCCCTCTCCCCCTCGTGCGCTGTCTCTATCTCCCCCAAATAAACATTAAAAATAATAATAAAAAAAATAAGATGAAGCATCAGTGGCAGCTAGATCTTGCAGGATGGGGATGATAGTGCTGGGCAGAAGGCCAGCTGGTGGAGGTCATCCATTTAAAGAGGGAGTCAGAGCAGGATAGCAGCTGGGCAAGGGAAGGAGAGTGGCTACAAGCACTGGGATTGAGCCACTAAGTTAACAAATGTAGGGCAATGGGAACCACACACACACACACACAAAAGTACACACATATATGTGGATTTATACACATACATTTATGTATACATACATATATACACAGTATTAATTGAAATCATTTAACCTGAGTTTCTTGATTTTTGGACCCCTTTTTCTCTTTCCTTTTTCCTTCTCCCTTCCTTTCCTTCTACCTTCCATTCATCCATCTTTGTAGATTTTGCTTCTCTATTTTTTCTTCTATCCTTCCAACTTTTTTCTCACTCTTGTTCCTTTTCTTTCTTTTTTTTCCCTTAAATGTTTATTTATTTTGAGAGATAGAGAGAGCAAGCACCAGCATGGGGAGAGAGGGAGAGAGAGACAGAGAAGAGAGAGACCACACTATCAGTGCAGAGCCTGACTCAGGGCTTGATCTCACAACAGTGAGATCATGACCTGAGCCAAAATCAAGAGTCAGATGCTTAACCAAGTGAACCACCCAGGCACCCCTCTTGTTCTTTTTCAATTGCTTTCTTTCCTTCTCATTTATCCTTATTTCTACTTGTTGTTTTTTCCTTTCTTCCTTTTCTTTTACTTTTTCCTGTCTTATGTTCTTTTATCTTCTTTTCCTTTCCCTCTGTTTCCCTCTGTTCCTTCCTTTTCCCCTCTTCTTTTCCAGCTTTTTTTTTCACATTTCAGCAGAAAACACTTTCACATTCTAATCAATCCCAAATCTAGCAGTTGTTTTATGGGCCGATATTAGCACCTGCTATGCAGCCAGACATTACAAGCAGATGTAAGCACAGGCAGGGCAGTGCTAAGGCCCTGGATGGAAACTAGCCAAATCAGCATGAGGTGTTATGTAATTGTGCCCAAAGATTCAAACAGGAAGCCTTCTGCAAACTTCCTTGTAAATTATGGAGTGGCTCCCTGCCACTCATTTTTGGCATAAAATGGATTTGTGAAACTAGGATTGGAAATCCAAATTCTTTCTCTATCCTGGGGCTGCAAGCTATCAAAAGCTATTTTAAAAAATGTTGTCTCCCAACAAAAAAATTCCCCACGGAAAATATACAGAGGTAGGGGAGCCATAGGCAAGAGTAGAAACAATAATTATACTAAGTGAATTAGGAAGTGCTTACTAAATCGATTTGTTATAAGGAGTATAGGAAATTATGAAAGAGAAAGTACTTTCAAATCTGTAAAATGTAATAAAATATAAAGCGTCATTGGAATTTGCTGGGTAAGCTTCCCTACTGGGAGTGGAAAGGAATTTGAAATTATTAAATATTTTCTTCCTGAAACTGACCAAATAGAAGCTCCTCAGGTTACACATTTGTATGTAGTTTTAATTTCTTAATGATGAAACTGATCTCTTTCTTTTTTGAAGGCTTTAACAATATTATAAACTTTAATCAAAGACCTCTTTGGTGTTCCAGAAATTTTTTTACACCTATGTGCTAAGACATGAATTTTATCATTTGTTTCAAAATTAAAGACTCTGATATGATGCTTAATCATGCTACTTACAAAACGGGAGGAGTTGTCATTTCTAAGGGTTTTGGCATTTCCAAATGCTTCCAAGATAGGATTCACTTCACGGATTTGATCTCCTAAAGTCCTCTGAGATGCAGGTATGAGAAATAAAACAGATAAAATTTTCAGCAAAATTCTGTAATGTGATAAACCCTCCATTCCCAGGCCAGACCCAATTCTTGTTTTGATAACCAGTAGCTAAAAGCCATTTCCAGATTTGGTAATACAATGTTACTTTGGGATGGGAACTCAGGAAAATAGATGTATGAGAAAATGTCTTAATATGCAATGCCTCTGTGAATATATGTGGGAGCTCATTTATTTGAAATGCTTCTCTTTTGGTTGGCATTGGCTTAAGTGGGAAAAGAACATAGAGATCTATATCCTATTTCCAAGCAAGTTTCATTCCTTATATTTTCCCCATTGTTAATCTCCATCTCTTCCCATCTAATTCTCACACCTGGGAATTTATCCTAAGATAACAGAACAGAATCTTGGCATTATTAAATTAATTTTTACCTTGCTACTATTCCTAAGTAATCTCCATGCCAAGCAGTGACTTGTGACATAAAGAGATATAGATATTTAATTGGTTAGGAGAAGGGGAAGGACTATCTTAGGCTAGAAATAACAGCATGAACAAAAATCAAAACTCAGTACAGAAAGATTAAAGATTTTATAAAAACCAGAAACCTATTTCTTATGGTCCTGTTAACAATGTATATTAACTATGTAACCAACCATGTAGTTTATAGTATTTAGGCATTTATAAATTTATAAATACTATGTCCCTTCTAAGTATTATGGGTCTACTATCCTTTAAATAAGTAAGGGGCTATTTAAGCAAAGATTTTCATAGAAGTGTTATGTATTATGTAATGTGTTATATATTATCATAAGGCTCAATGGCTCCACCAAACAAACTCACACCAAACAATCTAAAATGCACACAAAAATGAAGTAATATCTAGTGAATAACAGAGTTCAATGACAACTAAAGAAATCAATCAAATTCAGAAATGTGGGGGTTGGTAAAGAAACTTTTTATGGTTTGAAAATTGGACCAGTTTGTTATTTTGATATACTTCTTATTTGCAAAACAGCAGGAAGGATCCAGGATTGAATTGAAAAGGCAAAATAACAATGCCAGACATAGAAAGATAAGAGGCTCTAACAGCTCAATAACTCATTGATTTTGAGTCCCACTCAGAATTATCTAATTTTATTTTGCATACTGATTCTCATGGTCTAGTTACTCTCAAGTTATTATGAAACTCATCAACATGTTAATGGAGCTTAACAAAATAAGCTAAATTAAAAACCACCAAAGATAAAATTAATTAAATAGAGAGGGAAGGTAAATAGAACCTGGGATATGATTAAAGTTGAGGGTATGTCCACAAGGCATTTGAGATCTGATCCAGGGGATAGTGGTGAAGGAAGCAGACTTTTACTGGTGCATATCTGTGGGAGTTTGACATTTCATGATAGCTAAAGGAATTCAGAAATATCAAAAGTAGCCATTCAAGGCACTGATGACCCTAGCCTTTAGGGAAGATGGCTTAGATCTTAAAAATAATTCTGAGGGTTCAATCAACAAAGACTAAACCCTTGAAGCAAGTCTAAAACAAATTATGTATTTTTATATTTGGGAGTTATTGGTTTGAAGCACTTAATAATCCTCTCAAGAGGCAAAGATGGGGGAAAAAAGACTTTTCTAAAATTTTCTAATTGTTCTGTGGTTCTTGTCTCCTCTTTTCTCCCCAAAAGTAATCAAGGCAGAGCTTCCATGATCAGCAGATAGGACCACTTCATCTTTCCTGCCAAGATATATGAACACTTACCAGCTTTTCCCTAGATTCACCCATGGTTCCTATGGTGGCAAAATACTGGATAATATGTTTGGTGTTCACAGTCTTTCCAGCACCAGATTCTCCTCTGTGATTGAAAATTCAATGACACAGTTAACTGGTTCAGAATACAAATGCAGTGAAAGTTAAATAAATTTTTCCCAAGAAGGGAAATTTCTATGGAAAAAAATGGAACTTAAGAGAAAACTTTAAAGAGATGTAGATATTTAATTGGTTGGAAGAAGGGGAAGGACTATCTCAGGCTCTAAAAACAGCACGAACAAAAATCAAAACTCAGTACAGAAAGATTAAAGATTTTATAAAAACCAGAAGCCTGTTCCTCATGGTCCTGTTAACAAAGAGCTGAAGAGCACCTCTATGAATTAAAGACTGGTCTCCTCATTACCAACTGTTCAAGGGATTTTTACATATTGAGGCTATCAGATGGCTAGGTCCAACCCCCTCCCTAAGAAGAGGGCCTACCAATCATTCCACCTGGCAGTTGGGTTTTAGACTTCCCTTTTACCTTTGATAACCAGTTAACTTTGTAATGTGGGAAGAAAACACAGTGGTGATAGCTTCATCACTCAAAGCACCATAGGATCAAGGCCTGCCTTTATCTGTATGAAACTCCAGGAAATAGTCTATCTTCTCTGCAAAAGGCTGAACACTACCCATCTAGCTGCAAGATTCTGAGACTGTTATTCTTCTCAGGATGACTAGAGCCAATGGAGAGCCCAACACACGAGGTGACAACATTATTGCATAGGAAGACTAACAACTTTAGCATTTCACTGCCTCTTAGGTCTTAGCCTCTTCCCTCAGCCACCATGCTGATAGTTTACCTGGCCAATCCATGCTCTTCTCATCAAAATTAACATACAATGTGGTATCACTGAAGTGTTTTTCCTTCCATTTTTCCTCCAAGTTTCACCATCTCGTAGTTCCTACTACTTAATATACCTTGGTCTGCTCAATCTGACTGCCCAGATAATAGCAGATTATATGTTCTGTGGTCATACCCATTGGACTTTCATTCTCTCTGTCCAATTAGCCAGTCCAAAGACCTTTGAAAATGATTATATGGACAGGGAGTTCTCCAACAAGAAGATGACTAAAATCAGCTTGTGCACTAGGAGTTCTAAAAGATCTACTAAAATGGTGGAAGCAGTCTAGCTAGTACCAAATTTAGAGTAATCACTGACTAAAGTGTTATGACAATTTCCTGAGTATCTTATTCTTGCCTAGAATGTATTCTGTATCTAAAGAGCAAACAATTCAAATACAGTGAATTTATGTTTTATTCCCAGTGAAAGGTAGGTGTCTGTTTCCATTGAAACTCTCACGGCTGGCCAAAAAGAAGAGGCAAGGCAAACACTTACGTCAAAAGTACAGACTGATTCTCTCGAGCTACAAAAGAAAAGAAAATGTCAGAACGTTCTTTTGCCAGAGCTTCTACGTATTGGCAAACTTATTCAAAATTTCCTTGGTTGCAGTTTGAAGTCAGACACAAGGGAAAGGATTTGCTCTCAGTTGGAAAAAAAATACCATTTAAATAGTACAGAGTAAAATAGATTTTTCCCTTGCCCCTATATATGCCAGTCATAAGAACATACAAATCTCAGGCCTATTCTCTTGCTCCAAATACAAATGATAACTGACTAATGGTTGACATTTTTGCCATTTTAAGCCTTTTAAGAAGCATGGTCCTACAATAGCTACAGAGAAACTTCTTTGTGCCAGAAAGTCTAGCAGGAGCTTTATGTAATAAAAGCTGCCATCTACAGGGGGCTTACTCTGGGCCAGCCACTGGGATGAGCACTTTCAATGCATTATCTCACTTAATTTGACGTGTGAGCTAATCGTCTCCAGAACCCTAGGAGGCAGGCTCTATTTTGCCCATGTTTTATCCAAAAGAAACAGAGGTTTCAAGTGATTAGGTAACTGTAAAGGCCACGCTCTGTTCACAATGCCTACGTGACTCTGAGTGACACGGAGAAAAAGTAGATCAGATATTTTTACCTTTCATTTTGTAGGGCAGCCACTTACTGTGAAGCATATCCTGAAAGGCATTATTGGCAACAGCGAAGATGTGAGGGGGAGCTTCTGATCGCCTCTTCCCTTTGTAGGCAGCCATGACTTCTTTCTGATACACTGGGAGCCACTTGTAAGGGTTTATGCTCACACAGAAGAGACCTGAATATGTCTGAGGAAAAATCAGAGAAGATTTCAGAAAACAGGGTAGAAATACTTCCAGGTTTGTCAGCTCTCTCACTGCCAGATAACATTTGCTGAAATATTTACTCATAAAGGAACTAAAAGGAGGAGAGCTTTTAGATTCTTACAGAGAGGGGACTATAACAGGAGGAGATAGAATCAGGTTAGAGTGGCAGCAGGACCTGGGGTTACCTCTTCCCAGGGAGATGCACTAACTACTAACATGTCTGACACACACACCTTTTGAAGACAGAGAGCACGCCATCAGCAGGCTGAGAAGCCATCAGGCATTTGAGGCCAGAAGGTGGCTTGTGTTTCAATAAGATCTGGAACCTGGTTTTTAAGGCACTGAGGGGGAGTAGTTCATTTGGGTCACTGAGTGACTATAATGGTTGAATTGTGACCTCTAAAAAGATACATTCGGATCCTAATCCCCACAACCTGTGAATGCGATCTTATTTGGAAAAAGGATCTTTGCAGGTATAATGAAGTTAGGGATCTTAAGATGATATGTGGGTGGGCCTTAAATCCAATGGCTGGTGTCTTTATAAGACACACAGAGAGTAGATATGGACACACAGAAGAGACAGTGATGTGAAGACAGAGGCAGAGACTGGAGTGGTATGGCCACAAGGAATGCCAGCAGCCACTAGAAGCTGGAAGGGGTAAGGAATGATTCTCCCTTAGAGACTCCAAAGGGAGTATGACCCTGCTGGTTTGATTTGATTTTGGACTTCTTGTCTCTAGAACTGTGACATAATAAACTTCTGTTGTTTTAAGCCAACTGGTTTATAATAATTTTGTTACAGCATCCAAGGAAACTAATATAGTCATGTAGTTACAGCTTCCGAGGGGAACTAATATAGTCATGTAGTAAACCAAAGTGCCAAGGAGCAAGTTGACTACATTTCATGGCTTCTATAGCAATGGATCCCAAATGCCACCATTTTGGCCCAATCTACTCAGTGCTGCTTCTGTTGAAAGGGTTCTGAGTAAATCAAAGAATTTGAGCAACCATCGCCAATTTAATGATGATGAAAAAATCATTCCACTTACTGAGCCCAAACTAGGTGACAGGCACTGCACTGTCTGGTTTACATTCTCTTATTTAATCCTCCAGGCTACCTTGGAGAGTCAAGCATTCTTATCCCATTTTACAGATAAGGTGACCTCAAGAAGTTAAGAAACTTAAAGACTAGTAAGTGACAAAACTAGCATTCGGACAAAACTAGCATTTGGCTCTAAGCCTTATGCCTTTACTCTAGCTTGACAACCTAGGGAAAGGGATATGAATGTTGACAAATTAAAATTGGGGAAATGTTAAGATAAGATCCCTTTCCAGTGGGCATTCCTCAAGAATTATTCCCATGTGAGTCACCTGGGTGGCCCAGTCAGTTAAGCGTCTGACTTCGACTCAGGTCATGATCTCTTAGTTCTTCAGTTCGAGTCCTACCTCTCTCTGCTGTCAGTGCAGAGCCTGTTTCAGATTCTCTGTCTCCCTCTCTCTCTGCCCCTCCCCTGCATACATGTTCTGTCTCTCAAAAATAAATAAAAACATTTAAAAAATTATCCCCATGTGAGTATGCTTAATTTCAAGGTAAGCGCTTATCCAAAAGAGGGCTGGGACATTGCCAATATGAGTGCCAACATATTTCACAGTAAAGCGTATATACATACATAGATCATCCAATGGTCATAGCGCCTCTTCAGGGTATGCAGCACAGATGCTTCATTGAGATGCATCAGCATTGCCACATCTTCAATCATTTCAAACTTTGGGGGATTCATCTGCTGAACTTCGTCCTCCTTGACACTCAGATTCTGCAGAGAAGAGAAAAATAAATATGTATTTTCCTATTTTATGTTCCTTCATTTTGCCATGCATTGCCAAGAATCTTCAAAGAGTCGAGAAAAAGATGCCTCATGAGAGGATGGGGCCATAAGTTTAACCCACCCTAATGAAAGAAACAGGAGTTTCTCCTGTCCACGATCACTCCTTGCCTGAAGATGAAGTTTAACAAAGTTTTTGTTGAATCAAAATATTCTATCTTGCAGAGCTCTAATCCTATGGCTCCTTACTGACTGGTTGCCTCTGAGAGCACACACATCATATTGCATATGATTTGGCACCTCTCTTAATGTTTAGGTTTAGAAGAAGGAATTTGGATAGAAGGATTGAGGAGGCAGATGAATCCTTCCAGACTTTGTTCAAGACCTATCCTCTTCCTCAAACCTTTCCCCACTCCCTTAGCTCATTTTTAAAAAAATCTTTTACCATATAAACAACCTGTACTATACTGACACTAACTCTTGTGTATGTTTTAATAATTAACTATGTTAGACTATTTCTCATCTAGATTATAAACACTTGAAGAAGGAGTTTTGATGTTGTTTTCTTTTATAATTACTAAAGCATCTATTATAATGTGATGTATAATGTGATGTGACATGGTAGGTACTCAATAAATATTGATCTCCTGATGAAAATGGATGTATTGCAACCAAATAGTTGTCTAGAGTTGCTCTCAAAGTTTTCTAACACCATCTCTTATAGCCCTTTTCTTTGCTTAAAAAACATTGGTATCAACTGATGACTCCATTTAATCCCAGTTGGTGATGGCTTCTTCTCACATTCTCCATAATCTTGATCAAATTCCTACCCAAAGTCTGCTTCAGCATTGTTCCAATAGTAATCCCTTTTGTTCTGAATCCTTTTAATTTCCATATTTCAAGGACTCCTTTTCTGTAGAACATAACCAGGTTCTCTTGCATCTTTAAATATCTCCCCTTAGCTCCGATTCTATTATTCTCTCTTCTTTCATTGCCAACTTTCTTCCATAAGTGTTATTCTACATTCACCGGCTTTGTTGCCTCTGTTAATAGTACAAAGACTGTTCATATGGTTATGAAAAGTGTGGTTACTTCTAACATCAGGAGGAAGAAGGCTGGAGCTAGGGAGATAGAGTAGGAATGGGCGAATGGTACCATCATCACATGGTGGAAGGACAAACAGGACAAAGCAAACCCCTTTAGACTCTTCTCTCTACATCATTAACTTATTGCTTTCATGCTCTTCTTCCTACGATTTCTTTTGAAAATCATAATTATAGCCATATTATATT